>NC_083327.1:61321643-61637000 GCF_963455315.2 Globicephala melas | reverse complement strand
TCAGAGTTACTCTCACTCAAAGCTCAGAGTGTGGTCCTTAGGCCAGCAATATTGGTAGCGACTATAAAGTTGCCAGGAACGCACATTCATGGACCCTACACAGACTGACCTCCTGAATCATAATCTCTGGGATTAAGGCCCAGGAAATTAGTTTAACAAACTCTCCACCTGATGCTTATTCATCCTATAGTTTGAGAACCACTGTGCCAATGTATGATGATAATAACTAGATTTTAGCAAACAATCAAATAACTACGCAAATAAAAATGAGATAAAGAACGATTTGAATAAAGGGTCTATTTTCTCTTGTACTTACAATTCTTAGCACAGAATAAACTTCAGTAAACATTGTTGACTAAATGACTGAAAGGGTCTTATATAGGTTGATGCCAAAATTAAAAATATTGCACACAGCAAATGATGTCTTAGATTTCTTTGTTTTGAGAGTCACTGAAGTCTAGAAAACAGAACACTAATCTGAGAGGCAAGGCTTTCAAGGATAATGAGAATCAGTTGTGATGTGCACAGAACATCCAAAATGTGCTCTTCTTCTGTTTCTTGCCTTAAGAATGTTTCAATA
This sequence comes from Globicephala melas, assembly GCF_963455315.2. Taxonomy (NCBI): domain Eukaryota; kingdom Metazoa; phylum Chordata; class Mammalia; order Artiodactyla; family Delphinidae; genus Globicephala; species Globicephala melas. Next base: position 61,636,420 of record NC_083327.1, on the reverse strand, counting down.
TTTCATATTTCAGATGCCAGTGTAGATGTTCTGATAATAGCCACCCCTCCCTCAAAGCAACTCTTAAAAGACTAGTTTATTTTATAATCACTCAGTTATCCTTGAAACTATTCTAGTTCCCTTCCATTTGTCCAACTGGTTATCAGATCCTGAAAATTTTACCTCCTAACATTGAAATCATATCACTGGGCACTTCCTAGACCTTCAATACTCCCTTAATTTAAGCATTAATTTCTCATTTGAGGCACTGTAGTCACAATCAGTATGCTGTCTCTCTCTCTCTCTCTTCTCATGTGTGTCCCCTTTTAGTCCAACCCCTACAAACACACCACATAAATCTCTCTGAAATTATGAGTCTCTCTTGTCATTGCCATGCTTAAAAGCCTTCAATGGCTTTATATCACTTTCAGAATGAAATACAGGGTCTCTCATCATCTGACCCTGTCTGACCTCCAGCCTTATTGGTTTATTGTACCAACCTCACCACGTTATCTGCCCTTCTGCAAACATTGTGCCATTCTCCTTTTTCACTGTGCTGGGACAGTCCTTCCCACCATCACTGTTTGGCTAATTCTTAGCTATCCTTTAAGACTCAGTTCAAGCATCCCCTCCTGGAGGAAGCTTTCTTAGACCCCCTCCCCCTCCCCCATTTTTCAGTGGGTGCCTCTCCTCTTTGCAGTATTCCCTCTTAGCATTCATCACATCTTACTTCTCTTTTTCCTTAGAGCTTCTTAAGGATAGGAGCCATTTCTTATTAATGTTTGTAAAAATGACATGGCTCTCTCCCTGGTGCATAGCAACTGCTCAATAAATGTTTATTAAGCAAAGGAATGAACAAATTAATAAGTAAAGACAAGAGCCCTTCCAAAGACTGCTCCTTAGGATGCAGAGATGAGAAAGACCTCCATGTCACATGGGTATCACTGAACACAGATGGCTCATAAGCAGAGATAAGACAGTTCATATCAAATGAGAAATGACTCCAAGTCTTCCTACAGACCTCAAACTGGGCCATTTTGGGAACCTATAGAAATTGAAAATCGCTTTTCATGCTAATATTTTCTTCTCATATTTCCATACTCCTATTAGGACTGGGGGAAGACGTGTTGAAATGAAATCCCAAAGGCCATTTGGAGGAAGTTAAAATTTAAGTGGAAGGAGGAAGGATAAGAAACCTTCTGTGAGAATGTTTGTTCTCACTGCCAAACTTTTAGTCTCCAGAGATTTAAGAAGGGAGTTTGTGTGAGACTGGAGAGCATGTAACTTTAGGTGCTTATTCAAGCTGCACATAAATTTTGAAAATCTGAAAGTTTATCTTCTCAAATTATTGGAACAAGCCTGTGTATTATGTTCCCTAGAGACACAGGGACCAAGAAGGGGGAGGGGTTATTTGCTCAGCCTGAGAACATGACACTGAACACGTTTTTTTCCCCTTCTATTCTTTTCCTCATCGTTATAGCATAAGACCTAGAGGAACTTCAGGTGGATGGTTGGTTTGGATCCAGTTCCCAGACCCTGCTGCTCATTAATTGTCCTTGTTTTATTTATATTCTGAAATTTGGAGTGATCTTCCCACGCTGAAGTAGGATGGGACCCAATCTACCAGGCAGCACCTACCCTCAAACTCTCATACTCATTCTGAGTGAACAAGAGCCATGATATCTCAATCAATGGAGCCGAGTGTTATGAAGAGCGTTATTCTGGTCACAAGAACATCTGGAAGTCAGGATCTTTGAGAAATCACTGGAAATGGTGGGAAAGGCTTCCTCTTTGCCTTCTTTATCCAAATGGCTGGTTGCTGAGTTGTGACTTCTGGCTTCTACAGTGGGATTTAACCCTGCATTATGTTGACAAGAGTCAAAAGTCAGAGCCCTTGGAAAATTCAGGTGTTTCAATAAAACCTCAGCCCTTAAGTGGTCTGTGTCTGAGAAACATCTGGTTCCAACACAGTACTGTCCAATAGGATGTTCTGCAATGACGAAACTATTCAGTCTTGTCCTATAGCGTAGCCATATGTGGCTGCTGAGCCCTCGAAGTGTGCTTAGTGTAACTCAGAAACTGAATTCTAAACTTTATTGAATTTTCATTAATTTAAATTTAAGTAGTCACACATGGCTAGTGACTACTGTATTGGACAACGCAGTTTCAAGATATGGTATTAATGTGTAAAACAGATACCCTGAGCGTGCAAAAGGACGGTTTTTAAAAAGGAGAACACATCTTCTTTATCCATTCATCTGTCGATGGACAAGATATGGTACATGTATACAATGGAATATTACTCAGCCATTAAAAAGAATGAAATAATGCCATTTGCAGCAACATGGATGGACCTGGAGATTATCATATTGAGTGAAATAAGCAGACAGAGAAAGACAAATATCATATGATATTGTTGCTATGAGGAAACTAAAAAAAATGCTACAAATGAACTTATTTATAAAACAGAAAGAGACTCACCGACTTAGAGAATGAACTTACGGTTACCAGCGTGGAAGGGTGTGGGGGAGGGATAGATTGGGAGTTTGGGATTGACATGTACACACTGCTATATTTTAAATAGATAACGAACAAGGACCTACCATAAAAAAACGTAAAAAAATAAAATGTGCAGGAGACTGAGGGAAGTACCCTCACCTCAGAAAAAAAATTAAAAAAAATAAAAAGGAGAAAAAAGCCAGGGTACTACCATGCCTGATGGAAGTTTATCTACCTGTTAAGAGTATAGAAGTCTCCCAGTTAGACAACAGTATGAAGGGCATGGCCCCATTTGTATAAAATTGCATGTGTGTTCATATAGAGGTGTCTGGAAAGGTATTAACAAAATAGGTTTTCCTGGGTGATAGCATTTGGGCTATTTTTTACTTCGTACTTTTCTGTTTTTTAAAAAATATCTGCAATAAAAATGTATAATTAAAAAAACTTAAGGCTGTTTTATAAGAATGTATAGTGTACATCTTTCAACATTATTTAGTCTAAAATGTATATGTACTTTTTAAACATAAATTCAGCTACCTCTTATGATATGATTTAAACTGACCAAAAGAAGGCTATTGGGCTTCCCTGGTGGCGCAGTGGTTGAGAGTCCGCCTGCCGATGCAGGGAACATGGGTTCGTGCCCCGGTCCAGGAAGATCCCACATGCCGCGGAGCGGCTGGGCCCGTGAGCCACGGCCGCTGAGCCTGCGCGTCCGGAGCCTGTGCTCCGCAACAGGAGAGGCCACAACAGTGAGAGGCCCGCGTACCGCAAACAAACAAACAAACAAAAAGGCTATTTAGGAGTTGGGGTAGGTTTTCGCACACAAAGTTGGGTGTCCCTCTTGCTAATCAAAAAACCAAAGAGATTCTTTTTCCCCTTGTCTCCTTCAGATACTAGCTTTTTTTTTCCAGGGTATTTAAAGTTTTTCACCATCACTGGAATTCTGGGATACCCTTGCAGTATCGTCACTCATCTGGAGCTGGGATGCTCAGATATCCAAGACTACTTTAACATTGAGGTTTTTCAGGGAATCAGTTAGGTGTGGACTAGATAGGATCTTTTTGGGGTGGGTGCAGGAGGCGTTAATGTCTGATCATAAGAGTTGTCAGGTGGGCACTCGTCTATTTTCCTTAAATCAAAGGTGTTGTGAAGGATGAGTGGTCTTAGCTAAATGTTGGAAAGGCATTCTAAGAATGCAATCTTCACCAGACACCTATCCAAAGACGAGTATAGCCTGTATTCAGCCCTCACTGGCATAGGGAGTTTTTTCCAGATGAGTTAGTCCTTTGAAGTCCTGCTAAGCCGTATATATCCTCTTTGTACCTAACTTACAGCTCTGCTCAGTATTCTTGCAGAAGAGGACCTATGCTAAAACATCAACCTCATGTGATCTTTCTTTCTTCGATTTATCACCTGGCTTCCTGAAGCGCTCAGCTCACACGGAGCTCAGCGCCAGGCTCACAGTCAACTGAACTGAACATTCCGTCTAGTAGCTAACCTCAATTCACCCTGGGATGAGATTAGAATCAGGCAGCCTGGCCAGGTTTGAATTAGCGATGCATGACTACATAGGATTTCAAATAATCATGGAAACCATTGTGCATGTGTGTGAGCCAGACTGGACCTTCAATGTTCATGTTCATGATCAAGGAACTCAGCTTTTCAATAAACAGCAAAAGAAAATATGCCTTACATGAAAAACATAAAAATCCAGGATTGACGGAACCTCTTTACAGGCATAATTACAGGAACATTATACAATGTGATAATAATTTTAAAGACTTACATTTATAAAATTCTGCTTTTTGGAATCTTTAATATTTATTAAAAATACTTTTTCATTTAGAACCATGTTGAAATATGTACTTCATATGGGCTAATTAACCTAATATTTTAAATTTAATTTAAACTTTTATATAAGTAATATGGCACATAGTTTAAAAAATCAAGTAATACTAAGAAGCTTACAACAATCAAAAAGCCATCCCCTTTCTCACCATCCCCTCCCAGTCCCCAGTCAGACACGCTGCTGGTGGTTACTTTTAAGAGTTTCAGTTTTTTAAATGATAGTTACCTCCATACTTCTAAATAATATTTTTATATTTCTGTATCTTGATTTTCAGTTTTAGACAATTAGGAAGTAGCACTCTTATACATCCTTCTCCCCCACGCTTTCTGTTCTTTAATCATTCCAATTTGAGTTAAATCATATGCATTATTATAGCCTTAATATTTCACAGCTGAGCCACATTGGGTACTATGTTGACATTTTCTTTATACTTTTTTTTAGTTTGCTTAGCTTTCTGTGTATCCTAAATAATGATAAACCACATTAATATTGTCCAGCACAACAGGTGTGATATTTTTCTTATCTTGTTCATTCTGTTTTAGACCTCCTTCCTATAGCTCTTTGTCACTGTTCTCCTGGTCATTCTCTCCTTCTCTCCTGTGTTGGATTTTCTAATTTTTGCTTGCGCTCTCTTTCTCTCTCTCTCACACACACACATGCATCTCTGTCTCCATCATCTATCTCTATGTTTGTTTATATCCTGATTTGATGGAACACATTCTCTTCAAGCTCCCTGACAAAGAGTACATGAGGAGAAAAAAGTTGACATCTTGCATATCTACATATGGTTTGTTGCATCTTTATTCATTGTCAGGGATTCAGAGGGACTTAGCCATTTTTTTCCCAGGGACTCCCAAATATGAATAACTTGAGATCTTTTTCCTGGCTGGACCACTTTCCACAGTGAACTGATTTCAGTGCTGCTAGTTAGTAGACATATTTTGACTTCATTCCTGTGACTTTAGAATGGTGACCTACTCTCTCCCCAGGTGTCTCCATGTTCCATTGTCCAGAACCTTGCTGGCTCAACCTCCCCAGACAGTAAACCCCAGTATTATGCCAGGGTAGAAGGGGAGGATTTGCTTGGGTGTGTATGTGGGGGGTGTGTGTAGGGAAGAGATCTGGGGATCTAACTGCAACCCACATAGACTTTGTACCAATTCTTTTATTTTTAGCACTCTCATATCTCCTTTACCCCTTGTTGATGGCTTCAATTCCTGAGGGTTTTAAGGTTTGAGACACAAATCTTCTTAGTTTGCCCAGGTTTCCCCCTTCTGCACTTAGTGGTACTAAGAAGTAAACATAACTCAGGCATCACCCTCCCATCCATTTTCCATCCGCCAAATGTATCTCTTGCTTACTGGTGTCTCCTACACTCTTATGTCTTTGGGGGTTTATTTATTTCTTTTTACTGTTGCCCCATCATGGGCTTTTTGGGATAAACAGGTGTGTTCCATCTACCACATTTATCTTCCCTATTAAAAAGTAAACACAAAACATGTTGTCACTGCATAGATGCAGAAATTGAGACACAGAGCATAAGATACATAATCAACACCCTAGCTAAATGAGTGACGTAGTTAGGGCCAAGGTTTGCTTTCTTTGCCTCTGAGCAGTCCTGCCTTTTCTTGAGGCATTGTCTGTCCTTGAGGGTTTGTTATGTAACCCAGGTAACTCTTCTCAACGGTGAGTACCATTCCCAGGGATCACTCTAACAAGAGGGGTTCCTAGAAGAGGGAAAGGATGAAAGGGAAGGGGCAGTTAGGGAGCAAAGGCCATCAATCCATATGTGTACTGTAGGCATTCTGAATTGTAATCTGCAACCACACTTCACCCAGTATTAGGTCCTCAAATGGTAAAATGGTGCCCCTGCAAATTAGAACACACAAAACCCCATACAGCTGGTGGAGAGACGGCACAGCTCTCATCCTTGTTATAATGTGGGACAGTGAGAGCATCGTGGTCATGAATGTGTCACAGCTTTGTGCCAGCTCTAAAATATCTCATTTATTATGTACAAAAAGGAGAAGTCATCAACAGATCTAAGCAATACAGTTCAACACACTTTCCTTTTTTTGAGAATCTCAAGGGGGCGGGTCTTTCACTTTGCCTAATGCTTTGTAATCCTGGCACATGAGTAATAATTTACATGATACTGCAGCTGTCAGAGGACACCAAGATAATTTTCTGATTCCTCCAGTGCTTTAATGTTTTGAACAATTCAAGTTTCAAAGAGTCTAAAATATGCTTTTGCTGTGGCTAAAGAGAAGCACTCAGGAGAGGAGAATCAGAGACATTAGACTGAGGGAGACCGTGGCTTGAAAACATTTTATCCATTAACAAAGATGTCGATCAAAGTCTTTGATTTGTGAAGTTGTTTCAGAACTTTTCCCTCGTTACAGTTAACAACTGAATGATCTCACGTGGAGGAAAGAAACCTAGTTTTCCCAAATTTCTTTTTGTCATTGGAATGGGGTGGGAATGGATTCTCTACCAAGGAATTAGGTCTATTGGGTAGCATGTGGGGAGTAAAAGTTTTCATTTGATTCACATATGGAATTTCTGGTGAAATTTCATTTTTTTCTGTTTGCATTTTACTTTCATAACAAGTTTTTAGAAAATAGGTTGAGATTCTTAGCTAGAAAGATTTAAATGATCACCACCCATGGCCACTTATACTCTGATACACTTTGGTGATTTATTTCTAGATTTATACTATATGTGGCTATAAAGATGCTGATATGGGCTGAATTGTGCCCCCCCCTTCAATTTCATATATTAAAATCCTAATTCCCAGTACCACAGAATGTGACTGTATTTGGAGATATGGTCTTTAAAAAGGTAATTAAGTTAAAGTAAGAACCTTAGGGTGGATCCTAATCCAATATGACGGGTGTCCTTATAAGAAGAGAAAATTTGGACACAGACAGGCACAGAGGAATGATCATGTGGAGAGAATGACCATCTACCAGCGAAGGAGAGAGGCCTCAGGAGACACCAACCCTGCAGATACTTTGGACTTCTAGCCTCCAGAACGGTGAGAAAATAAATTTCCATGGTTTAAGCTACCTGGTCTGTGGTACTTTGTTAGGGCAGCCCTAGCAAGCTAATACAGATGCCCTTATTTTGGGACTCAGGAAAGAAAATTTTCACCTTTATTTAACCCAATCACATTCTTTACACAAAAGGGGGGATGTCTTTAATATATGTTGTCCCAAGACCTACCACAATGCCTGGTATAGAGAGGCACTCAGCAACACACTTTGAGTTATGTACACCCTCCTCAACATCATTCAGATGGAGATCCTCGGTTGTGGCCCTAGTTGTGTGATATTGTGGGACAGGAACAGGGCCACAGTGACCTGGATTGTGAAATGGAAGGCAGATGTAAGGGCAGCTGCCCCTACTGACACTGCCACTTCAGATATTCCGTTAACACGCTTTAACCAGGAGAGTAGGCCAAAGTGACGTAAGAGCCAACGTTGTTCTCAGAGCAGACCAGCCACAAGCAACACTACTCCCTGGGACTTCTCCAAAAAGAGGAGGGTGAGCTGAGTGGCTCTTAGCTGTTCCTATCAGAATGTACAGGTGAGCCAATAAAAAACACATGACCAGCTTTATCGAGAGCTGCTGACAAGCCCGAAAGTCCAAAATGGACACCTGACCCATGTCTGTTGTCAAGACATTATCCACCATGGCAACCGGGCCATTTTCCACTGCACATGCTGCCCTACAGCTCAACTGAAAAGGATCAAGAAAGTCAGGATTCCAAATATCAATAGCATCACCCTGTCAAAACCCCTCCTGTGACCTTTCTCAGAAGAGGAAATGTAATGACAAAGTGAAAGCTAGCCGGACTATCCATGTCCAGAAAAGTCTTCAGTGGTCTAGCTTCTGTCTGAAATACTCTGTCCTACCAGTCGGTCACAGTCTTTCCAAAGGGTAATGTGGCACTGTGAAACTTATGCTAAAACTGATAAGTTTTTGGAAGACATGTTTTTTCTTTCTTAAGATCAGTGGAAAAATAAAGCAACAAAATTCAAGCATCAGCTAATGCTCTGAGCTACCTAATCAGGTCCCCTCCTCCCCTGCTATTTCCTATCTGTGAACCTTGTTCAATCCCTTCATAGCACTGATGACAATTTCGATCTGTCTCTCTCCCTGTCTCTCGCCCACCCTCCCCCTTCCTTACTTATTTTCTGTTTTCCTCATCAGATTGTGGCTTCCACGAGGGCAGGAACTGTATTTGTTGTGTTCGCCAATGTATATTCAGAACCAATTATAGTGCTTGCTGCATAATCGTTGTTCAAAAAATATTTGTTGAGTGACTGGAAATTAATGAAAAATATCAATGGAAACTAAGGAAAGAAATTGATATCTATTTAGTTCTTACTGTGCCGTGTACCTTATAAGGCACTGTCATAAACTCATCTCATTTAATCTTAAAATATGAAAATGATGTATTCTGAACACCATTTTTCTGATGAGAAAACTGAGGCCCAGAGAAGTATCATTTCTTGGTGCTCCTGTAATTAAAGTGGAATGAACTATCTCTCGTTTCCTCTCTAGTACTTTGAAAATAAAATTCCTAATACTTTGGAATTCAGCTTTATTTTATATGCATATGTGTGGCTTCCCCCTACCTGCCCCATCTCTTCCTCTTGTCCAAGCTTTCTGATGCTTTAGTGATTCTAAACTTAGAGAAATGCTGAGGTGAAGGTGAAGGTTGGCTGCAGAAACCATGGCAGCTCAGCTACAAAACAGCCTGTGTGATTTTGTTTTCATTGGTTATTTTCAATATATTTATTGGTTGGTAAACTGAACCATGTTGACTTCCTCAGCCAAGTTTCTTACAGTGCAAATGGCACATTAACTATGCAGGTATAGTGAAAGGAGTTAGTACTCTTAGGTGAGTGCCTGAATCTGAAATACAGATGGGTAAGCCATGAGTGGGTCGAAGGTTCAAGGCAGTCTTTTCCAAACCTCTCTGGTTTGGAAATCTAACTAGAAACCTCCTGGGGTCAAGGTTTCTGATGAGATTCCTGGAGCTTCTTGGTCCAGGCGTGGGTTTGGAATACTTGGGAAACAGTCAACCACAGGGATCTCAGGGCTCCTCATTCTGGCTCGGTTGGGAAGTGCTGAGCTGCATGAAAAGTAGGACACTTGAGGGGGTTGTGGAGACTTTTTCAAACCTCAACAGGAATTTCAATTGTTCATTTTGGGTAGGAGTTTGGGTTTGGTTCCTACTAAGCCCAAATAACTTGCTTTCTACTGACTTTAGATTTTTTGATTTGAGTCGTAAGTGTTCAAGTAATATTACGGTATTTTAGTTTGCTGATAATAAAAAAGTCAATACGCTGCAAATTAAAAAAAAGTCAGAGTGCCATTCTAAATGATCAGGGAGTTTTTTTTTCTTTTGTGTTCTAAAGTATACAAAAATATGGCATAAATGAATGTCTAAAATGCTCTTCCAGCTGGATCAATTACTGACCTTTTTAAATAAAGGAGATTAGAGTACACTTAATATTTTTTTCCTTTGAACAATATTGTCATTAATGAGATCCAATTATGCCAGTACTAATATTTGAGAACCACACATTAATATAATCATACAAAATGTGAAAAATGTAGGTCTGAAAGCAAACTGTGTGGGTATTCATAGAGTTTAATAAATATTCTACCTGGACACCATTGTGAAATTATACATAATTTGCCTTAACCTACTGAATCTCATCCAAAGGAACTCAAATGGGATGGATTTCCTTCTCCTGTTCAATTGGAATTTGAAGACTCAATCCCCTTCTAATTAAACCTTTCTTGGTATCACATCAGTATGTTATGCTACCACCTGTTTTTGAGTATAGGTAGCTGTTTCTTCAAATTGGTTTTAAATCTTGCTTCTGCTTTTTTAGGCTTTGATTCTTTAAAATACAGTGCACTATATTTTAAATTGTCTGTAGCGTAATATGTATGTTCAGGAAGAGTTGACCAGTGGTGGTAGTGGGGAATTTCTAATTTTTGATATTTATCAATTTAATATTCAAATTTTGGTAACTTTTGTGCTCAGTTTAGCTTAGATTTGCTGTTTGAATAACACTTTTCCTTAATGGTGAATCAGATTGGAGATAGAGAGAGGATATACCACCTCTTTAACTTTAAACCTTATATTTACCATTCTGAATTTATTTATTTATTTATTTTTGCGGTACGCGGGCCTCTCACCGCTGTGGCCTCTCCCGTTGCGGAGCACAGGCTCCGGACGCGCAGGCCCAGCGGCCATGGCTCACGGACCCAGCCGCTCCGCGGCATGTGGGATCCTCCCGGACAGGGGCATGAACCCGTGTCCCCTGCATCGGCAGGCGGACCCTCAACCACTGCGCCACCAGGGAAGCCCTGAATTTATTTTTTTAACATTCATTTTTGTGATATTTTTACCAAGGCAATTTATCTCTGAGTTATTTCCTGATGGAGATACTGTGATTTTAACACAGTAATAAAAACAGAGAAATAAACTAAATTTTAAGATTATTTTTCATATTTCATGATTGTATATTATAGAAAAACGTTTTCAAAAATGTTGGAAGCAGTTCATTCATGAGACCCAGTTTAATTTAATTGGCTAGATATCCATTTAAAACCTTTAAGATAGACAGTACCTTACTAACTGCACTCTTGAATGCCCTCAAAACTCTGCACATTTATATAACCAAATGCTTTGCAAGATACCAGTCATGCATTTTTGGGGACAGGTTTAAACTGGTTTATTTCAAGGATTTAAGTTGAAGGGGAAAATCATGACTTTCTGTTTGAGGACACGTTCACTGCCGATTATTTTCAAATTCCTCCTTGAGTGTGATCTAACATGACCTCACGTGTCCGTATTTACACACACGCGTGCAGTCACACGCAGTCTTTCAAATGGTTTAAAGATTGATTCACAGTGCGCAGAGAGCATTTTCTCTCTTATGATTTGTCCCTGTTTGCTTACTGCTTCCAGCTCCTCTGCCTTTAAAGTTTCATAGAGAGCACATTTTCAAGTTATTTCAAGATTGTTTTTCCCTTGCTATGAGGATTAATGCGATGTGGGGCAGCTAACCATTGAACTGTTTTTAGGATGAAAACATAAATCACGAACTTTCCTTTCAGACTGAATTTCTATTTCTTCTTCTCCTGAAGAAAATCAAGAACGAGAATTTCAGTTCCTTCTACATTAATTAGAAGATCATTGTTTTCTGCTTTTCCTCTTCCTGACCTTCTCTTTTCATTGACTCTGAAAGGGAAGTGTGTGCAGCACTCGTTTCAAAGGAATGATTGCAATTTGGCGGTAAATTATGCAAACTCCAATTAGTGATCCACAAGTTGTTGAAAAAACAGGGTCCGATGTGTGGGAAATACTGGGCGGCTCACTTCCAGCAACTTGAAAAACACCTTCCTTGCTTAGATGTGAAGCCACATCTATATCAACATGAAATGCTGGTCAAAGTCACATCTGCAATAGTTGAAATGGAAAACCAAACCAAACCAAAAGAAGAAAAAGTAGTAAAACACCTTCATTCTAATGTTTGGTGCACAGAAGTCCTTACACATTGCTATTCAGGTCTTAATTAGAATGTCCTATATCGTTTTCGGTTTTAAAATTTATTTTTTAAATGAAAAATTGTTTTATTGAAGTACAGTTGATTTACAATATCATGTTAGTTTCAGATGCACAGCACAGTGATTCAGTTATACTGAATATATATATATTCTTTCTCAGATTCTTTTCCCATATAAGTTATTACAAAATATTGAGTATAGTTCCCTGTGCTATACAGTAGGTCCTTGTTGGCTATCTATTTTAAATAACAGTAGTGTGTATATGTTAATCCTAAACTCCTAATTTATCTTCAGTTTTATAAGTTAAATACTGTTCACTTCTCATTCACTCATTTTGATTACAAATATTTATGTTAAAAAATATTTATGCTCAGTTATGGGTGTACAGCTCTTCACAGAGTGTGGAGTCCAGTGAGATGGAGGTGAAAGTGGACAGTAGAAAACAACAAATGCAGATGGTTAGAGTTGAGAAACAGAAATTTCATGCTGTCTCACTTAGAATTGGGATTATTTAGTCTGGAGAAAAGTGGGTAAACTGTTACTATAAAGATGTCTTGGGCTGAAACATTTTATATGCATACTTTATCTTTTTATCTGAAACGTTTCTGAGAATGAAGGAAAAAAACATTATTTCTAATGTGTGACGGAATTTTCCTACAGAGATAAGAAGTGGGTGTCCAGAGGAATACTCTGGGAGTCATTGACAAAGATGCAGCCAGAACTGGCTGGTTTGTGCTCTATCTCCCCGTCTCTTCTGCTTTGGTTGCTATGTGATGTTGTACAACTTTATTTTTCTTTTTAAAGAATATTTACCATGGTACTGTATGTAACAGAATATACTGCATACCTGACAATTTTTTTTAAAAATTCCCTTTTATTTTAGATGTCTTTTTCCATAATTGGTTTGCATTTGCATAGTGAGGGCTGATTAACTATTTTTTCTGTTGCCTAGGCCATGCCTGTTCCATTAATTTGTCCAAAGCATCAGATTCTCTAAGGGCTTTGCATTTCTCATAATTTAAGGATGCTCTAATAAGAAAACGATGGCTTTGTATATGAGCATCAACAAGGTTTCATTTCTGTTCAGGGTTTAGTTCAGAATCGTCCCACATTCTCTGACCATACAGCTGCCTTCTAGAAGTACCAAATCAAACCCAAATGGCAAACAAGACATCCAGGGTGCACCTTTGTTCTCAGGGCTCACTGAGTCATCCTGGGGTGGGAGGGCAGGTTGCCCTGCCTCAAGGACAAAAACTTGGGCACAGCTCTCAGTGCTGCTGTGTAAGGAGGATGCGGACGACTGCACTGCCTCCCTGGTACTTCCTCCTGGACTGCGACTACGTCAGACTGACTGAAAATAAGAAAAGAGCCACATGTGGACATGCCTGGATAGCACTTAAAAAAAAAAGAAAGAAAGAAAAACTTTTATGGAAACCATTGGAATGTAAGACGCTTTGAGGAAGCCCTGTGGCAGTGGTGTGTGAAATTGATGACCTGATCGTAAACCACCGGTTAGAACTCTGAAAATCATAGGGGGAAATACTATTTTTGTATTATTACTAAGAACTGATAAAAATAAAGAGCATAGCTTAGTGCTTAACTGCTCAATGACAGCTGTTACTCTAGAAAATGGATTTTCTGAGATTTATGAAAATCCTACTCAAACATATTTTTTATCTAGAACAAAATATTTAGATGAACACATCACAGAACCACCTTTCCGCCTGATCAGATATACTGAATTGTGTAATTTAACAACATTATTGCATATACAGCCATGCACCGTGGATTCCTTGTCTGCTTCTTGGGTTGGGTTGGGTGTACCCAACCCAAAGGAAGCCCACACCTTTGGCCTCAGGGTATTTGGAAGTGGTGGGAAGATTCTGAACAGAGTCCTTCAATGCTTCCTAAACTGGAGGTAAGGGAACAACGCTCCCGGCACCTGGGATCAAATTCGATGCTTGTTGAAGATCATTAGACTATCATTAATTACAATAGAAGCAGTGGACTTACAAAATAGTCAAATCAAGTCCAAGGTCTCTTCGTTCACAAGCATTCGCATGGCTTCTCATATGAGGGAAAAAGGATGTCAATTTCAGTTTTTTCTCATGTCATTTTACTCCTGGGACTTCGCCTCAAAGGTAGTTTTGTGAAGCGGATGCTTAATTTGATAAGCTTATTTGTAGGAGAAATGGTTATTAACATAATGATGTGACATCTTCAAGGTAAACTGAGAAAACCCTGCAAGCCCAGGTTTCGGCAGCATTCCCAGGGAGCTGCTGCTAAATTCTCCCGTCCCCAGCTGAGTCTAAGTAGGTGTCTCCTCCATGGACGTCTAGGCACATGTGAAATTGTGCTCTGTGGTACTTGGGCTTGTTGTCTATAAAGGCTAAGTGTAAATGTCACACACACACATACACATGCCACCCTCATAAACCTACAAACAGTTGGACTCTGTTACTTGCATTGTTTATTCATTATTCACAACCAATATTTACTGAGACTCTACCATGTGCCAGGTACAAAGCAGTGACAAATACTGTTTTTGTCCCTAAGGGGCTTACAGTGTTTTGGGGAAAGGTAGAAATTAAACATATAATTACCGGCTTCATAAAGGAGAAGGGAGGGTGCAACAGGAACATGTCTTAGAGACCTAACCTATCAGGGGCATCAGGGAAGATCTTCTGGAAAGAGTGACAATTAAACTAAAGACAAGGAAAGCAATGCTTTATGGGCTGTGAGACGGACTCCCTTTTAGGAGGGGAAGTAAATGGAGCTGATTGTCTCACCTCATTGTCAAGTTCTTGGTTGAGGTTCCAGACGTGAAGGTAGAGACAACTATTTGAGACAGCTGAGAAGGGGTCAGATCAGGCCAGGGAACCAAATAGGACTCAATCTGAGACCCTCAGAGCTTCAAGAGAAGAATGGTATCCACTCAGGCCCCATGTTTGAGGGAAGAAGTGGCCTGTTGTCGGTTCCTCCTCTTGAGCCCCTTGTCGCCAGCCTCGTATCCAATGAACTTGCCACCAACAGAGAAGCAGGCGGGTAGCTTTTGCATTTACGAGAATTTTTTTTTTTTTTTTGCCTACTGTTGGGTGATTTGGGGCTCCTCTCACGCACAGACAGAAAGTCATTAGAGGTAATTTGGTTTTTCTTCTTTTAAAAGCATTTGTTCGACCTGTTTGTGCTTTTCCTTTAGGGCTGCAAGGTTAATACAGCTGCACTTTCAGAAAAATTTTAGCTACTAATAGTCTTCTGTTGTACACGAAAACAAATCCCCGGGTAAAAAGATGTACAGTTAAGAAGTTGTGAACATTTTGATCGTTTTATCACATGGTAATAGAATCCTAAACCAGATGCTATTCCACACGTTGTATTAAAAAAAAGATTGTGTTCTTCGTTCAACCTTATTAATTAATTAAATAAACGTTAATGGGTACCTGCCTTGCCTGGGACAAATGGGTGTTGGAGGGAAATTTATTATGTAGCCAGGGAAATATAAAATATACAGTAATAACTATAGCACAAGCTAGAAGGTAAAAAAGACAACGCGATGGGTCACAGGTGTGGAGGTGTTTATTACTGAGATAGTAGGGAAGGCGACAGGAAGGTGGTGATTGGGCTGATCATTGGACAATAAAGGCATCTGGAAATTAGAGGTTTGGGGATGAAGCATGAACGTCCACGGGAGATAACTTTGAGTAAATGTTCAGAGGGAGGAAATAACAGTGATTATGTGAAATAAAAGTATTCTGTTTTGCTGGTGCAAAGGGGAGGTGAGGCAGAAGAGTGGAGTAAGGAGTGGGGCCAGCTCATGGTTTGTCTCAGATGTCAGGTGAATGGGAAGCCGCTGGAAGACTCTGCGGCGGAGTGGTATAAGCAGAACTCTGCCTTGGATGGGGTAACCTGTGTTTAGGATGGATTCGTCTTTAGGACGTACTGAAAGCAGGGAACTCAGATAGAGGACTAGGGCAGCAATCTATGTATGAAATAAAGAGGTCCTGACTTCCCAGGGTGGTGGGAGACATGGGCTGGAGTGTGTGGGTGGGAAAGATATTAATGGTTGTATACAGTTCCTTTGACTTTGTAAGATATTTCTGGTTTACTTTTTAATCTCAAAATATCCAGTTGTGGTTTTCAAGTGCTATCTGTGAGCTTTATCAGCTACTGAGCCAGATTCTCTATGTGCCTAAGTTAATCAGATGCTGTTAACTCAGGCAAACTCTGCTTACTCTTCCAAGCCACTGGCTACAATTTTGTAATTCCTTGCATTATTTTTTCCCTGTATTTACTTGAAATTCATTTTCACATATATTGTCCCTTATAGAGCCTTGTTTATGCAGGCAGGGTAATTAATATTAGTCTCATTTTACTGAAAACCTGCCCAAGGTTGTAACAAATACTCGATTAAAGGTTCTTTTTCACTGTTTCTTATTGTCTCTCAATCGGCCTCAATTTTGAGGGTTCAAGCTGATCTTGAGACTCTGGAATGGCCACAGGAAATCTACTCCAAACGCAGATCAGTGTGGTCGGTTCCTGTTTCCCTTGTTTCTCCTCCCCATACCTTCTGCCCCACAAGAATTCAGGATGGCCTAGAATCAACTGATAGATTCTAGTGCATTCCTAGGACTATCTCAGCCTTCAGTTCAATCTGGGGCCTTGGAAATGACTGCAGATCCACTCTCGAGAGGGGTTTGGACTTGGAGGTTGGCCTAGAGCCTAGCTGGGCATTGGAGGTGGAGAGGAGGGGGTGGTGGGAGGGAAGGGATCTTTTCAGGACCCCAGAGCTGCTGTTCTCAGGCCTAAAATGGGCTTCTTCTATTTTGTTTACTTGGCAGCTCTCTGATCCTCTGAAAATCCTCCACGGAAAGAGGCTTTGTGCCATCCTGGTTAAGTGTGGGCTCTAGAGACCCCACATGTGAGTTCAAATTCTGCCTCACTAGCTGTGTGGCTTTAAGACAACTATCCTAACCTCTTGGTGGCTTCATTTCCCTATCCACAAAATAGGATAATAGGATTTACCTCATGAGGGTGGTGAAAGGATGTAAAACATTAGAACACAGTTTAGTTCATCACCACACTGCATCCTCCAAGGCCATTAAGCTTTCACTCCTCTGTTTTCTCACAGACCCTTGCCTTCTATCACAACAAGCATCACATAGTATTTTATTATTTCCATTTCTGTCTTTTCACTAGACCATGAGCTCCTTAAGGGCTGGTTCAGTAATGCTAATAACCCATGTTTGAGGTCTGGCAATGTACCAGGAACTGCGCTAACTTACACACTAGAAGCCTGAGGACGAAGAGGTTAGATGGCTTGCCAAGAATCACATGCGTAGTAAGCAACAGACCAGGATTCAAAGCTGGGTATGTTGGGCGGCATTCTCAATCGTTGGCCTGCAGTATCCTAGTCTTAGTCATTTTTGTACCCCCTGGGGCCTGGTGCAATGCCCAACATGGATTAGATGCTCATTTAATGCTTAATGCTTGATGAACGAGTTTGATGGCTTCTACCCTATGGGGGGTCGAGTTTGAATACATCTCATGTGACCTCTGTGGGGTATTGCTAAGTAGCTGAAAACATTGAGAGGTACTGTTGTCCTGGTTTTCACAACCTCTCTGACTTCCAGATTTGGCAGGCAAGCCCCTTTTTCCTTAGATGGGGGAGGGAGAGAGGAAGAAGAGTCATTAAAGGTTAAGTTCATTGCCTAAGAATTCCTGATTTTAGACTAGTTCTCAGGCCTCTCTAATCTAAAACAACTATCCTCGAATTGGTGCAGAATTTCTTATTCTCTTGATGAGACTCCCCTGTAAACAATGCTATTAACAGTAACATTGATTCATTCGGAAGTAAAGCTGTTTGTTATGCTACTAGCTAAGAACTGAATTTATTTAAGCGTCAAATAAAACAGAGGGTGGCCGTCATTTGTCTCATTCATTTACATTCATGAATTCAAGAAATCATTATTGAGCATCTATTACATGGCAGCCACCACGCACAGCATCA
Source organism: Globicephala melas (assembly GCF_963455315.2). Taxonomy (NCBI): domain Eukaryota; kingdom Metazoa; phylum Chordata; class Mammalia; order Artiodactyla; family Delphinidae; genus Globicephala; species Globicephala melas. The sequence goes on along the minus strand of NC_083327.1, from coordinate 61,618,490 downwards.
TGTTCTAGGAAACAGTGTGACAATCCTCCCGCTGGGGTTTGCCCTGAAAGAGCAACCAAAACAACTCAAAGGACTTGACTTTTCTTATAGAAGTAGAATGTATCAGAGAAGTGAAAAGAACCCTAGACTTGGAATCAGATGCAGAGGATTACGGTCCCTACTCTGTTGTAGAGTGATAAAACCTGGAGTTTACTGAGCACCTACTCAGTGGCAGGTATTATTCAAAGCCTTTTCATTTACTATTATTATTATCAAATGTAAAAAACAGCTTTATTGAGATTCATTGACACATAAAAATTGTATACATTTAACATATACAACTTGATGTTTTGTTGTATGTATACATCGTGAAATGATCACCATAATCAGGCTAATTATCATATCCATTACCTCCATGTAGCTATCATCATGCGTATGTGTGTGTATTGAGAAGATTTAACTTAAGATCTATCCTCTTAGCAAATTCCAGTATACAATACAGTATACTGTTGGCACCATGTTGTGCATTAGATCTCCAGAATTTCTTCACCGTGTGTAACTGAAACGTTGTACCCCTTGACCAACATCACCCCATTTTCCTCTCCCCACAGGTGCTGCCAACCACCATCCTAACCCTCTACTTCTATGAATCTGACTATTTTAGATTCTACATATAAGTAAGATCATGCAGTACTTCTCTTTTTGTGTTTTGCTTAGTTTGCTTAGCGTAATGTCCTCCAAGTTCATCCATGTTGTTGCAAATGGCAGGCATTCCTTGTTTTTTTAAGACTGAATAATTTCATATATATGTTTATGTATATATGTTAAAAATAAATATATATGTATCACATTTTAAAAAATCCATTCATCCATAGAAAGACATTATATGTTGTCTCCATATCCAAAGACTTATTTCTCATTTATCCGTGCATCAGCTATGTGCTTCGGTTTCCCGTTCATGAAGTGGAGTGATAATTCTGTATCTACCTCACTGGTTGTTATGAGGATTAAAGGAGTTGCTACAAATGTGAAAGCTCCTTGCACACACTAAACCTCTATCTCAAGGAATCCATTATAATAAGCTTTTTTTTTTTAACCACAATTTATATTTTCTTACAATTCATTCTTTTTCTCTAATTTATTGCCTTTCTTATTCTGTTAATAAAGTGATTTTAGGTTCTTGTTTGTAAGCTTCTTTTTAAAAAAATTTTATTGAAGTACAGTTGATTTACAATGCTGTGTTTAATTTCTGCTGTACAGCAAAGTGACTCAGTTATACATATATATGTTCTTTTTCATATTCTTTTCCATTATGGTTTATCATAGCATATTGTACATAGTTCCCTGTGCTATACACTAGGACCTTGCTGTTTATCCATCCTATTTATAATAGTTAGCTTCTGCTAATCCCAAACTCCCAATCCTTCCCTCCCCCACCTCCCCTCCCCCTTGGCAACCACAAGTCTGTTCTCTATGTCTGTGAGTCTGTTTTTCTTTCGTAGGTATGTTCATTTGTATCATATTTTAGATTCTACATGTAAGTGATGTCATATGGTATTTGTCTTTCTCTCTCTGACTCACTTCGCTTGGTATGATAATCTCTAGGTCCATCCATGTTGCTGCAAATGGCATTATTTTATTCTTTTTTATGGCTGAGTAATATTCCATTATATATGTATACACCACACCTTTTTATCCATTCATCTGTCATGTTAGCTTCTTACATAAAGCCACTATCTATCCTAATTTGGCTGTTTATTTACAAATATGACTTTTAATATATTAAGTTTTCTTAAGATGGGCAGTGAAGAAGAGAGGGCAGAGGAGACAGGTGGAAAAGAAAACACAGGGAGAGAAAAAAAATGACATAAATCAAATGTAAGCAAAAAGAATCACCCCTTCCTCCATCAAAATTAGGGACAGGATGAATGTCTGGGATTATGACCCAGATTTAGAAATAACCCTTATTCAAGAAAAAAAGCTCTGCAAAATGGTAATTAGCTAAGGAAGAAGGAGGGATTAGTTAGATATTCATTTTTATCAATTAAATTTAAAATAATGATGCATTTTGATTCTGATGCATTCTAATTTTTCAAACTAATATTCTACATCAGAACACAAGGGTTTGAATTGCTACTTAATGTTTCATGCTCAATTTCTTGATTCCAAACTGCACTGTAAATTCTCAAGAGGAGGGGTTGTAATCTGTATTTCTTTGTATCCCTCTCCAAGTTTGGCAGAGGTCTAAGTTTCGGTAGATGGGGAATGATCAATTTATAGCAAATACTTTCAGTAAAGTGATGTTCAATGTTCCTAATAGCATCATCACTATTTTCTTAATTGAAAAATAAGATTTTAGCCTTTTATCTATGGAAGCAGTTCATTTATTTCAACTGTGAGGAGGTGAGAGCTAAAATCCTGAATGTGAAATAGTTATGAAAACTGAGAAGCATGATTTGGGGAGATTAATCAAGTGGACTTTAGGATAGTATTCAAACAGCCACTACGTTCTTGGAGTTTGCATAATTAAAATGGAGAAATTTATGCCTAGTGCCTTGGTTTGTCTTGATCAAATGCAGCAAAACACCCCCTCACCCCTACCCCAGCCCTTGCCAAGTTGTCATTCTGAGCTTAAATCAAACGTGGGCTCGGTTTCAAGTGACTGTGCCCTCCTGGCACGATTCCACCAGAGTTCCGATCTCCACGGTTCACACTTCGGCTGGCTGTGGTGCAGAGAGAGGAACGTTTACATCTGCATAGCAAGTAGGAAGGTGCCTTTTGATTCCACATCCAGGGATTTGATTAATTCTGCATAACTGCATTGAGGAACTACAGAGCGATCAGAGCCAGGGATGGAGTCTGCATACATTCTTCTGCCTTCTCTCTGCCTCAACAATGAGTCACTTCTAATTCCTACCCTGTAAAGTTACTATTACACCATCTCTGGTCCAAAGCACAGGTCAACCTGACATGTCAACACCGCTCAGGCTGAACAAGTGCTCAGGGTGGCTCATTCATAATTCATGCATCTGAAAAGTAGATTGTGTGTATTTAGGTTGCTGACTTCCCAATCCTATTTCTGATACTTTCATAGAAGAACCTAAAAGCCTTACATTCTATTAAACGATTTTTTATGTAAATCACTTTTTTCTTTCAAATGGAATTCATTTTGGTTTAGTAGACGTTTAAAGTAAATAAACATGGTATAGTATGTTTTCCTCTGCATTCCGTTAAATACCACCTATGAAGATCCCTCTTCCCTCTGCCCCTCCCTTTCATCTTTCCCAAATCCACGTTTTACAGCACGAGCGAATACCAACCAAGACTTGAGCTGATAAGAGGTGAGGTATATAAGCTTCCTGAAACTAATATTGCTCAAAATGTTGGAATATCATATACTAGGGCTACAAATGAGTTGTTCATTCTGAACAACTGGGATAATTTTTACTAGTCCTATTCCCCTAAAAGCAATTAGCCAGATATTCTTTTTCTTAATCCCCTTTGATTGTTATTTCTACCCTGCTGCTCGGTTCCCAGGAAAGAGACCTTGGAGGTGGGGTGGAGGCACAGTCTTTGTTCAACAAACATGCTGGTAGTTCTGAATATTTTCAGGTGTCCTTGGACATTTTGGGGAGAGCAGATGTTACATGATTTCAGGGTGTCCTTTGTCTCCAGTTGAAGATCGTCTGACCTCTGAAATCTCATGAGGAAATCTAATGGTTTTTCTTCGGCATAACTAGAAGACATCAACTCCTGCCAGTTTCATTAGGAAATGAGCTATTACGTTGATCTCCTTACAAAACCCCTGGTCTCTGAGAAGTTTCTCTCCCTGTGGTAATTTGGATAGGTCTGCTGCTTGTCAAAAGTGATCAGTCTTGATTCCTAAAAAGCTGTGGCTGGAATTCTAAGGGCAACCTGTTATGAATTGGCTTTTTGGATTAATAAGTCTTAAGTAGATATTGTCCCAACAAAATGGTAATCTAGAGGCTAGGTTCAAGTAAAAAACCCTTTGTGATTAAATAGGTTTTTGATGTTAAGTGGCCATTCATGCCATAAATAATTGACTACTCAAAAATAAGAACACAAGCCTCTCACATTTTACCTCATTTTAGCTAAGGATTTAGTTGACAAATGAATACTGGCAAATTCAGTGTGCTTTTAGAAATTACTTTTGCATGTACTTTGACCCAACCAAAACTTAAATTCCATTACTTCACCCCAAATCAATCACAACATTTTGGCAACTGCATGATTAGAAGTATTAGTTTTCATTGTATATGCTGATGTATAATGGATGAAAGTTTGATTAAGAATGATAAGTAAAGGGTACTTTCAAGATTGTATCACTGGAATTGCAAGTATAATTAAGCCAAAATTCTGTTCTATGACTTTTCTTCCCACTTTATTTATGACTCAGAGTAATGCACCTTAGATGAGGGAATATTAATTAAGTGCTCCCTGCTTTTTCAATGATAAACTAAAAAGCTACCTTAATACTTCTGGGTAATTATTAGAAATAAGAACAGTGTGGGATAATAATCATTAACCCTTACAGAGTACTTACTATGTACTAGGAGTATGCTAGTTTCTTTACAGAGATCATCTGACTTAATCCTGCACCTAAATCAGTTTCTATTGTTATTTCCATTTTACAGATGAGAAAACTGAGGTCCAAAGAGTTTAGTAAAGATACAAAGCAGTCTGACTCCAGAGCCCATCTTTTAACCATGATAATGAAGTATTCCCAATGACAGGGCTAAAGGGGAGTGTAGGGTAGTAGGCAGTTATTAATTTTTCATAAGATTAAAAGAAAATAACATAAACCAGAAGCATAAACCCTATAAAAATGGAGTCTATTCCCCAAGGAGTTGAGAATTGAAGCCTCTCTGAGAAGTGCAGCTCTTTATAGTCTTTAAATTTCAGCTTCGCGGGGGGCAATAGCAAATATCAACAATGACTACAGAAAGAACTCAGCACCCTCACAGGTAGGTCCAGAATTATCCTGATTCAAAGTAATCTTACAGTAGTGAGTATACCGCACACATGGTCTGCATGCATGTTGGTCGGTCCTTAGTTTAAGTTTGGTTTTCAATTAAAGTGCAAAGTTATTCAACTTGGTTAGTTTGGCAAAGACTGTTAATACAAATGTATAGCAACTGTTGATAATAAAGGGCTCACCTTGACCTTGGCGAGCTGTGAGGAAGCGCATCTCAGCTCTAAGAAGTTAGAAGATATAGTATATGTAACAAGCCTTTCTACTGCATCCAGACTCCACCTCCTCTATTTTCTGTGCCACCTTTGGCATTATCCAGCTCAGGCCTCTTTCTTCCTTTTTAAACCCCATTGTTCTTTTCAGAAAGCAGGTGTTACCCTGCTCAGTTATGCTTCCCCTCATCTTTCAGTCTTCTATTCTTTTCCTTACTTATTTTGCAAGATCATCGTCTGGTATATTATACTTGGACAAAGCAAAAGCCTGTTTTCTTTCTGACATTAATCTGCCCCAACATACACTGGTAACCCTCCTCGGTAAGTTTATTTGGAAGTGGTCTCAGAAAAGATGTCAGGACTGCACCTCTCAATACACTTAATACCCAGCTGCTCATCACTTTTGCACTGAGTAGGAATAAATCCATTTTTTTTTTTTTTTTTGCGGTACGCGGGCCTCTCACTGTTGTGGCCTTTCCCGTTGCGGAGCACAGGCTCCGGACGCGCAGGCTCAGCGGCCATGGCTCACGGGCCCAGCCGCTCCGCGGCATGTGGGATCTTCCCGGACCGGGGCACGAACCCGCGTCCCCTGCATTGGCAGGTGGACTCTCAACCACTGCGCCACCAGGGAAGCCCAATCCACTTGTTTTCAATACTTACTGTGCTTCCTTGAATATAGTATTTATCTTTTAATCTAGACACATACATTCTTTCCAGTTGTCTGAATCCTTGGGAAGTATTAAAATGATTTTGACTGAGCAGAATGTTAGGCGAAGTGTGGGAAGTGGTTTCAAATAAAATGAAATATGCATTCAGATATTGTTAATTCTGAACTTTTAATACAACATGTATGTTTTGAGTTGTCTACATGGGTTCATACACTGTAGAAACACTGATGAAATAAAGGGCTTAGTTGTGGTACTCAAAGTAAAGCGTATCAGGTAAAAAACCTGGTAAAGAGTCAAGACTCACCTATGAGTTAATCAGGACCCCTTATCGATGTATATTTAATTAGAGCCAAATGTCCGGCACAACCAGAGACAAATATAAAAACACTTCTACCATCTAAGAGCAGGAATTTGCTTCTTAATTTTTCTCTTTCCATTTTAATGATTATAATGGCAGGTATGACCATTAGGAGACTGGTAGAACTGTTTGACATTCCAGGGGCTATGACCTAACTTAATACATTCACAAGAGCTGAACCCTTCGCTGAAGCTACATGCTTTCATTCTCACTCCTCACAGTTTTACACATGTTCTTGACCCTGTTTTATGTCTGACTCCTTATTATGTCAGACCACCCCAAAGCCACAATGAGGCCACCTCACTTTTGGCTCCCAACGAATGGTCTCTATGGAACCATCTTTCACTGAGAAAGTCTGTAAAACTCCCTCGTGGTGAGGCACCTCTTCACAGCTGCATATCAAACTCCTTGGAAGGACATCCTCCATTATTATACAGAGAGCTCTTGTCAAAACTTGCTCCACATACCCAAAGCCAGGAAAAACTTCTTTTTTCCCAGCTACAACGAACGCTGTAACCATCCCGTTTCCCATTTTACCTTGCCTGCTGGTAAGTTCAGATCTCAGTTTTGCTCAATTACTTTGCATATTTGTTCTCTTTCCCTCTTACTTTACTGTATGGTTTTTGTTTTTTATCAGGACACGATGGTTTTATGTCTTTGGGTCCTTATGTTTTATTATAACCTTCTTAGAAGCTTACAAATCTTTTTAGAAATAGATGTTATATAAATAAGTTCTTATTCTCAACCTTTTTTATTTTAAATTTACATGTAATGCAATATTGATTTAAATCTTGATTTACTCTCTTACCTCATCCTCTGACAGCCCATACATGTTCCTCTGCTTATGATCTAATGGTTGAGTTCCATAGTTTTGGTTCCGAACTTATGAAAACTTTTCACAGGGGAATTTATTCCCCATGTCATTTATATCTAACCAACCCATACATATTTTATTGCTGTGGAATGGAGGTGGTGGTGCCCAAAGAAAGGTGATAGTAATGATGACTGGAGTTACTGAATACTTTGGCGTATCTTGGGTACAGTAATGTATCTTTTAGCATATTATCAGAGACATTTCATAGCCAAGGCTTAGCTGTCAAGATTGGAAATGTTAAACTTTGGGAAGCAAACTCATTTTGAGACAAACCAGTTAGTTTCCTACGTCTTACTAACCGTCAGCTTCATCCAAGATTTACAATGCACGAAGCAAGCTGAATTCACTATGGGACCAATGTAGAGGCTCTGTGTAATATCTTTGAATACCTTCATGTTGACATTCATCCATAATTCACAATTTCAGGATATGCTTCTTGGGGGGAAAGAGAAGAGGGCAGGGGCAGAACAACAATGCGAGAGTTCAAAAGGGTTGAAGATGCACTTGGGGTATTTGGATTGGCACTCTAGCGCTCACGGATGCTTGTGATTGCTTATCTGACCTATCTAAACTGCTGACGTCAAAAGAATTAGGCTAGAAATCTTATGATTACAGCTTTTCTTGTGATCTTTTCTGGTATTTCCTGTTTCCTGTCAGGCCAAATATACTTCGAGAGAGGGTTATTTTATGGCATCTCACCGCTTCTGTCTCAGGGAGAGCCAGAGGTACAGGGAGCACCAAGTAAAAATAATGAACGACATCACAAAGCTCTATCCGCCACCACTCCCCCATAGTCACTGACATTTCTTCTTAAACATCAGAAAAAGTTTCTGTAATGGTTCAGAGTAGAGTCTTATTTTTAATGGAACGAGGTCTATTATTCATTAAAAAGAAGCCCCTTCAATTGTGTTTCTAACTATTACCTTATTTGGGGGACAAGAAGCAGGCAGGCTGTGCCTGGTAAAATGCAGGCTGCCAAGGAGGCTGCTGAGAGAAGGCAGACAGTTTCGGAGGAAAAAGGAGGAAGAACAGCCTCGAAAGCCTACACTTTTCCTCTGGAAACACAAACACCTTCTAGAAGCAGGAAAGAAAAAAAGGGCGGTTGAGGATGAGCTTCATCAAATCTTGCCTAAACGTTGCTAAATCTTCAACTTGCTTTCTGAGCTCGGCACCGTGTTTGCAAAGACAGCCCGAGGGATTGAGGGGTTAACCCTCAATGGTTTATGGGCAAATGCACTGCAGACCCAAGCTTCCAACAGCCACACGTACTGGCTCTGTCTGGCCCACACCCCCCTGCAACTCTATCTCCAAGCGACAGGCGGAAAGAAGAACCACGGAACAGGATCACAGAAGCATCTCATTTATGATGGTTTTAGCAACCAGCAGCTACCATCTCTATTTATCTCATACGTAACTTCCTTTAACCCCACGATCCTGTTTAAATTCTCAGCTCTAGTATTCTTTCCTGGTGAACAACTCACCTTTCAGTGCATCGCAGGCCCTCTAGATGGGGAAACTCACAAAGAGAGGGCTTGGGATATGCCCCCCACCACAATTCACAGTCAAAGTATGAAAACAAGAAAAAGATGTGTATACATACACACGTAAGTATGCGTTTATGGGTACATATATAACGAACTCTTGTTCGTGTAAGATGAACACCACACGCTATAGAACGCAATCACGGAGATGTTGGCGCTCGGCAGTGAAAAGGACAGAAAATTAGAATTAGAGAGATTATCACGTAGAGAGGCATTTTTGGAGTTGGGGGACTCAAAGTTTGGACCACGGCAGAAAGCATGACTGAGTCAACGGCACAGCTGTACATCAAGGAACCTCGAATTGTCTCCAAGCATGTTATAACCTCCAAGTACATTTAATTTTCTTACTTAAGAAAATGCAGTGGTTTAACTAGAAGATCTTAAAGGCACTTTCTATTATACAATGCAAAGAATCCTCTACTTTCCACTTAACAGTTTTCAACGGTTCTGCAAAAATTAACATTTCTTGTTCAGGGGCAACCTGGTCTTATTAATGTCATGTCTTTCTGTTTTTCTGTATTCTTTATGCCAAACATCAGACCAAGTTAATTTGACTAATCTCCATTTCTCCATCATTTCTTGTGATTTTCTGCTTCTGTACCTACATTCATGTTAATTCACCAAGAAAGTCACCTTGTTACACCTTGTTGAGATCTTAACCATTTTAAAGACATAGTTGTAATGACCAGTCCACACAAAGCCTTTGTAGGTCACTCTAGAGAGGGATGAGTTAACTAACATCCAGTCCTCATGGATTATCTGTCACACTTGGTTTATATTTGAGGAAGTAGTTTTACCTAACTCAATACATTATAAGCTACATAAGAATTGTGTTTTTCTTATACGTTTTCTCTTGAAAGAACAGTCTGCTTAAAAAAAATGGCAACCTGAATTCAGGGAGAAACGTGACTTGACAAATTAGGAGGGATAGGCTGTTCCGAGATTGTGAGGATAAACTGTGTCAGGTTTTGAATTTGGGGAAAAGATAAGCACGACTTTGAATGGGAGGTCTGGATGAAAGAACATTAAGGATGTAAATCCTTCAGGACAGGCTGGTATCAGGTGGTACAGGGTGTTGGCTTGATGATTTGTGTATTATTTCCTGTAAAATGCTATAGCACTTGGGAAAGTTGGTTTGTAAGTTAAAGAAAAAATATTCATCGTCTCAAAATTCTCAATATCTACCTAATACGGTCAATGAACACCAAACTGATGGTTAAAAATCCATTGGTATCCTTACCCCAAGTCCAGCTCTCCACCAGCCATTGTTGCTAGAGCGACCTTTCGAAACTAAAATTTATCACTTCCCACTTAAATTATTTGAAGGCTTCTCACTGCCTGGAGGAAATACTCCTTAGAAAGGCAGATGAAGCCCTTGGTAACCTGTCCCCCAGTTTGCCTTTCTAGTCTCATCCCTAGCCGTCTTCCTGATATACTTCATATCTCACGACTTGGCATTGCCCAGAATTTCTTGCATTTGGTCCTACTATTTCTTTTTCCTGAAATGTCCTCCATTTCTTCTTCATTTGGAGAAATATAACTTACTTTGAATGGTACCTCAAAATAACCTCCTCTCTGAAAACATCTTTACCATCCATAATACAGACAGAATTAATCGCTCCCTTGTGTGTTGGCACAGACTTTGTGTAGCTACCTCCAGTGTAACATATGTCACCTACCTAGCCTGCCCTATCTATCTATCTGTGACTGTCTGTCTGTCCAACCATTCATTCGTCCATTTACCTCAACTTTCTTGGTTCATGAATTTTTATTTTTTTAAGGAAACAAAACGGTGTCTGGCGCATGATAATCACTAAAAATCTTAGTTGAATAAGCAGTCTTAATCTTTCTTCAGTGTTCCCAGAGAGTATTATTTCTACTGTATCTTAAAACATATGCCATTCTGCCTCGGTATCAGTAAGTTACTTATAGATCTGTGTGTTCTAACAGGTCGTGATCGCCCTTCCTTCTGCTTTCCTCCCTGGTACATTAACAATGCTGCACACTGAGGAGACACTCAAAAGATAATTATTCAATTGAATAATTGAATAAACCTAGAAATTTGAATTATTTACTTCCTTTTCTAAGTATCTTGAATAAACAACCAGTAAATATAGGTCTCAATTTCTTCTATTTCTAAATGGGGAATAAATTCCCATTCAACTGATACTTATTGTACGGTAGAATAAGCTAAATACTTGTATGTAACATCAAAACATCATTTTCTATTCTGTGACCTAGAATGTTCCTAATTATTTTTGGAGTGTTGGAGACATTTTCAAAAATATTTTCAAAGCAAAATTTGTTTTAGTCCAATTTTGTCTATTCACATTCTAGGTGCATTTATCACCAAATCAAAGAATAGGGCATTTAGGATGAGAGAGGGCAGAAATCATCTGCTTTAGAGTTTATAAAGTCCAGTGAATTCACAATTCTTGATTTTGTATACCAGTTTAATTGACAAGGAAATATTTTCTTTTGTTCTACTGTAGAATTAGGGATTGATCCAAGAAAAACAGTGCAGAACTCAACTAATATTCAAGAGAGATAACAAGGGCAAAAAAGATAGGTGTACCTAAACCTCAGGTGAGTTACAGAGAGGATAGGGAAGGAGACAGCAGTTTCTGTGTACCAGCTACCACGAAGGAGGCAATAATGGCTCCTATGATGACACTTGAAAAAAATATTGATCCCTGTTATCATATGTAAGGCTACTGTTCTTTCTACCAGTACATGCCTCCCACCCCATCTTCTCCCTAGGGGCCAAGGTGCAGAGAAAGGAGAAGAACTCTAGAAATTTCCAATTAGCACATTTAAGCGATGATAATGTAGCAGACCTGACCAGAGTACAACGCACTGTATGATTATGACGACAATCCTAATTTGCATTAGATAGAAAACCTCAGCTTTCAATGTGGAACCTGATCATAAAGGTGTGACTTGCACACATCCTGCTTTGTGCATTACGATCATTCAGCTGAACTTTTCAGTGTCAGAGTCCTGAGATGGTTACTGAAATGCACATGCATATTTTTGGAAAACGTGAAAGAGGGAGTAGAAAGCGGAGAATGACTGGGTTCGGCACATGCATGGGAATGTAACTAAAATAAATAATATTGAGCACGTGGTACTCAAGTACAGGGCTCAGCACATGGTAGCACAACCAGTGGATAACGGAGAGCATGTTTTTGGAAATATATCCATGTGATTTTTCTTTTGCCCTCTCTTGTGTGTATCTTCCCCATCCGTCCCACCAGAGGCAACCATTAGGGATGATTAGGAATGCTATAGCAAGAAGGAAAGGAGAGTGAGTCAATATTCATAATTTCATCTTCAGAGTAAGGGTTTTCATTTTTGTTTGTTTTCATTTGTGTGTGTGTGTGTGTGTGTGTGAGAGAGAGAGAGAGAGAGAGAGAGAGAGAGAGAGAGAGAGAGAGTTTGTAGCAGAACAATGATCTTAATAACTGGTCTTTGTGGAAAGATAAAGAGACTCTCTACAGTCATTTGTCAGGTCTCATTAACATTGAGAGGTAGGCTGTGGATACGGTTTCTTGTCCCTTCCACATTGAGCCTTCTTTCTGGAAAAGAGGATATGGCACAGAGTAAGGCCATCTACTCCTGACACCCTGAAGAACTGTGGGAAGAGAAGCAAAGGCAGAGCCCAGTGGTCAGATGGACATGCTTCCCCGTCTCAGACCGGCACTTTATGTTGCGTGTGGTCGAAACATTCAGTTGAGAGTGCGGGAGCCCAAGACACATTCACCAGATAGTACCTTGGAGAGGAGCAAGGGGAAGGAAAGTATTTATCCAAAAGAAGTCATTTAATCCAGAAGAGACTGACCACCACCTCGTTAACTAGCGAGTTCAAATTTTCTTACCCCTCATTAGGGTGGGTTCAAGGAAGCTTTGATTAGTTGAAGAAAAGAAACAGGCTACATGTACTGTACATTTGAGTGTGGGAATTTGAGATCCCTGTGACAGATGTTTTTAACTGTTTCCTCTTCATTTCTGTATGTGTTTTTGATTCCTCTTCTTACACTTGGATCCACTTTCTTCGCAGTGTCCTCACCTCACTTCCTTCTCCTTGATGCTCTACGCTTGGCCCCACCTGTCTCCTTCTCTTTTCTTTCTCAATCATTTTCTTCAGCAAGTTCTATTTACTTTTCTGAATACATTTTTTGTCACAGATCCTCTAAATGAGTATGTCTTTGGGTTTTCCTAAGTGCTCATCAAGTCTGTAGATTTCTGTGCCATCCAAAAAAGAGATGGAGAAGGAAGCAAGAAAGAGAATCTTGTGCTTTGGCTTTAATTCCAGAGGTCGAGGAACATCTGGAGATTTAATGGGAAAAGTTCTAACGATTACATTATATGTCCTATTACCCTTGGTTATTGAATTTTCTTTTAAAATACCCTGACTAAAGTTTTACATTCATTCCCATTATATCTCTCACCGTCATTTTACTTTACAATTTTCTGGATTCTTCACCTTTCAATTTCTACTACCGGGTACGTGCAACCGCATCCTACTCAATCTCTCTTGAAATCTGTCCTTTTCTTTCTAGGGATTTTGTCTTTCTGAAGTAGTCCTGGACGCTTGGACTCCTTTTAAGGCCATACACAGCTAAACCCTGCTTTGCCTTTGTCAAGTATGCCTTCCAATTGCATACAAGGTTGACTTTTAGGTTTTATCTTGTTACTAATGATACAGACTGTCGTGTTCCCTTAGCACTGTGTGAGAGCCCAAGAATAACAAAATGTTCAGGACAGGGGCTTGCTTTATAATCTATAAAATTTCATGCCATGCGGATATTTTAGGTGAGGAGAAGTACTCTGAAGGAAGGGTCTCTGATAATTTTGTATTTTGAGGAAATCTGAGACAAGTGCACAGATACAAATCCAAACCCTTGGGGTGATCTCTTAACATTTTGGAGATGGAAGTCAATTCTAAATAGAAATCCATGGAAAGGCAGAGAGAGATAAACAGAAAAACAAAGAATAAGGTCTACATTGTGTGTACATCTAGGCTAGAGCATTGTATTAAATCACAAGTACTTTGAACTTTGCTCCCTATCATATTTTTGATATGGTGATACGCACTACTATGTATTATGAAGTAGACTGATAATTAAAGACAGAAAATATCAGATAATAGGAGAGGGCACACACTTTGAGTTGCTTTTGGTCTTTTAACAATAAAGCTTCTAACGTTTTCCTTTTAGAAATTAGATGCAAAAGTCAATGCTTTGCTGCTCAGTGAAACCAGTCTTGTTAAAAAAAAATAAGAAAAAAGAAAAGAGAAGCTGTTTCCAGGCAAAGAGCAGGGGACATGGGAATAACATCCTCTATTCAGCTCCATGCCCCCAAAAGCTCATTTGTAGAGCCGGGTAAACACACACCTTCCGCATTCTATTTTTGAAATTACATTGAGGAATGTACAGACTGTTATCTGTAAAAGAAGCAACTTTTGAAACTTTAGTTGATGTAAAATGTTCCAAGATTTATGAACAGAGTAATTATTTTAAAAGTATATAAAAGCAGGCATAATTTACATGCATTACTCTAAAATTTGGTAATTATCAGTAAATGACAACTCTTCTATATGAAGAGAGAACTGTCTCGTATTAGTTTTGCACATACTTTATACCTTTTAAATGGTTCTGACATCCACTCTTGTGTATTCTTTTCTTTTACTTTAAAAGCCGTAATGACTAATACTGATCTTCTGCCAGAATATAAGTTTAAAAATGACTCCATTAAAAGCAAGAAATAGAATTTATATTCTTAAGTAATCGTGCCTAGAAAAGAATGTTCATTCATGCATTTAATGGCAACTCATAAGCTATTTTATTCCTTCCGATAATTTTCTTTTTTTCACTTATCAAAGTGTATTGAGTGGCTGACGTGTGGAAGATGATAGGGAGAACACAAAGAAAAGAGAATTTTCTCCAGATTCTCAAAAAGCTGAAAGTCTAGGAGGGGAGGAAGCAAATGTATATTAATTATAATAAAATAAAGTGGTTTGCCTGTGAAATAAATACAAAGAAAATTCTGTAAGACTTCAGGAGAGAAAGGCACACCCTTCCTCGGTAATCTCAGAAGGGCTTTGTGTGGGGAACGGCGTGTGAGTGAGGTCTTAAAAGATGGCAGAAGTTGGGGACATGGAGGGAAGTAATTTTAGGCATTGGCAACAATGAGCAGAAAGCACGTAGGAAGCTGTGGGATGCTTGTCCTATCCGGGTGGAATATAAGTGACAAATCAGATGGTAAAAGTTAGCTAGTTTCAGAGTGTGGAGTGCTTTGAATGCAGGATGGTAGAATTTGGATTTTCTCTACAGACAATGGAAAAATCATTGAAGGATTCTGAAGAGGGGGGAGATCTATTCTGATTTTTCTTTTGATGTTATTGATCTAAATGATGGAGGAGAAAGAAGAGGGGTGGAGAGAGTACTGGAGTTGGAGGCTATTGGAAGATTAGACCAAACAACATGAGGTTTGGCTAAGGGCCATGTAACTGAATAGAAAGAAAGCAATGAATGTGAGTAAGCTGTTGAGGAAATAGCAGCGATATCAGTAATTATGCTAGTGAGCACTTGCTGAGCCTGTGGTAGGATGTAGGCTCTTTTTTAGGCACTGTTTTGTATTATCTCACTTAATACTCACCTTTTGCAAAGGTGCTGCTGTTATTCCCCTGTTTTTTAAAAGAAGGGGAAACAGAGGCACAGAGAGGTGAAGTAATTTGCACAGTTCACACAGTCCATAAGAGAGAGGCAGGACTTAAAATTAAAAAAATCTCAACTCTGCCAACGACACTCTTAACCTATTCTATGGAATTGGAGAACTGGTGGGAGCGGTTTTTTGTTTTTGTTTTTTTTTAAATGAACAAGTGAAGGTTTATGTAATCCACATGAACTGGGAAGTACGAGGGAGCAGTTTTGAATCTGGGTTTCTGCAGGAGTGATGCCATTTATGAAAACTAGGAGGTCTGGTGAAGCACAGGTTTAGTTCAAGGAGTGATGACGTGTCCCAGTTTTCACTCAAATTTGCATTCACATTTAAAGAATGGATTGACTTGTCGATGGTTATTATCTAGTATAGCTACAGGATGAGTGGAGGCTAATGTCTACAAGAACATAGAAAAATGCTTTGAATTAATGTCAAGTTATCTACTGTTAAGACTAATTGATTCTTTGATCAAAGCAATTTGTCCTGCTTTGAATGAAATCATTAATATTGAGGAGTATTTGAAAGTGCGCTTGAAGTTTTTACTAGTGCTTTTGAATTTTACTGGCCAATTTTTATAGCCAGTACTTTCAGTTGACATAGAAGTTGAAACTAACAAATGCTTGTTTTCACACTGAAGTTCTAGATAGAATTCTGATTCATAAACTCATAATTGTTCTCTTCTTATTAAGTTTGATTGCTCCCTGAATCTTTGGTGCCTACCACAGTCCGTGGTATACACTACACGTCTAATAAATGCTCCTTGATTTATAATAATAAAAGTGTTCAGTCTTCAACATATTTAATTTATATCATGCTTGACACTTGAGATATTTAAAAATAGCCTCTTTGTCAATCTGAATTGTATAGTTCTGGAATCAGTGAATTGTTTCAGAGATTTTCCCTTCCGAAGCTGTTTGATTTTTAGGGTTCAGTATAAAGCAAATTTCTGACATTTTTATTCTTCTTGAAGACAGGACAAGTTACAATGGCTATGGGGAAAATGAATGCTTTTTTCTTTTGAGGGAGGTGTGTGTTTTATACATTTCTGTAACCAAAGGCTATTGAAATGGAAACAAGCTTAATAAATAAGTAAAACATAATGTAAAATTTAGACCAGAGATACCAAAATGAATGGTAAGTTCCACAGCTGCAGAGTTTGCAGGTATTTGGTTGAATTCTGAAGTCAAATTATTTATTCAACTAAGACCAAGTCCTGCTAGGGGATGTCTAGTCTTAGGTTGCTGACTAGAATAACCATTAGAATAATATTTGCACTCAGAGCATTTAAGAAACCGTTTATTTATTCCCCATCCTTCTTCCCTCTCCTCACTCCCCACTTCTGGGCACGCTCTGACCACCATGCTTTGAAGCTTATTTTCTATTGGTAATAGATGGATAATCTCCCCCTGGGAATCTTCTCAGCACTGGAAACTTGG
Organism: Globicephala melas; assembly: GCF_963455315.2. Lineage (NCBI taxonomy): Eukaryota > Metazoa > Chordata > Mammalia > Artiodactyla > Delphinidae > Globicephala > Globicephala melas. Next base: position 61,601,706 of record NC_083327.1, on the reverse strand, counting down.
ACCTAAAACTAAAGCCCACAGAATGAGTTTAAAAATGTAAAGGAGGCACAATTCTTTGACTTATTTTCCATGGTAATATTATTTTTCTGCTTTGACCAAGGCTTATATTGCATCCACAGCCTCCGTGTTTGTCCAGCTACATGTAATCAGTAAAACAATATCTTGGTTTAAATTGAAATTACCCAGCTTGTGCCTCAATCATGTCCGTTCTGTGGATTAGACTTGGATGACTGAGATGGTCTGGTTCTGACACAATGTCAAGGTCTGGACAAGTTGTTTAGTCTCTAGCTCATTATTCGCCTCGTTTGTGTTAACTAGACAGTTAGACCATCCTTTGTTTGCTTCATAGAGGGAAAATGATGTGAGTATTAATACAATTAAATACTTGGGTAAGGGGTAATGAACTGAGCTGACACTCCAACTTTGGGCATGCCGATACGTTCCAGAGTCCCTCTCCAGGGCAAACAGTGCCTCTGCCCATGTCCAGCTCCTGGGGGCACGCTTAGACGCATGCACCCGGAGGTGTGACTTTGAAGAGCCTCTCTTCCTCCTATCATCCCCCATTCCCTCCTCCAACCTATTGCTTTAAAAGTCGCTTTAGTCTCCAGCAAAGATGTTCCCACTTCCTCCTCCCTAGCTCGTCCTTGCTCTCTTCAGGGGACTCTGTTCCTGTCTGTCTTCCATCACTCAGTTCAGTATATTTCATCTTAAACCTCTCTCATGAATATATATGTATGCATTTATTTTTCCATAAATCCTTTTGCTCTCTCCCTTTATTACCTAAGCAAAATCTCAGAACACTTTTCTATTTCCCTTATGAGAAACAAAGTTCCAGTCTTGACTAAGGAGTATGAGTACAAATAATGATGCCCTTCACTAAGGAAAAAAAAAGCTAGAACTTTTAAAGTTAAATTCAACTTATTAAGAACGGTGACATCCGTCTCTAAAGTTCTCTGGACTGTTGGTTCTCTTCAGAAGTTCTGCAAGTTCATGGTTTTTAGAAATGTAAACTCATTTATCTGTTATCACAAGCAGTTGAAATATACATAGAATGTTATAGTATTTAATGTTCCTGTTTTTAGTTACTAGCATGGCAAAAAATTGTGTGCTGTAAGTGTAAGATGTTAAGTTCCTACAGGCAAAGAGAGCAAAGGAGAGGGAATAAATGACTGTGGGAGAAGATTTGGGGATGGGGATGGAGATCAGAAAAGTCAATACAGAGAAAGGGATGCCTGAGCTGGACTTTGTATTTGTATAAAAATTTTCAATGGCCCAAGCCAAAAAAAGACATTCTAAGCATAAGGCAAGGCTCAGAGGTAGGGCACCAATTGATGCATGGTGATGAATAGTAAACTGTCCCATGTCGTCAAAGCATAAATTGTTCGAGGATTCTGAGGCAAGGGTCAGATTCCAGAAAGAGAGGGAGGGAGGGAGGGCGGGAGGGAGGGAGGGAAAGAGAGAGAGACCACCATGTGTCTTGGTGTTTTCTACTTACACCCCTGTACTCAAAATGAAGACAGTTTAAACCATCTCCTTCTAAAAGTGGAAAGATTCCAGGCTTTTGGAAATATTCTACCCTCACCATCACGCTGTTACGGTGAGAATGGCACAAAAACTTGATGTGAGGAGGAAATGCAGCCTCAGCAACAAGAAGAGAGAAACAATAAGACAATTTGGAAAGTGAAGCAACTTGCCTTTGAGGTTTCAACATATGGCCCCATGCTGCGTATATGAACGATAATGGCTTTATGTCCATGTCAGAAAGTGTGAGCCCCTCATCTCCTTGAGGCTGGGGAGGCAGGGAAGGAAGAAGAGAAGGTAAACAGATAGCTTGTGGGGAGGTGTTGAAATAGAGCTTGGCCTCCTGGAAGGCAGGATGAAGGGACCAACAAAGCAGGGGCAGTCTCCCTGGGAAGCAGCATGGCTGCTGAGATATATTCCACAAAGGGTGAGGCAGGGGTCCAGGGGCACATTAAGACTCAGTTAGCTCAACTTCATAACATCCAGAAAAATGTAGCTTTTAAGTGACAAAAAGTTATAGGGGTTTTGTTTTCTCTCCGTAGTATTGCTTTTTCAGGAATTAGACACCTGCTAGTATATAATATAAAGAATAATACACACATATCTCTACAGACATGCTAACATCTGTTAAATTAAGTAGTTTTACCAAAAGTGTAATTTGAAACATGCATTTTAATCATTTAATATACTGAAACAAACCAGAGCAGTAGAAGTTGAAGTGTCACAGTTAAGTTTTCTGCCCAGGTGGGTTTTTCCATTTTTCTTGTACTCACATGAAGTATGGGATGGCTTTAGCATTACCTCATTTTTTCTGACCAGGACCCATTTCCCTGGGCATCCATCTCCCAAATGCCACATAAACGTCAGTCTCATTGGTTTCCTTCTCTTTCCTAAGTATTCGTTGTTTACTAGAGACCAATACTGTTGTTTTTTTAATTCCTTTCCAATCTTTTTTTTTCTTGCCCAGAGCATTATTTTTTAATAATGTTCATTTTAGATCATCAGGCAACTTAAAAAAGGTTTCTGCATAAATGATTAAAAACAAGATTAGCCGAGTTTTGATTTCCTAGTCTTTTTCCACGAGAAAAAAAGAGAGGTACTTTTTGGTATTGCTTTTCCATCTAGGTCCCCATCTCTCACCAACAATGGCATGTCAGGATTCCGTGCATAGGGCTAGCCAAAACTTCAAATGCATAAACACATGCTCACATTCGTTCTTCTAAAGCAAACCATCACTTTCCAAATATCTACCAACATATTCCCCTAAGGAAGAGTGCATCCTATATTCTTAGTGTACGGAGTTATCGGAGTCCCATCCTCCACAGGGATCCTAGGTATGTTTGTGGTGTGGTACCCCCTGTTAAAAACACAGCAAAGTGCTCCTCAACTGTCCCAAACACAGCACATTCTTATAACATAACAAAGCTCCTATGAACCATCATTTCCAGATCTGTGAGTTGATTTTTCCTGATATCAATGGAGAAATCTGTATTATTGTCATTTGTCAAAAGGGAAAACTGAGGCAAGGAAGTTTATCAACTTTCTCATGACATAAAAAACAACCAGGCCAAACTCAGTCCTGGGAAGATTTATACATGCTGTAGTTCCACAGTTTAAAATGAGAAAATATATTTTACTTTCTATAAAGCATTACAAAAAAGCAACCCAAGAAGAATATTCTCTCAGAGGTAACTGTCTTGTCAATAAGAAATTGCAGAGGCAGGACAGACACCCAATTTAAAGAGCACGCAATTTCATCCCCTCCCTATGGAGACTGAAACTTAGGAAATTTCACTTGTTTAAGCCACAGGGCAAACAAGTGACAAGCTAAGCCCAGATCCCAGGTTTCTTGATTGTCTGTCTGTTCATGCTCCTACTCCCACATCGCTCTTAATTTTAAGATGCATTTCTATAATAGAGCAAACGTTCATTAACCACAGCCCTCGGGCCCTATGCTGCAGTTTGTCTTCCTTCCTTTTCCCATTTTTATTTCGTGGGCTCTCCAAGAAAGGGACTGAAAGTCATGAGACTTGGCCCTGGTACCTTTCACACCTCCCACAGCTGATTTACCTGGAAAGCTGTGGAGAGCATCTTCATTCTCCAGAATGCCTCTCTGTTTGGTCGCCTGCAGCTCACTTTTGGATTTCCAAACCAGCTTTACCATCCTGATCATCTCTGGCAAGTCCCAGGGCAGCGGCCCCTGCTGGCACACCGGCCGGCTGCCCAGGGAGGAGGGCAGCACACCTTCTGGGGCCGTCCACCTTCTGCCCAGCTCTGCCGAGTGGAAATAGCGCTCGAGCACAGGCATTCTGCCCTGGTCTCCAGAAGAGGAGGTCGCGCTGCTGCTGCGGCTGCTACCAGAGGGGAAATTCTTCCCAGGCAGGGGAAGGCGAACCCCCGGAAAATCCTCTCCAGCTTCGGAAAGGCAAGCCTCCTCCAGCCTGGCAAAGCCCTGTCCCTCCAGTCCCTCCACAAACACTGACGATGAGAGCGACTCACTTCCCAAGGTTTCTCACTGGTGAGAACGGTTCCTGTCCTCCTGCCTTAGAGAGAGAAAGCATTTTTTTTCCCCCTTCTCTCTCAGGCACTGACTTTGCAGCACTTAATTAATCCCAGGCTACAGCTGGAACGACAGCAGGGGGGAAAAAGGCCATGGAGGCTTTAGCCTTCGCTTTTTCTCTCTTCTGATTTATTCGTTCTCGAGTCTCTTTTGGTGCTTGTCAAAGTTTGTCAAGTGGCTTGTTTAGCCCTCAGAGACTTCAGGCAAAGATGTGGGGCGGCGCCCCTTTGCCTGCCTCCCAGGGGGTCCTCCAGAGACCAGTTACCTGAAGGTGTCAGGTAAGGAGTCACCCCTGTGGTGCAGGAAACCTAGACGCTTCCCTGGCTCCAGCCCTGCAAGCATCAAGGAGAAAACAGGGGAAGCTCAGCATCGCAGCTGCTTCTCTCCGGAAGGTCTGGCTGGGGGCCACCTTACCCTCTCACCACAGTGTGCGCTGGACTGGGGCTCTTCAGAAGGCTCTTGGGTTGGTCCTGGGCACCACGGTTCACACACTCCCCTCCTCCACACCCCTCCCCCTTCACTGTCACTTGCTTTTCAGCAAACTTAACTGGGTTTTGGCCTATTAGTCAAATCCCTTTGTAACCTTCAGCTGGAAGGGAAATAACACTGAATCACATTCCAAAGCTAACTGTGAAAGAAGTGAATTGGGGAAGCATCAAGGTCCTCGTGCAAACGTGCGGTGCAGTTGCAGAGTCTGGACAAATAGCTGGGCATGGTTAAAAACTCATTTCAAAGGACTAGTAATTTCCTTCAATAATAATTTTAAACTAGCTTTGTTGGGGGCATAAATGACAGTGAAAAGAAAGTGTTGAAGGTTCACTTTCCAGAGACAGAGCGCTGTGGACATAGTATTTTGGCCACAAACTGCTCCCCCCACCTGACAGTGGTTCAGTTGAGGACGATCGCGGTCCATGTGTCTTGGATCCTGAGGCTCAGAGCTGGAGACACTTACCCTAGAAGTCAGAACCCGTGCAACAGAAAGGGATGGCCCCTGGAGCTAGTGTGCAAAGCCCTGGACACAAACAAAAGTGGGATGCTATTATATTTGGTACTTTTGCCAGCAAATTGGGTTTGTAGGAACAATTTGAACTTGTGCTATTCACGTGAATAGCTCCTATTTTCTTGGGGAGGCCATTGTAACAATCCCATCTTTCTCTCCTTTTCATGTCTCCGTATTGCAAAGTGCATTATTTTGCTTGGCATTTTATTTTGCTGATGTACAATCTGTTGCTTCTGCTCTACATTCTTTTTGGGGCTGTTTTATCACACAATCATCTGATGTTTCTTTAGGGGAGAGCAGAGGGGACTTGGAGGAGAGGAGAAAGACCATTGTAGGGTGTGTATTCTTTTCATTGCCCTTACTTTAAAAGTTGAAACTAGCAAAGGCTACTGTAATTTTGTTGTTGTTGTTATTATTATTCCCCTAAACCCATGGTTAAGGAGTTTAGTTTTCCACACTGAATTAAGTGGCTTTTCTTTTTTCTGGATGGAAAAGTACACTGGCAAACCTACTGTCTTTCCTAATAGGCGAAGAAGGGTCAACATCCTTTAAGGATAAAACACAACAATAAAAGACATTTAAGACACTGCTTCTTGTGAGTTTCACGATTAAAATATCGATCAAACAGCTCTTCCTATTAACAACCAGATATTCATACAACCCAACTAGGGAATAATCAATGATCCACTTATGAGAAAGATGTGCCTTTTTAAACTTCCCTCTTTATAAGGGATGAAGGGATTTAAGCCTCAGTCTGACAGTTTCACCACTTTTGACAGCCCTCCCAATTCTTATCTTACCCTTCCATCAGAATGGAGGCATTCAGGCTCTCTAGAATTGAGACACTTTTATTTAATAAGCACATGTAGGCTGTTGTACTCTATTAGCATATTTCCTGAATAATGTCTTATACTCACTCCTCAGTCACAAACTTCCTTGACATAACAACCGAAGAGTTTCCTAAGTGTTTGACTATTTTTATTTTTGTTCAGTTATTTTGCAATAGTACTTTGCATCAGGATATCCTGACCCTCAGAACAAAGGGGTTAAGAACAAAGAAAACAAGTATATGGTATAATATGTCACATACGCTAATGTATTAAGAATATAACTCTTCATTGCATGTATTTCTTCAAGAATGGCTTCCTTAAAAAATCCAAGGATATGAGTTTCCACTGTATTTTCTATATTGTCTTACGTATTTCCTCGTAAAAATATCTTAGAGAAGTTGCAAAACGTTGAATCACTGAACATGAATACTTCCTCGTGGAAATGAATTAGGGCCAAGCAAATACCATCTTAAATTTTCATTCTCAAAGAGGAATCTCCTTCATCTGGATATTTGAAAATTAAAAATATTGCATGATTAAAACCAAAAATTCTCCCCAACATGGGATTATCTTCACTCCAGGGTAGAAGTGCAGAAATACCACAAGGAAGGTCATTCTCATGGTATTTCTGGCTCACATAGAAACAGGAAGTACAGGAAATCTTGCGAGAAAGCTTGGCTCAGGAGAATTTTGGCTCAACTGCAGGTTCAAGAGAGTGGGATAAACCGATGAGATGCTAGCACTTGTTGGACTAATATTGCTATCCCTCACAAATTCTCTGAAAGGTGGCTTTGTTCCATTCTGTAGGCTGGCATCTCTTTTGTCTTAAAGACAGTTACTTTAGAAGAGCATGTCTGTAAACCTATGATTTTTCCCTTACTCAGTGAACATCATTCACCTATTATTATACTAGGGATGGGGAGAAGGGGCTGATGGGGAAGTTCTGTGCCCTGAGGACTCATGGAGCAAAGAGGTCTATGTGACTCTGTGACTTGTAAGATTCTTATAAGTCTTAATATTTGTAACTAATGTGCTACAAATAGGAAATTTAAAATGGACTTTCAAAATAATTGCATTTTTTTTCAGGCATTGTGAGTCAACCTAACATCCCGGTAAGAGGGAAATAGCGTAGTCCTCTTCTTGTGTGAAGGAAATGTAATGAGAACTAACAAAGTCAAAACCACTTGTTCCAATGGATACCTAATTCTATCAAAAATACTTTGCTGTGTGTTTGCAGCTATAAAGGAAAGAACTGATAACCACAATGCTGAAGTATATGACCAAGAAAAAAGATTTGAAGACATAATGTTATAGAACCTGGATTATCTTGGAGAATTTCTAGTGTTCTGGGGGCTATGTAAAAATCTTGTGGACTTATGGCTAGGCAGATAAGCCCTTATTATATATGATTTTTAAAAGAAAATATTAACAATATTAAATATTTCTAATCATTTTAGAGAATGTACATTTTTTAAAAATGGAAACTTAGAAATACACATTCATTTCAATTTTAGATTATTTTGAGTCTAGCAATAGATTTTCACAAAACGTCATTTTAATTAATTAAAGTATTCTCACTCAGATATTTTGCAAGTATTTTAAATACTTATTTTTTTGCGGTACTAGGGCCTCTCACTGTTGTGGCCTCTCCCGTTGCGGAGCACAGGCTCCAGACGCGCAGGCCCAGCGGCCATGGCTCACAGGCCCAGCTGCTCTGCGGCACGTGGGATCTTCCCTGACCGGGGCACGAACCTGTGTCCCCTGCATCGGCAGGCAGACTCTCAACCACTGTGCCACCAGGGAAGCCCTTAAATGCTTATTAACCCTCATCCTGTTTCTATATTTAAAGAAAAATTTCAAACTATCGTGGGAGTTTATTCATTTTGTCCTGGCCTTTTCTCTCCATCAGTTCAAATACGGATGTGTAAACACACACACACACACATGACCACCCGAGGTTTCACAAATGCAATTCAAATGAAATTCAAAACGAGCAAGGGAGGAAAAACCGGTCTTTCAACTTTGTTTAATGTAGTCTAAGTAGAAGAAGCTCAAACAATTTACAGTGTCCTTCAGGAGAAATAGAAATGTAATAACTGTGGCCTTAACTAATCTCAAGGAATCATGCCAGCAAGCAGGGAAAAGGACTTGGTCTACAGACCGACCACAGAAGGCAGCACACACTTCCCTCGCCGCGTGCAAAGGGAGGAGAGCGGTGGGGCAAGATGAGGAAAGGCGAGGTGGGGGAAAGTAGAAGGGGGCTGAGCTGACAGATTCATGGTTTGATTTCACAACAGGTTTCTAAACTACAACCAATTATTCCCTTATTCACTCTGCAAATATGTATTAACAGCTAGAGCAACAGCAGAGGAGAGAACCTCTTGTACCAGCCCTTGGGTCCTTTCTCAGGCACTGGGACCTGTCTGGCCTCCCTCACCTCGATTCTGATTTTCACTGTGGGTTAGGTCTTCTATTACTTTTCTTTGGACATTTGAAGAGAGAAATCAGAGTTTGAGCTGGCATCAGATCTCTATCCTGGCTCTCAGATATCTAACTAATGCTGTTTACTGTCTCTGACAGTTAACCCACAACAAATGAGTCCAATAACACAAGGGTTGAGAACAAAATGGCTGGAAGGGGCTTCCCTGGTGGCGCAGGGGTTGAGAGTCCACCTGCCAATGCAGGGGACACGGGTTCGTGCCCCGTACCGTGAAGATCCCACATGCCACGGAGCGGCTGGGCCCGTGAGCCACGGCCGCTGAGCCTGCGCGTCCGGAGCCTGTGCTCCGCAACGGGAGAGGCCACAACAGTGAGAGGCCCGCGTACCGGAAAAAAAAAAAAAAAAATGGCTGGAAGAGTTGATTTTCTCCATCTGGCTCCTCCTCCCTGCTGTTCTTTCCAGGACTAAACACCTGATGCTTTGCTGTGTGATGATGGCATCCTCTGGCTGAAACCTTCCTGGGATTTCAGAAATATTTCTGATTGTCAAAGATTGTAAGTGGTGGTAGAGTACATTTTTCATAATTTCATGTTTGAGGGCATGTCACCTTCTTAAAAAAATAGCTACAATGATGAAATCTCCAAGAAGTCCTTCAAGACAACTTATCTTAGGGTTATAAAAACTGTACTTCAGTCTCAGTTCACCACTGAGCTTTGCCTCAAACGTAAGAGATTTATTTATAAATGGGTATGATAGCAGTAACGACCTCATCTATCACATGGGGATCTTCTAAGAGTAAAATAAGATTAAAATGTGAGTGATTCGTAAGCACTAGTGTGCTGTAAAATTTTTGAGTGATTGTTTTTAAGCTAAGAAATCATAATTGACAATTTATCTAAACTCAAATTTTGGCTCTACTTTCCTGGGATCTATAAGAAAACTGACAAGTCAAACCCCCCATCCTTGAGTTAGGTACCGCTTTGGAAATTCATGTTCCCCATGAGGATGGAGGAGTAGAGGAAATCAGAGACAGGGGTATTGGAGAGAGTATTGGAGAGTGGCCCCATGGGAGAGATAGTGAGGGATTTAATGGTACAAAGGTGAGGAAAGGTGGGCAAAGCGATTGACGCGTGAATGAGAGTAGACAGATAAAGGACAAAGTATGTGTTAAAAGAAGGGTCCCAGTAGGATAAATGTTCACTGTAACTGCATTTTGGAGGTGTGATAACGGTCATGAATCCTGTCTAGGGTGTAAGCCTGCAACCCTGCTTTACCATGGGTTATTTAGTGTTCTGTATCGATTCCCTTGATTGGGAATTTCAATTTCAGACCACAGTGACTAATGGGTATGTTTGATGTTCATGAGCTGTACAGCTTTGTGTCGTGTGCTGTGGCAGTGAACATGCGTCTTATGCCTCCCCCGGCCTCATTTCTCTAAACAAGTTATGTGGGCCTCCAATTTTTTGCTTGGGGTCTATATTCCTCAAACGTTTTAATAATTTTGACAGCTCCTAGCTCATCTCCGTTTAATTGACAAGTGTTTTTCAAGGTAGTATAGTATGTAAAACCAAATACAGTGTTTCAAAAGTGGCTTAAAAACAGTCTGACATATGCTTTACTTCTTTTTTAAAAAATTTTTTATCGGAGTACAGTTGCTTTACAATATTGTGTTAGTTTCTGCTGTACAGCAAAGTGAATCAGCTACATGTATACATATATCCCCTCCTTTTTGGAGTTCCTTCCCATTTAGGTCACCACAGAGCACTGAGTAGAGTTCCCTGAGCTATACAGTAGGTTCTCATTAGTTATGTATTTTGTATATAGTATCAGTAGTGTATATATGTCAATCTCAGTCTCCCAATTCATCCCCCCCTCCCCCTTTGTTCTCTATGTCTGTGTCTCTATTTCTGCTTTGTAAATAAGATTGTCTATACCATTTATTTTGCAAGTGAGATACATGGATTCTGGAAGCTCTCAAGAATTAGCCCAGGCTGAGAAGACCTCAAGGAGGCAGGAGGGGAGATTGTCCAGACATCTTCAAAGACCTGCTGGGAAATGCCCGAGTGAGGATTTTTCCCTCTTAATATAATCAAAATAAACTAGTAAGATAGAAAAATATTATTAGTATAAACAACATAAAAGGAAAGTGAGAAAATGGTAAGGAATAAAACCTTCTAACAGTACCAATTTTTCCCCCTTGGCATTCATTTATGTTTATGTTTACGGAGTTCAAAGTCAATTTGGAAGAAGGAAGTTTCAACTATATGTGTATGAAGTGTAATCCTACTGCCTCTTCAAATTATTATTTATTTTTCCCTCTTTCTTTCACTTATTACCTCCTGGTGATTATGAATTACATAAAACATCTATGCCAAAAGGTGTCTCTCAGATGCTGTTTTGAGCAATGCTTTTCAGATGTTAGTGTGCAAACAGATCACCTGGAGATCCTATTAAAATGCAGATTCTGTTTGGGCAGGTCTGGCTGGGGACCTGAGACCCTGCATTTCCATGAAGTTCTCTGGGGATGACAAGGCTGCTAGTCTGCGGTCCACACGCTGAGTAGCAAGGCTAGAGGATTACCATGTGGCAGGTATTTTCTGCCTCTTCCATGTTAGTTATTTATGAAAGAAAATGCAGCAGAAGTGCCTACCTTTACGGGAACATGTGTTAAGACTTTTTTTTTTTAACATCTTTATTGGAGTATAATTGCTTTACAATGGTGTGTTAGTTTCTGCTGTATAACAAAGTGAATCAGCTATACATATACATATATCCCCATATCTCCTCCCTCTTGCGTCTCCCTCCCACCTTCCCTATCCCACCCCTCTAGGTGGCCACAGATGTGTTAAGACTTTTGAAAACAATCAATAGTGGCTCAGGATAAGTACTCTCAACTGGAAATAAGCAACCAGGACTGCAATATAAGAGCAAGGGCTATATGTGCAGGGACATTCATGATATTGAACCACTGCTTGGCTTTCGAATTTTGTTTCATTAATTTCTTTCCCTTAGAAATTAACTTTAAAGATAAGGTTGAACATCCAGTATTGGCCACTGTGATGAAGAATATATACAATGGAGTCAACTTCAAAACCAAATGGTAATTTTTGAAAGTCTTTCCTCACCAAATGTCAAACAAAATTTACTTAGGCCAATTTTGCCAACCCTCTGTCTTTCCAGCATTTTGTTGGGCTACTACTATTGCTATTTTCAGAAGGACTGAAATACAGGCAAGGCTCTGAGTCTTTGATCTTCATCATCAGGGATATTCTCACCAAGACCTACTCCTTCATTTGATTTATTAAAGTCTATGTAAAGCGGTCTTTGGATGAAGCCTGGTAATCTTTCCCACTGTAATATTCCATGCATGAAAGAATGGTGACCAGATGATTCCACAAAGCAAAGATGGAAGAAAAGAAAGTAGGCATTCATGGCACTATAACCAGCGAGTGGCCCATGGTGCTGCTGACTCAGAGAGATGTACTGTAGTTTCACAGCCTCGGCGAAATACGAAACAAAACACAAAAGATAAATAAACTCTGCAATGGGCTGCGCTCTTTACCATGTATCACCTGGAATTCATGCAGCTCCTGGCATGGTATTCGTGGGAAAGTGATGCCAGAAGCAAAAGGCATGTGAAACCAACTGGAAGACAAGAGCAAATCCAGAGCACAAGGCTCGAACACTACCAGGTTTATATGATTAAAAATTTGTACAGTTAAGTGAATAAGAACGCTTAGAATAAATGGAAGCATCTGCTGGTAATTGGAAACACAGTTTGCTGTATTTTTTTCCCGTTGTCTTCCCTGGTTCTTTCTAAGGCTAAGCGCTTTGCTGCAGTGATGAACACCTATTTTCCTGTCATCTACAGGAGTAACTTAAAAAAAAAAAAAAAAGGGAAAGCTGGAAGATAATGGATTAAAAATGAATATATATCATGGTTATTTTTAAGGTAATTTTAGAACCTGTTTTCCTCTGTGATGGCAGGAGAATCAAGGGTGAAAAGTAAAGGTGAAGCTTTTTAATGTATAATGTATAGACAATACATACTACTCTCTGTGTAGTATGGTACAGGGGATCCAACGGAACCCCCTCCCCCACCCCGCTTTTTTTTTAACATCTTTATTGGGGTATAATTGCTTTACAATGGTGTGTTAGTTTCTGCTTTATAACAAAGTGAATCAGTTATACATATACATATGTTCCCTATCTCTTCCCTCTTGTGTCTCCCTTCCTCCCACCCTCCCTATCCCACCCCTCTAGGTGGTCACAAAGCACCGAGCTGATCTCCCTGTGCTATGCGGCTGCTTCCCACTAGCTATCTACCTTACGTTTGCCCCACCTCGCTTTTTTGATATGTAGTGTTGCTAGAAGAATAACAGCAGTATCATCAATGAAAGAAAGCCTAGCACGCTGGAGTAATCGACAACACTGGTACACGTATGAGATCTTAACCGTCTAAAGATTCTCTAAGAGTTTCATTGTGGTAACTTTCTTTTCCATCCCACAGTTAAATTCTAAGATTTGCTCCTTCTAGTCCATAAAATATCTAAAATGATTGCAAATCTTTCTGTCTCTAAGATATCGTTACCATGGGTCTCACTCTATTTTCTCATCTGGACCTCTGGACCCTCCTACTCTCTGTCTTCCATGACCTTCTCCCTGAATCCGTTCTGCAGTCTGATCATGAGACTTCTTGCATTCTTTGTCCTCTTATACATCTTTGTTTTTGACATTCATGTTCTGCTGCCTGTTTAGTGCAAGGTAAAAATACCTACCTTTGACTTGCATGTGTTCACATACCTTGCGGCTCTTAGGTTTGTGTGTCTGGATTAGAGTATACGGGGTCAACTCCAGAACCACCTATAACTAGGTTTTTAATAAATACCTTTTTAATGTTGTTATTACTTCTTTGCTTTCAAAGTTTGAGGAGTAAATTGATTGAGCTACTTCTAAAACGTGTTTTTCAAGTCTCTCATAAACCATTAAAAAAAGTTCAGTGAAGTCTTATTTATCTTTAAAAGTTTTGGTATTGTGAATTAGACATACCTTATAATCATGTCATTTTCTAATGTGTAACAAGTAAAAAGTGATGGCAGATATTAGTACTAATTCGACACAAAGAGAATTATTACTTAAAGAAACAGTACAAATCCCTTTGCTGGGCATTCAATGTTTTCAAAAATAAGTTGCCACTGACCTAGTCCTGTAAACTCACTCAAATTTACATTTAACACTCAAAATTCCTATGGAAATCACATTGTTGCCCATACATGCTAGATGCACTGTGACATTTTGCATGGTAGGCAGAATAATGGCCTCCCAAAGATGTCCACATCTTAATCCCTAGAACCTGTGAATATGTTAGTTTACATGGCAAAGAGGAGTTAAGGTAGCAGATGGCATTAAGGTCACTAATCAGCTGGTGATAAAATAGGGAGACTCTTCTGGATTACCTGTATGGGCCCAGTGTAATCACAAGGGTTTTAAAATGTGGATTCTGGGGGCAGGAGAGTCAGTGTCAGAGTGACGGGATGCGAGAAAGACTCAACTAGCCAGTGCTGGCTTTGAAGACAGAAAGGAACCCCCAAGCCAAGGAATGAGGGCAGCCTTTCAAAGAAAAAAAAAGGCAAAAGCTGGATTCTCTTTAGAGCCATCAGAAAGGAATGCGGAGCTGCAGACACTGTGATTTTGGCCTAATGCACCCATTTTAGACTCCTAATCTCCAAAACTACAAGATAAAACATTTGTGCTTGTTTTAAACCACTGAGTTTGCGGTAATTTGCTACAGCAGCAATAGAAAACTAATATGTTATTGTTCACATTATTCTTCTCTTTATTGGGAAAGAGTTTCCCATTCACCTAATCTGAAAAAAGTCCCACTTTCTTCATGAAGTCTTTGTGCCCCACTTCAAATTGCCTCTTTTATTTAAATAAAGCAGCACCTCATCCATCTTATTTATCTGTAAGATAACTTTACTTGTATCACTATTTGCCTTTGATGCTCTGGCTTGTCTTTCAATTTAGACTGCATTGTTTCATACTTTGTAACATAAAATCCTGGTGATGTATCCTTCCTTCCTTCATTCATTCTGCATTTACTGAGTGGTTAATAATTTACTGAGTGTCCCATGCTAAGTGCTTTATATACCAAACCATAGTCCCTGTCTTTAAAATTATTTACAAATTTAGTGGAGAAACAAACATATATATAACTAACCATAAAGCACAGTGAACTGTAGTGTTAACATATAATTGTGGACAGAACAGGTCTCAATTAGTGTTTGTTATTAATAACGATGAAAACCAACTTTCTTCATTACATTTTTTCTCATTATCTTGACAATTAAGACAATGTCTAGAACTCCTTTTAAAACAAACAAAAAATCATGAACTATATTATATAGAGTTTGTATATCTCCAGGATAACATGGATAGTTGATTATATTTTTGTTATCTTTTACGTGCTGATAGGATTTCTTTAAAGTTTAGCTGTAATGACTTCTAAAACTTCAAGAATCTTCTCACCACTTTTCTCAGGTGAGGTGGCACCGTGTTCCTAGTGAATTGGCAGCTTAGGAAAAGTTCTTGCTCCTAGATAGCCAAGAAAGACAAATCATGTAATGCCAGGGTTTTAAGGGACTTTAGAGATAAATTAACCATTTCAATTAGATCATGCCTTAGCTCAGGCTGATGACAGGCTGGGTGGCTTAAACAACAGAAATTTATTTCTCACAGCTCTGGAGTCTGAAAGTCTGAAATCAGGGTGTCAGCATGGTCGGGGGCAGGTGAGGCCCCTTATCCCAAGGCTGCCTTCTTGCTATATCCTCATGTGGTGGAGAGAGATCATCTCTCTCGGGTCTCTTCTTATAATCTCATGAGGGCTCCACTCTCATGACCCAGTTACTCGCCACATTTGGATTAGGGTTTCGAGATAGGATTTTGGGGAGGACACAAACATTCAATCCATAGAAGATCACTTTCTAATTTTACCGATAATGACAGCATAAGCCCTGGATTCTCACAGACCTGAGCTTAGGCATTTCCTTTGAGTGCTTATGTACCCAATACGGTACTAAGCATTTTATATGAAATGCCTTATTTTATCCTTACAAGAACCAGGATGAGGTAGGTATAATCGTGATCCCCTGCGAAAGTAATTTGCTCAAGATTCAAATGCTATGAAGCTTTAGAAGAGTGACTTGAGCCAGGGCAGGCTGATTCTAGAGAATGCTCTCTTGACACTACGCTACGCTATCTGTGTGGCTGGGTGTTGTATAAAGCAGTAGGAACTCTGTTGGATTCATGGACTGCAACCATATCTGGCTGTATCATAAACATTTACGTGAGGCAAGTCAGAAGGAAAGAAAGAAAAATT
Organism: Globicephala melas; assembly: GCF_963455315.2. Lineage (NCBI taxonomy): Eukaryota > Metazoa > Chordata > Mammalia > Artiodactyla > Delphinidae > Globicephala > Globicephala melas. Next base: position 61,585,977 of record NC_083327.1, on the reverse strand, counting down.
ATGACACCCCAGCACCTATTTCTATAACTGTTCCGCATGGCAGGATTACGTCTTGTGTTCCTCAAGCCATATTCACTGTGGTCATGACTGTAGCCACCAGGTTGGACTTTAGATTTCTGCCACAACCTTCATCCAGGAAGTGATGAAGAAGGTCTTCCTCTCTCAGGATGATTGGAGAGAAACGACGTGGTGCACATAGACATTTTTTTAAAAATTAGATGAACGTCCGGTCTCCCTTCAGTAATGGGATGGTTTCCTCAAACCAGACTGTACACTCCTAAAATTACCTTATCCCTTATGAAAAGTGACTTGATTTACCCATACCATCCCTTGTGATTGCCAACGCCTTGCGCTGGAACTATTCGGGGTAGTGATGGAAGAGTATCAGAATAGTTTCTATGTGATTTAAACATAACTGCAGGAGCAACTCTGCCGTCTCTGACCTAAATCTTGGATCTGAAGAACCAGAGAACAATGATGTGAAACTGGTGAATGGAGACGACTAGATTTACTCAAGACATTGGAGGGATATTTTCCTTTTGGAGTCATTTAGCAAGGCTGCTTACAATATCACAGTGCCAGCTGCATCTGTGCTTTCTAAACAGCTTGGCTAGAAATGGGGGAAAAAAGAGCCTTAAAGTGTTTCCAAGTGTTAAGGAAACGACTTGGGTCACTTTTTTGTATGTACGATACATGTGGGGAATCCAAATCTGGTCCCCAGCTGATTTCTGTCCTGGGGTAATAGATCAGAGATGAAGTTGAGGACAGCTACGTTTCCAGTGGGCCAGGCATCTTCTGTTTTCTGCCTCAGCTCCTTTCTTTGGCTTTACTTCCACATGGTAGATTTGGTTACCTAGTCATTTATATTCACAGTCCTTCTGCTAGGGAAATATAAACCTATAAATTTCACAACATCTTTATATAGGACCTTCTTTATAAGTTGTTGCAAAGTGACAGAACTCTTCAGAAATGTCCCTAAAGAAAGGAAAGTTCAAACCCTGGGGCAAATCATTCCGATGTGCAGAATGCTCAGCTTCTTTTGGTATTCACCTGGTCCTGTCCCCAGTAATAATTTATCAATAAATTAATTCACTTATTTGAAATAAGAGTAAATACTCTAAATCTTTGCCTGACAAGACCCAATTAAGTCTAACTATTCCATTTGTCCTTCTACACATTTGTCCCTCTGTCCATTATAACCGATGCCTTGTTTTATTTAACAGTTGTCTCTGTGTTCATCTTGCATGTAAATTCTGTATTTCATTTTTGTGATGTTACATTGAGTACAGGTACTCGTTTCTTTGATAGCTTCCTTAGAGCACCTCTCAAGTGGTCAAGGTTACAATGAATGCTGAAATAGCACTATTGTTTCTGTGGTAAAAATAAGAAGAAAATCCTGTGGGGCATAGCCACTGCATTTCTGGGAAACCTCAGAAGGGATACTTGGTGTTGCAAAATCAAGTACTCTTTTTGACCTAAACCATATACTGGTTTTCCTGAAATTATTGAAGGGTCAGAACTTTTCCCCACTAACATGGTTGGTAAAGTCACGTTTTCCCTCCAAAAGCACAAATGTGCAAATAAAAGATTGGTTACAGAAATCTACTTGAGATTTCTTACAGGCCCTACCCAGTTGTTTCTTATCTCTAACCTATTGGACAAATGTGCCTCTTACATTGATTTTCTTCAAGTTGGCATGTCTTGGGAACTTTTCCTTTACAATCTTTGGAACTAGAGTTTTCAGAAACAAAACAAAAACCAAAATAGCCTCTATCTTTCAGTAGAACCAGGGTGTTGGAAAAATTAGACTGAGCTCTTGGGACAATTGAGAGGACTAAGTGAGAGCATTCGCGGAAAGTATGTAGCGCAAGGCCAGGCGCAAAGTAGGCATTCAGTAAAAGCCAGCTATGATCATCTCCTCCAAATTATCTGCTCTCTTCTGCACGGAGCTGGCACCAATAGCCCCTTTAGCTCTGGGTGTTATTGGTAGAACCAGAAAGTGATATACAGAGGGTAAAAGATAGAAAAGGTTAAAGTGGAGGTGGGGGGATAAATTAGGGGTTTGGGATTAGCAGATACACACTACTATATATAAAATACATAAACAGCAAGGAACAACAGTATAGGACAGGGAACTATATTAAATATCTTGTAATAACCTATAATGGAAAAGAATCTGAAAAAGAATATATCTATATGTATAAATGAATCACTTTGCTGTACATCTGAAATTAACACACCACTGTAAATAAACTATACCTTAATAAAAGATTTTTAAAAAAGAAGTAAAACTAAGGGAAAAAAAGGGTGTGTGTGTTTGGTATGGAATGGTCAAGGAGATGGGGGAAAAGAAGACAAATAAAAAAAAAGAAACTACAGACAAAAGAAAAAAAAGTATGGCTTTTCACTACCAATGATCATAAAGGTTACTCCAGGACCCTGGAAAACATCAGTTGCTGGGCCCTTCTGTTCAATAGTGGTCTGTTTCTATCTCTTTTTCTCATGTTCTAACTTCTAACATGAGTTTCTGATCATCTGGAAGGTTCTCCAGATCCAGTTCTATAAAACATGGGTTAAAATTATTTTTTTCTAGTGTGGTCTAAATAGACAGCCATAGACATTGAGTACTGAACTAGTTTCTCTTTAACTCTCTAGAAACCCATTACAATGTAATTATTCCTAGAGAAGAATTTTTTTTAAAGTCATTATTTCCTCACTTTCCATCAAAGGATGTAGTTACTGAAGTATCAAATCTTTCTTGGTAAGGCACAGTCATCTATAAATCAGCCCCTTAGGACTTTGCAAGAAGCATGCTCCTGGCTGGTAATTAAAGCACTCTGGGAAACTCCTTTACCTCTTCAGGCCTTAAGAACATCATTTAGGGCATTAAAGTACCAATTTTCTAAACAATATCCCTGTGGTCTGAAAAAGGTAAAGCAACTTCAAAAAGACTTCTTTTTTTTTTTTTTGCCATAGGACGGTTCCTGTAATAAGAGAACTCAGAGCTTTCTTATGAGAGTGTGAATTGACTTTTGCTCTAAAAGAGATTGTAGAAACTGACTGTGTTAAAACAAACTAAGAGAATGGCTTTCTTCTCCACCACCAGGAGATCAGGATGGTGAAGGAAAGGTGCTCTGTTCAAGGAGCTTTGGGGAGCTGTAGTTATAGAACCACTCTGAACTGTCCTTTCCTCAGCCCCTCTACTGAAGACTGGAGAAGGGTTGTTGGTGAGACTAGTGTGGTGTGGGACCAGGGGACAACTCGGGAGATTTGGGGACCTCAGTCCTACATCAAAGATTCAAATGGAATAGTTCTAAGCATCAACTTTTCTTTAGGGTTCTGTTCAACCCACTTTAGGGGTTGAAGAATATCTTTGAGTTTGTCAGACCTGGCAATATCCTGCTGTTCTGGGGTCTTCTGCACTGAGAGATGAGCCTGGACCAAGAGTGACATTACTACCATACCATCGATCAGAGCAGACTGTTTTCATCAGGTGTAGTAGATACCTGTTCAGTGAATGAATGACCATGTACCCCCAAGGGGCCTCATGGGCAACTAAAAACAGTTCCATAATTTGGGAAAAAAGCAGGAGTGTCACAGTGGCCTGATGGTAACTCAGACAGTGTAGGACTGTATTAGCAAACAGTTGGAAAGAAAGAAGGTTTCAGGGTTTCCTGGCAGTGGGGTAAAATGGATGAGTGAGCTGATTTGTTTTTTCTGAGACCACCCTGTTTCTCTCTGTCCCTTTCTTTCTCTTTCTGGTTTCCACCTGTAACCTCTGAGACTTAACAGAAGTAGTGTTTTGTAGTTTCTCCCACCCGCTCTGCCAGCACTCTCTAGTGGGACAAGTAAATCTGATCTCAGAAGGAGCTCAGTCACTACCCACCCGAGGCCTCAGGCCAACTCTGGGAAAAGGTCAGGACTTTGTGCGCGGCACACACAGGCTCTGCACTCAGCCCCCACCAAGCTGCTGGCGCCGGGCAGGGAGGTCAGCCCTTCTGATACCTGAAGAGCGGTGGCTTCCACCTCCTGCACTGCGGGTATCCCTGCACATGGTCAGGGCAATGGGACAAAAGGGATCACTCTGGCTCTACAGGCGCCAGGATGAGGAAAATCAACGACAGGGCCCAAAGAATGCAACTGCTGGGGACAAAAGGTCACTACACATTAACAATAGGTCTTCACAGAAACATTGAGTAGGTGCTCGAGGGTGGAAAAGAGATGAGATCTTTTGACCCTAGATGACAAATGGTTTTCAGGTAGACTCTGAGGCACAGGACTTCATTCATCTTGCGCTTGTCAGCAGCCACGGCAGGAAGGTAAACTGAACAGCGCTGAGCAACAACTATTTATGAAGCACCTTATGAGCCTGCACTAGTCTAGGCAGGAAGCAAAGCTTTAAACAAGTCAGACTTTACATTCCAGTGAGGAGAGCCACAAAGTAAACACATAAACGCGCACAAAAATACATTAACAAGACTATATTCGGTCGTTATAAGAGCCATCATAAACAAAATTAATTAATTACTTAATAGACGCTAAGGGGGTATTTTCACTGTATGGTCAGTAGAGGCCTCTTGAACTAAGTGATGTTCAGGCTGAAAATTAATGACAAGGAAAAGCCATCCAGGCAGAGATCTGGGGAAGAAGATTTTAGGCAGAAGGAACAACCGAGGGAAAGACCCTAAAGCAAGAACTAGCTGGTTGTGACTGAGAAACGAAGAAGAGTGGGTGACAGGGAATCAGTGAGTGAGGGAGAAGGTGGTGTGAGATGAGGTTCTGAGCAGACAATGTTGGGCTGCGTAGACTAGAGATGATCTTGGATGTCATTTCGAGTGGGATGATAAACCGTTAGAAGCTTTCCAGAGGAGTGGCGTGATCAAATGTAGTCTGTATAAGATCATGCTGGTAGCTCTGCTGGGAAGGGATTTTATAGGATCAAGAGCAGAAGCAGAAATTCGCTAGCAGGCTAATAAAATTCAGGAAAGAAAGAACAATGGCTTGTCTAGGGTGAGGCTGAAGGAAAAATGCTTCTAGGAAATATTTTGGAGGTAGGTCTATAGAATATACCCATGGATTGGCATGTGAGGGAAAGAGGGCGGCTGAGTTCTAGTATCCTAGTTATTTGTTGGAATGGGAAGAATTATATTTAGATGTGGTGCTAGTCAAGCATTTAGCTGGATATTGGGAGTTTGGGATGCCTTTCGGATACCCTAGTCAAGGTTAAGTAGATAGTCCCAGTATAGAGTATAGGGGGAAAGTCAGTCCTGACATATTAATTTGGGAATTATTGGCATATGAAGGGATTTAAAGAAAAGAAAACAAAACACTTTGTCCAGTTCAGTCCAACTGCTTCCATCCCAAGTCAACACTTATGGAACTAAGTACAGTAAGTGCTGAAGGTAAAGAGATCAGAAAGCCCATAACCCCAGAGGGAGGGGCAGAACAAAGTGTGTATGACTGGCATAATGCAATGGTAAAATGGAGGAAGGAATAGATACAAAGCAAGCTATACTGTGGGACAAATAATTATTCCTGGAATGGCCAGGGACAGCAGAGACAAGAGGTGATCTGAAAGACAGTCATTTGATAGGAACAATTTTCTTGTGAGTTCCTTGCTTTTAAAGTAAGAGCTTATTTAGAGACCATAGAAAGTAGATGGGATTGGTTGCAGAAGTTTTATGGACAAAGGAAAATTCCATTTTTAATGGCTGTTTGATTTTGGAGAAGGCAGTAATCACTCTAGGACTTATTCTCCTCTGTGAAAAGAGAAGATTGAGTTGAAAGCAGTTTCTTGCCCCAGAGACATGGTAAGATAGGGAATCATGGTCTGTAAGTTATTTTTCTGATATATTTAAAAGCTATCTTATATTATCATACATATTTCAATATAGTAAATGGCTTAATATATAGATATGTATATATTTATAAGCCCATTATACATATGTCTACTAGAAATAAAATATTTAGCCTTGATACACTAATAAATTAATAAAATAAATTGCCTTACGCAGATTGCCAAAAAAGTCAAATTTTTAACTTTAGTTATATCAGCTCAGTGAAATAAAATTGTTAACACCTTGTTGAAAATAAGGTCTAAGTGATTGTAGTTAATAAAGAAGGAAAAGGAAAAATGAAATAATTATTGCCAAATTAAAACAGTTTCATAGACAAAATATTTCAAACCGTGGAGTACTTTGGGGGAAAATGAGAAAAGGCGTATTTGGAGGTGCCCATTTTGAGCCTCTTGTGGCTGGGTGATAAAAGTATCAATGTCAGCCCTGACAGCTATACTAGATGCTTGACTTCTTTGTCACTTAATTTCACTCTTTGTGAAATTTAAAAATTTGTTTTCTGGGAATTAATTTCTTAATCGTATAAAACAATGTAATTCTCTCAAGGCACCCTGTAATTTACCAGAAGAACGTTGGTTACAGAGTCCTGGAATGTCCTTTACTTTATTCATCTTACAGGGTTGAACCATTTATTCCCAGAGAGTCATTTACTAACCTCAGAAGCCGGTCAATTTTAAGAACAATACTTGGCATTTCTGTAGTATTTATTTCCAGGATTGTATTTAAAAAAAAAAAAAATCCACTTAGTAGTATGCATATTGACTCCATGAAGTGGATACAAGCGGAGACTACATTTTTATAAAAACAGAGAGTAAGCTGGATGGGTGGCCATGAGACAATACTGGGCCTCTGGGGGAAGGGGGGGAACCAGGCATACATCACCGAAGGTGAGAGGTGCTTGGCCACCAAGATCAGTTAATACATAGGCTAAATCCATATTTAGGGGATTAATGAAGCAGGGTCACCAAAATTTTCTTATAATAAAGATTTTTTTTTTGATATATATTTTTTTAAAGTATGGAAATAAATATCTTAAGAAACATCAGAACTTTGCTGGACTTCTTTTTTTTGCGGTACGCGGGCCTCTCACTGTTGTGGCCTCTCCCGTTGCGGCGCACAGAGTGCAGGCTCAGCGGCCATGGCTCACGGGCCCAGCCGCTCCGCGGCATGTGGGATCTTCCCGGACCAGGGCACGAACCCGTGTCCCCTGCATCGGCAGGCGGACTCTCAACCACTGCGCCACCAGGGAAGCCCTGCTGGACTTCTTTAAGGAGATGAAGATTTCTTTATTGTTTTGTTTTGAATTACTTAGATGAGGGGGTGCCGTGTTCTCTTCGTTGCTTAAAGGGTTCAAAGGTTTCCATTTGACTTTAAATGTCATGATGGTCCAGATACATGCTAAGTGTTGGCCTCCTTTTTCTTGACTGGGTTGGGATCAGGATTGTTCATGATGCTGAGGGGCTGATCACATTTAGTCAGGTTGGCCATAATGCTCAGGTGCTAAGTCCACTGTATGATTTTTCCATGTCTGTCTAAGACCACCTAGGATAAGGACCAAAAGTCTTCAGGGGAAGAATGTAGTCCCAGAGTGATCACCTATTGATCTAATCAGCCTGGAGCTACCAGGAAATTGGGATATATAATAGGAGTCTGAGACTAAACAGGGAACGTGTTGGAGTAATGCTCTAAACAAAGAGACAGGTGAAAGGAAAATCAGTCCATCTCTCAGGTGATGTTTTGTCCGGTCCTCATTTATTAGTTTTTCAAGGACTCTGGTTGGGTGGGGGGAGGTGTGTCTTGCTGATTTATGCTGGATTCAGTAATCTGCATTCTGGGGCTGAATATATTATGTCTGCCCATCATACTGGGATTGGAATTCTTCTGGGGATCAAATGATTTGTTCCCAAACGCATGAAAAGCTACAGATAAAAGTCAGAAGACAACTATGCTTTAAAAAATCCTGTTACTATTTAATAATTAACAAAATTTTAATTAATTGAAATTTTCCCTGGTTACCTTATCCACAGACATCATAGTCCCTAACTTCTCAGGGCTGTCAGCTAATGTTGTCAAAGATTGTTGAAAGAACCTGTTCAGTCAAAAATGCTCAAGGTAGGTGGGAGGGAGGGAGACTCAAGAGGGAAGAGATATGGGAACATATGTATATGTATAACTGATTCACTGTGTTATAAAGCAGAAACTAACACACCATTGTAAAGCAATTATACCCCAATAAAGATGTTAAAAAAAAATGCTCAAGGTAAAAATTCTTAGGAGTCTCCTTGTTTCCAGACAATGTGCTCATTTTCTTCCTGACCATACTTTATGATAAAAGTTGCCAATTCCTTCTTAAATGGTGCAAGAACCCATTTCCCATGCTAGTCAGTGAATGTTTGAATACTGCCTGATGTAAGAATTGCCTTTGGTACAACTTTGATCAACCAATTCAAAAAATTATACATAGTGAAATAAAGTCCCGCAAGCCAGAAATTAGCTTATGTGGTCAAATTTTCAGGATTAATAATGAAAAAATTAATTTTGTCAAAATCCTTTAGTTAGCTAATACTACCAGCAGAGGAAGTGTATTTAAGTGATTTTTTTTTTCCTGCTGATACTTCTTATTTAAGTCCCTGACCCAAAAAGAATAATATTTGGATGGAATTTGTTTTTTATATGAACTGTGTAACACATTTCTCTTCTAACAATTTAACAGTTTAAATGACTTTATTATGACAATTACTTCAAGGACTCCTATGCTAAATGGATCCAGGCTACTATGGTTTTTAAAAATTTGGGGTCAGCATTTGGCAGGATTTTGGAAGTCACTTTTCTTGCTTTCAAGGCAATTGGCTGTAGAAACCTGTCCCTACCTTCTGTTGCTTCAAATCTTTTAGAGGTGAAGGAGATCTAGAGATATAAACTCCTCATTATAAAATAAATATGTCATAGGGATGTAATGTACACTATGGTTACTATAGTCAATGATATTGTATTGCAAATTTAAATGTTGCTCTCATTATAAGAAAAACAACCTTTAACATTTTATGGTGACAAATGTTAACTAAACATTGTGGTGATAATTTTCACTGTATACAAATATTGAATCATTATGTTGTACACCTGAGTGGAATGTCATATATCAATTATACCTCAATTAAAAAAAAAAATCTTCTAGAGGCTGTGAGACGAGATAACCAAGCTGGTTAAGTATCCTTGAAGCGCATTATGCTTGTGAATAAGTAGGCTTAGAGATAGCTACTGGGACTTTCTCTTAGAACGCACAGGTGAGAATGCCAGCTACCTTGTCTTTTATTTTATTTTGGTTTACTTCTGATTTCCCTGTTCTGTTCCAGATGATTGAATTCACCCAAGGCCTGCCTGACCAATACTTCATATACTTCAGTAGGTGTGGCATGTGCAGGGTAAGGCCAGGAGCTCTGGAAAGGATCTCAGTTGAAATTCTGGCTCTGTTATAATCCTGCTGTATGACATTGGGCAGTTACTTTACCTCCCAAGCCTTAGTTTCATCGACTGGAAAATGAGAATGAAAATAAACACTCTTCTGAGTTATTGTGAGGATAAAACGAGGTGTGTGGTATGATAATAGCTAACATTTATAGAGCATTTATTATGTGCCAGGTATGCAGTTAGCACTCATAAATGGTAGCTCCTTTAGACATAACTGGCTTTGTGCCCTTACCAGTTGGACTTAACACAATTAATCCACTGAAATCCTCACACACTTTTTTCAAATGCCATAGAAAATAACAAGAAGATAGTAAGGAATGCATCAGAAAGAATCTACTGTGTACATTCACCAGGTTAGAAATTTTACTTATATTGTATCATCTAATCATCTCCACAGCTCTTTGAAATGGGACCTATTATCTCCATTGTACAGATGAGAAAAGTAAAGGCCCAGAGAGGTTGTTTTATATTTTCTTTTACATGATAACAGAGAAAGCAGCCATATAAACAGAACACATACAGTACAATTGAGAACTTAATTCTGTAAGAGTAAATTACAACACTGACATTAATAATCTAGTTAATTTCTTCTTGTTTATTGGCAAATCATCACATTTTCTCTTATGGAGTTAAAATAATAAAATGTAAAGCATCTGTCCACATATTAAAAATAGAGATCAAATTCATTTTATTCTGCTTAACACAGATGTTCTCATAGATCCTTGCATGAGTAAAAGGCTAAATTACTTTGTTTCAATCATAATACATACTGAGGCTTGCTTTTGCTGCCAAAACTGTTCTCTGGTTTAGAAAATTTCCCCTAGGTCACTTAGAAGTATTCCCAGAAAAGATGAAAATGCCAAAAACCTGGTCAAAAAGTTTTTCAAGTATTTCACCAAGTATGGAAAATATCCGGGAATCAAGAATGTATATTTATCTGGTCACAAGGAGAATAGGGGTTATCTGAACGCCACCGACTCAGTGTTTGTCACTGTCATAGTTGGCAATTTCCCCCTCATTCTCTTGCTAATTTCCTGTACCGTGTGGTCAATCATCCTACCTTTCTCTTATTTTCAATTTTATTACTTATTCTCAGGAGAAAAGGCACTTGAGAAAAATTTCTTTTGGGGGCTCCACCTTTTCAAAGGAAGATGCAAATTCAATGTAGTAAATTTGTAATTCTATTTCCATCTTTAAAAAGAAATAGCGTTCAGGCATTGGTCTGCTCTGTCACCTTGAGTCAGAAAACAGCTCCATCTGGTTTATTTAGTTTTTGATAACTCACACTTCAAAGAAAGGCAAGGGTTATATCCTCTGACAACTGTGCAAGCCTGCGCAAGCAAAAAAAAAAAAAAAAAAAAATCTTCCCCAACCCCTGCAGTGATCAGTATGTATATCCTGAAGCACCAGAGATCTGATGACGTCTGTTGTGGTTTGCTGACTCCCAACAGACTTGATTCTGCAGGCTTAACTCAGGAAAAAAAATCCCACTAGCTTCAAGTGAAATTGTGCCCAAGTAAAGATTACTAATAAAAATATCGTGGAATTGGGCCCTGGTGCTACTTTTGGTCTTAAAATTCTGTGTGTGTAGCTGTATGTTTGCACATGGGCACACCTATGTGTATTTTAACTTCATCATACATATTCAACGTAATCTTTTAGCATTCCCTGTAGCTCTAACACACCATTTAAGCTTTCAGGCAAGAGCCTGGCAGTAACTCTTCATATGCAACTGGCTTAACTTTCCATTGATACCCATGTGGACTCCCCAAGGTCAGATTTGTTTCTTAATTCATGGAAAAGTAACAGAGGGCCGGTATGATTTATGCATTATCATTTCAAAGAGATGAGGCTTTTGAATAGAAATATAAATCACCAACTTTTAATTTCACCTATAATTTATATTCTACCTACTTTCACAATAACCCCAGTATATTTCTAGCTTTGCCTTGGTTATGCAATTGCTGTCTGCTTTGGATACCCCATCTGCAATACAGTGATAATAATACTTGCCACCTACGTCATTTCACAGTGGTGTCTTAAAACTAATGAATAGAGGCTGGCGTGAGCCCAAGGCTCTTTGAAATACAACAGCTTTATAGCTTACGAATTATTTTCAACTGGGCTGAAAGTTACACACTAGATATAGTTCTACAAAAAACTGCAAAATAAGAATGTACTTGTAAATTATGTAATTAAAATTGGTTTAAAAATAAATGGAATATATATTACATTGCTAACATTTTAAATTGCTAAAAAACTTATTATGAAATATTTCTATAGAAAACCTGAGAAAATAATATAATGAATATTCTATGCAAATTAATACTGACGATGGTTATCAGCATTGGTGGTGTTGTAGGTAATTTTATTTTCTTCTATATAGGTTTCCTCTATATTCCAAGTTTCCTAAAATGAATATGTAGTTTGTCCAAAATCAAGAAAATAATCTCAAATATTTTTATAAAATTTAACTGGACAAGATAGAAAGCAAATGTCAGAGCTTTTAAGAAAAAATCCTGGGCTTCCCTGGTGGCGTAGGGGACACGGGTTTGAGCTGTGGTCCAGGAAGATCCCACATGTCGCGGAGCAACTTAAGCCTGTGTGCCACAACCACTGAGCCTGCGCTCTAGAGCCCGTGAGCCACAGCTACTGAGCCCACGTGCCACAACTACTGAAGCCTTCACCCCTAGAACCCGTGTTCCGCAACAAGAGAAGCCACCGCAGTGAGAAGCCCGTGTACCGTAACAAAGAGTAGCCCCTGCTCGCTGCAACTAGAGAAAACCCAGGCACAGCAACAAACACCCAATGCAGCCATAAATAAATAAATAAAATTTATTTTAAAAAAATTCCTTTGAAATTTTTGGGATTCGACATTAATGACATAAATGCCAGTCCTATAGAACTTGAGTTTGAACCCAGTTTATAATAGGAAGCTCAGAGAAAACCTATCATTTAAGGAAAATATTCAAAGTCTTTGTCCATATCCATATCTAGTTTTTCTTTTTATTCACAAGTTTGTATGGTGTGTCAGCAGTTAAAATTAGTCTTATCTATTTAACTAGCACACTACTGAGTGTTCATAAATTTAATGTATTCAAAAAGTGCAAAAGGGAGACTCTTAACAGGTAAGTTATTACTGCTCCCCACCACGCCTGTCACACTGGATTTCTCTGGATTCTAACCAATATGCTGCCAGCTCTCTCATCTCTAGGTCTTCTCACATCCTGTTCCACCTTTCTGGAACATTACCCACACTCCTTCACCAGGCTCATTCCTACACATATTTTAGTTTGGTCCTCACCTCTTCCACAAATTGTATCCTGATCCTTAGACCAAGTTTGATGGCCTCCCATATGCTCCCCAACATGGACGGCCGTCCATGTTCACCCCTAAGAGCACGCTTATCTTACCTATAACCTCTGATCTGAAAACCACTTGAAGGCAGAGACCTCTGTACCTGGCACACAGTAAGTCTGACTCACTAGATAAGAACTGCTGTGACTTCTCCAATGCAACAACTCTTTCTCTCTACTGGATTTGGGAAGAAAGACAAAGACTTTAGTCTTGGTCATTGTCATCATGCCTTGTGTTTTTCTCCCATAAAAGAAGAGAGTGAACGAAACTTTTAAGATTTATTACAAGGAAATTTTAATTTAACTTGTTGCATAATTTATTTAGTTAAATTTTTTATTCATAAAAAACACCTTGGCTTTGTCTTAGAGAAATGACTACATACACAGAGGAATTTTAAAATAAAAAAGATGAAAAAGATTTTTTTCCCCTCTGACTATTGTAAGTCTCAAAGGCAGGCATTCTGATAGTTCTACACATGTTACATCAAAGATAACATGATTTGTGCTTCTTCTTTGAAAAATATCCTACATCTGTAAGTCATTAGCTTTTGTCTGGCTCTTTTGTTATACTGGATGAAATCCTTGAATGCTCTGTGTCTCCATTTTTCTAACTGTAGAATGGGGCTAATTTCACTCGCCATAGTGAAGTTAATGTTAGAAACAAGATCATGCCGAAATACAGATGTTAGCTGGCTACTAATTAAAATGGAGAAAATTACTTTCACATTAGAGTTTTTTTGGTCAGAGTATTCTCTTTAACCAAAGGAATTATAACCTTCTTTTTCTTATATGTTTAACTAGCTCTTTCTGCATATAGACTTTCACACTTCCCTTCTTCAGTTCCTAGCTAAAATGACGGAATTGCTGAAAAACCACAGTATGGTTGAAAGGTGGCTCCGTAAGCACCCACAAGAAAGGGGAGAAGACATGAAACACATATTCCTCACTCCTTAACTTTTCCATATCACAACTCTGAAACCATCTGTGAACAGACATATTCATAAAATGAGTAAGTTAGGTCAAAGTAAGCAGTTACTTAAGTCAGTCTGGTTGCATCTCTCTAGGTTAAGTCTGCATGTCTGTCCCTGAAGGAGTCTTGATTTCTCCCATTCTCTAGACGTTGCTGATATTGCGAAGGAGCCACAGTTCACAGTGCATGGGGCCGAAACCAGACCAGAAGAGTGCAAAGAGAGTCATAGGAAAAAGTGAGCCCCGAAGGCCTCATTTTGTTCACAGTGGCTCCTCCTGAGCAAAGAGAAGGTGAGAAGGTGACTGTGGGCCGTGGGCTGGGAAGGGAGTGGGCCCCCAGTGGAAGGTACTGAGTTGAGGGAGAAGCTGGTAAATCAGGGACGTGAAGGGGTCGCTTGAGTGCTTTTCTTAGTTTATTTTTTTCTTCAGTTGTCACAGATATGTTATTGGCTTGGAATTGGATTTGCCATCTCATGAGACAGGCACACACAGAACAAAGACACTAAAGTCTTAACCAAGGGAGACACATAAACCATATTCTAAACCATTATCATTTCCTAAAAACTTCAATTCCCCCAATCCAATAAAAGCTACACTCTTAAACTTCTTCCTCTTCTTCTTCTTTTCCTTTTTTTTAAAACAAGAATCTAACAACAGATGCCTACACAGCCTATGAATCCAAGCCCAACAACCCTGGATAACATCAGAGATGAAGACCTAACTGAGGCTATTTCACCAAGTTAGCCACTATCCATACGGCTTGTCCCATGTTAGTTCAGGCACTTAGAAATATACACACACCTTAATGCTTCCCAACTCTGATCCGTCCACAGTAAGCCTCTGGTTAGCCAAGATAGACAAGTTCGGGTAAAAAAGGAGAATATTATTCAAAAGGCCAAGATCCACATTTGGACACAGGGATACTGCAGTCAGGCAAAAGAGTGATTCCAAGGTCAGGCTGCTAATAATAAAGGATCTATTATGAAATGATAATTATATTTTCCATTACTTTTTCTATATGATTCAGATCCTGTAATATTTCAAATAAAGAGTGATAACTGAGCCTTTTGTGACCTCAAGTTAGTCTTACTCTGAGAGGAAAGATGCTCCATGTTTAAGATTCACTCGAGAAGGGAGATGACTAAATACTGGGACTCACTGAGTACAGCCAACTCTGTAACAGAGTGGCTTGGGAATTCAGGGCAAATTGTACACATATTTCTGCTATAAAGAAGAAAAAGGAAAGTAAAAACTATATATATATATTATTTTTTACTGTTAGAAGTGAAAAAGCACTATTAGGATGAATTTCTTTCCCCATCAACCATGTGCAAAAGTAAAGCAAACAAACCTCAGTTTGTGATTAGGCCTGAGATGCGAGTAAAATGTAAATTCAACGGGAAAGTGGTCCATTCAGCACATGACATGGACTAGAATTCTGGGTGAATGAACCTCCCCTGCAGGAAATCTGGGAGCGCACGTGCAACCTCAACAGGCCTTCAGGGGCTGGACTCTCAGACTTGTTTCTCTGGCCTGACCTTGTTCTAGCCCTAGAACTTGGACTGTGATGGTTTCCCCCTAACCTTCTGACCCTGACCTCCTATGCTCCCAGTTCTGGAATCCATTTCTCATTGCTGTGTTTCTGACCTTACTTTCCGTTTAGAGCTTCTTGCTCTCTTTGATTCAGCTAACAAACCAGAAGCTGACTTCACATCTTATTAACTTTGTCAAATTATTGGCTAAGCCTAAAATATTTCTTTTAGGAGAGAAGAAAAAAGCTAGAATGTGAATTGAAGAAGGGCAGGGTCTAGGAATGGAATTAGGTCCAATGCCTACCCTTGCCCCTGTGGGTTAGAAGTTCCTAAATCCTGGTATAGACTGTTGAAGTGTTGACCTCAAAAGGCAAACAAAGATTTATGAACTCTGTGATTTTTTTTTTTAATTGTCACCTGGTGGTTTGTGAAAGTTTCCAGAAATATCTCTCAGGATATACACTATCTATTCCCTCCCCAAACTAGACTGACCCCCAGGCAACCTAGCTGCCAAAATCCTTTGATTTTTCTAGTTCCGAAGAGTTGTTACTTGCCTCTTCACCTAGGAGTCTGCAGCACAGAAAAGGTCATTCTGTTTCCTCTTCCTTAGCATATAGGAAAATTATATTTCCCAACCTCCCTTGTAGTAGATTTGGGACCCATATTTCTGAGTTCCTTCTGTTTCTTTCTTTCTTTTTCTCTCCTTCCTTCCTTTCTCCCTCCCTTCCTTACTTCCTTCTTTCCTTCTTTCCACTGTTTGAATCAGTGATAGAAAAGGAATGAGAATTGTAATGTTCTAGTATCACTTTTTGGAGTTTTAAAGCTATGGCTGTCAATTTTAAGGAAAGGTTGAAAAATAATGCAAAATGTATATCACATTATATAAATAAATGGAAACATTTCATTTATTAAGATAACTAATTTGCATTAGTTTTTTACTTAGTCTACAGGAACCAGGCTCACTACAGTCTTCACAGTTTCCTTCATTGTGGTCAGAATTCCAACCGGTGGCAGAAGGAGTGATGGCCAAACTGTCTTCACTATACAGGCTGACCTGCAAAAACTATGAAAGGCCCTCTTCCTCTACCTCCAAGAAATATATATATTATATATATATAATCATATGGGATTTTTTTTTTTTTTGCGGTACGCGGGCCTCTCACTGTTGTGGCCTCTCCCGTTGTGGAGCACAGGCTCCGGACGCGCAGGCTCAGCGGCCATGGCTCACGGGCCTAGCCGCTCCGCGGCATGTGGGATCTTCCCGGACCGGGGCACGAACCCGTGTCCCCTGCATCGGCAGGCGGACTCTCAACCACTGCGCCACCAGGGAAGCCCTAGGATTTTTAAATTAAAATGGTTTCAAAATACATTATATCAGCTAACTCTAGCATAGTCTTATGAGATAAAATTACCATAGTGTATGAATAGAGCATTGATTAGAGATTTTCCTAACATCACGCAATTTACAATGGTAGGATAACTTGGAAAATTAGCTTTCTGACTTCATTTCTAGTGGTTGCGTGCCTGTGTGTGTGTATTTGTTCGTTTTGTAAAATGTGAGAAATGCTTCGTGTAATAAGTGGGAAATAAAAAGGACAATATTAGGACGGGAAGAATCATGTATAATCCCCCGCCCACCAACTATTGTTAACATTTCCTGTTTTCTTTCTAGTCTTATCCTGATACATGCATAGCATATATTTTATATTATACATATATAATAGTTGGCATGATATCATGTATACCATTCTGTGTTCTTTTTCACTTAACATTGTAAGAAAACAGTTCTCTTTGTCATTAAAACTTTTCACAAATGTAGCGTTTAATGGCTGCATGATGTTTCAACATATGCTCCTATGATAATTAAATTCATCTCTTCCCTATTCCTAGGCATGTGGATTGTCATTAAATTTTTGGTTCTTATAAATAACACTGCTGAAACATCTCTGTACAAAAACCTTTTATGTATTTGAGATTATTTTCTTAGGATAAATTCTTAGTAGTGGAATTACAGAAAAAGAACAAATGCGTATGTTATCTTTCCCAAATGAACTACTTCCTCTGCTTCTTGAAGTTATTACACAGTCAGTAAACAACAGCAACAGTAACAGTCTAGCTCAGGAGCACAGGCTTGAAGCGAACAATGATTCCCAGCTTCCTTCTGGACCCGGAAGATGGACCTGAGTGATGTGCCTGAGTGTTTCTTATCAGCCTTAATATTTGGCCACAGTATTATATTTCTAAAGAACTGTAATTGGAATTTATTGTGACTAACCCTCACAGCACCCCTGTGCTCTAAGTGGGGATTGTTATTTCTTAGGGAGGGAGAACGCCAAACAATATATTCCCTGTACTCTGCTCTGGGCCCTTCAGATTTACTCATACAACTGCTGTGCACACTGGAAAAGAATTAGGGTAACTAGCTGGATTTTTCTTCTCTGTATTGGATCAAAACAACCAGGTCAAGATAAAAGACTACATTTGGGGTCAAATGGGTATATTTCTGCTGTTTAGCATTCCACAATGGGACAGAGAATGAGTTAAAAGAGAGGATAGGACACATCTCTTCTCTGCAACAAAGCTAGATTGTTTAAATGGGTTAAATCAACAGTGAACAAAGTCACAAAACACTCCGCCTTGTCCTATATTGATAAAAATCTGCACTTTTGTCTCTGTCATTTTCCTGTCCTTTGTAATGGTAGAATACTAATATATTACTTTCTCTATTAGCTTTTGGGAGTCTATACAAATATATAATTTAAAGGAAATCTAAATATATCATATAAAGTAGTTGGTGGCTGGATCATTTGGTAAATCAACGGGTTTCTGAGTGAGGTTAATTTTTGCTCAAAAATATTTATGACCTAAATAAGAGCGAGTATCATTGCTTGATTTATTTGAATAAGTAAAGCTAGAACTCTAGAAAAATCAGTTTGAAAGACAGGCTTGTTTATAAATGAGCCAATAATCATGTCAAAATGTAAAGTCATGATTTTGAAATTAGAAAATTCTACGCTATTATTCTCAACATATTTATTTATGTTTGCATATTTGACACTAAGGAATCTATGTCTTCTGGGAAAGGTTCTTACAGCTAAACATATATCAGCAACAAGTAGAGATGTTTTTCTCAGTTAAGGGTGAACTTTAAATGAGATTTAATTAACTTGGAGGAACAATTTTTTAAATCAATCTCTCTCTTTCTGTGTGTGTGTGTGTCCCTTTATTTAAAGAAAACTGAGAAATTAAGTGTTAATTAACAATTAAATTAAAAAATAATTCCTATATAACAGGCTTTTAAAGAAAACAAACTTTTAAGTTTATTTTAATTCCTTTTCCACTAATTTTTATTTTCATGTATACCCAATTATTCCGCTGACAAATACGTTAACTAGAATATTTATTTATAACTCATTAAAATTATGTTATAGTAAAAAGCCTTTATATGTAATAGATAATGGCCAAGGCTTTGAACTGGTGTCACTGGGCTGGTAAGATTATCTGTTTCAGGCCAGTCAGCCACTCAGGACAGAAGGTACCTTGTTCTGTACATGGCAGAGACAGTAGGTACGTTAGTCAGCTTTAAGAAGTTCGCCATGGCTATCTTTTTCTAACAGCAGGGAATACTTTTCTGTTCTCCTCAGAAAAGACCAAATTTCCATTTGTACACATGGCTTTCCTTGCCCACTGTCACCCCTGAACTAGCTCACAAGAAGGATTCTTACTGGCTATGGTTCCAACAAAAAATAGTATTTGTATCTCTTTCAGAAGTGGACCTTTTAAAAAAATAGCTCTTTTAGAATCTTTAATGTTTTCAAGATCCTGGGATTCAGGCACATTTCTAGGGACACACACTGCTTCCTTTTCTTGGACCTGTCAGAGCAAGTTTCAGGTCTGGGGCTGGATTCTGATGGACAAGTAGGAACTAATTAGGTCTAAGCATGTGTGTGGCTGGGGGGTTAACGTTTGGAAGGTGGAGGTGGGGGCCAGAGGACCCTGAGGCCTGAAGGAGCCGGGGCAGAGGGGGCTGTGAAGGGGCTTGGTCTCATTGACTATAAACTGCGGAGTTGGGGGGCGGGGGGTACACAGGACAAATCACAATGAATGGGTCTAATTCTGAATAATCTGATTCTGGGGTGAGGAAGTTCGACTTGATTTGATGGTAATGGGCAGCCAGTACTTACTACTGATGAGAGCGCTGTTTTATAAAAGTTTGCTAGAATGAGCAAAGAGTGAAACTGAGCCCTAGGGCTCTTGACCAGCTTTGTTTTCTGTCCTTCCAACTGCTGACAGTACTTACTGTTTCTATTCCACATTTCTTCTTCAGTAATGGCATAGATTTAAATGAGAACTTTATTATCTGCTGTCTTATATAATATGTCTATTATATTGTGTAGCATTCTCTGCTTATTCAATATGTGTTTTGTAGTTATTATGAGGAGGTCCTATGTTATTTTTTACTCTCAGCAATGTCAAAACCATGATGGATCCTCAAGAAGCACGTGCTGGATAAAATTAAAAACATGAACCTCTTTCCCCTTCTAATGTAATAAAGGCAAGTTCTTGGCTTTAGAAAGTCTACTCCAGTTGCTTCTTTTTGCTGTATTGTGGGTTCGTCTTCTATAAATCGTGGAGACATTTCAGTTGATTTTGAATGAGTCAATGGTTTTCTGATTATGAATCCATTTATATAAGGGCTTAGCTGCAAAAGGTTAATTAGTAATTAGGTATCTCCTTACTCCAGGTAGGGTGCAGTCAAACATATCTTTGGTGAAATAGAAACTTCAGATGCAATTTGTATATTCAACCCTATTAAGGAGCACCATCTAATTTTTTCCTCTAGTACTGTAACTTTGTATGATACATTCATCTCCTCATTTTTATATGAAATGAATTATTTCTTTCTACTCATCCACTTTAATAAACTTATTTGTTCTTAGGTGTTTCCTTAATGGGACTCTCTCACACATATGTACACGTAATCCAATATAGGGAGAGGAAAGAACTACTGATAAAATTTCTAGGGGTTTCCTTGTGCAGGGGATTAATAAAGGAAGGGGTAGTTTAAGGACAGACCCTAGGTCCCTCTTAGATTTCTAGAAGTTGTTTTTCAGGCTGCTGTTTATTACTTTGCTTACTCAAGTTAATTATAGCTCTCCCCCTATGTCTATCTGGATAGACCCAAGTTTTTAAAAGGGCTGGTCCATGCACATTTGACTGGTAAAGGAAAGAAAGCATCCTTTTTATTACCACCAGTGCTTGTCTTGTGAGAGATAGGAAACTCAAAGTTAAACTTGAAATCTGTACCTCCACATTGGTCACTTTGTTAATCTGCCCGAATTTTGAGGTTCAATCTGCCTTAATGCTCACCATTAATTCAGCCCATCAGTTAACCATAAGCCCTTTAATAACAGCCCACAGGAATTCCCTGGTAGACACAACTTTCTGGCTTGTTTGGAAATTATACAAGGCCTCCACATAGAAATGGCTGGGACTGTCAACAGACATGCTCTTTTTACCTAGTTTGAGGAGGAAAAGAGGCAGCTTCTGTGCCAGTTTATAACAGCCTCGCTTCCATTTCAGCTGTATCAGTGGATCTCAATCCTGGCTGTACATTCGTCACCTGGGGAGCTTTAAAAAATATCAATGTTTGTGCCCCATCTTAGATGCACAGGGGCGAGGCTAGAGCATCTGAATTAAAAAAAAACTTCCCAGGTGATTCTAAGGGTTAGTCAGGATTGAAAAATCACTGAGTTTAGGACCAAGAAGATATACTCCTCTGAAAGAGGACATAGGTGATACTTTCAGTGTTACTGTGGCAGGCTGAGATGTTGATGAAGACTAGACTTTCCATGTCTACTTTTAGAGTCAGATACAGGATAGCTTCCATCTCCCTCCAACCAAGAGTCGACCTATCAGAGAGCTCTCTCCTTTCCTTTTATGCCACCTACTGAAATGTGACCTGGCCCAATTCTGTGGAGGTTGACCAGACTTGGGGGAGTGGGGCTGGGAGAAGCTCAGCTCACAGTGACAATGGATGAGGTAACTGAGCATGGGTGACACAAGCATCTGGGCCAATAATTGGTTTCATAACTCATTGTGTGACGTTGGGCAAACCACTGAATCTTCCTAGACTCTTTTTTTCCAGTCAAGTACATAAGAGGTAATAACCCCATGCCTACTTCACAGGGCTGTGGGGAGCATCACATGAAATTGCGTCCCTGAAAGCACTTTATAAACTCTAAAGTTTCATATTTCATTGAAGGTGATATTCCCACTTGTGTAACAGAGTTATTTTGAAGTGTCTTGTGTGTTCTTTCTATGGACCAAACACTGGAAAATAATATTTTAATATCTGTAGATGAAACATGAACAGACATGTAGCTCATATCTTGCATCATATTTTCCTACATTTGTTATCATTTATCCCGATGGTAAACCATTCACGAAATCTAGCTACAGGGAACAATTAAGTAAAAAAGAAAAGCCAGTCTGTTTATTCTGATATTTCAAAGCTAGAACAGAGAAAACCTAAAGTATTATATTATCACAAATGTTACTGAATATTTATTGCCCATGACTATGTGTTAGGCATTGTACAATGCAGGCTTAATTTGACTTTAAAGAGATTATAAACTAAAAATAAACTGAAGCACAAATAAATGATACATATTTGAAATCTAAAATGATCTGGAGTTGTCACCTGAAACAGACTACTTATGAAGTGGAATTTTTTTCAGAGACTGCTTCGGTGAAAATTTCTAGACTAACCTAAGTGGGAAGGAACGGAGAGGCAGCCACCTTCAATCTTGCTTTGATTTATCACAGTAACGACGAAGATGGAGAAACTATGGATTACAGTGACAATTTTGATTGACGTATTCTTCGGCAAGGAAGTTCTTTTGTGGATTCAACAACAATAAAAATAAAAACAAACTAAAAATCCTCAAGAATCACATGAAACAAAACAGTTTGATTTTGCAGCTACAGGGGGGAAAAGAATCCGTTTTCATGAAGGTCTTCAAATGAATACACTTGCTGAAGGTAATTCAAGGCATGGCTGTAAAGTCTTGAAAGTTCACAGCCTCTTTTTTCTTATAGCTCCCTGATCACTCCCATCATTGGAACCCCTCTCTTTCTGCCTTCAGCTAGTATTCTCCTGTTTGTCATCACACTTAGAAAATGATTTGTTACGCATGACTAAATAGCATCCACAGAAAATACTACCTTAACCATGAGCTGTTTTAATCTATTATTATAGGACCTGTAAAGCCCTCACCATGGGTTTCCAAGAGAACACAAAGCTCATCGTTCTCAAAAGTGAGTGTGCATCAGAATCACAAGGAGTGATGTCGAAACAGATTACCCTGCCCCAATTCCAGAGTTTCAGATTTAATGGGTCCCATGTTGGGCCAAAGAATTTGCATTTTTAACAAAATCTCCAGTGATGCTGAAGGAAAACACTTTAAGCACCATCACTTTAGACTGACCTTCTGTGACTTTGTCTTGTCTCCCATTTTATGGATGAGCTACCTGGGGTCCAGGATGCTAAATGACACCCAAAGTGTTGATAAAAACCTAGGGTTCCTATTACCAGGCCAATGTTTTTTCTTACTGCGTTCTCTACCTTCATATAATGAGAATGTGTGTTCTATTCTCTCACTTCAAGGCATTCAAATGCATATTTTTTCGTCTCAATTTCTTTTTCATACTGTAACCATAGTCTGCAACCATGCACTCCCTATATAATCTGTATTATCCATGCTTTTGCTTTTTATAACCTTTGTTTCTGACGCACAAGCATTTCAATGAAGCAAACTTTCTTCCGTTAATGGAATCTGTTAGTAAATTTCCCCCTAAATCTAACTGAACTTTTTAGAAGAGGCATAACCAATATTCAAATCTAATTGGAATTTCACATCTTATTAAACATCTGCTGCTCATGCAATAACGCAACAGCAAACAGGAGGAAGAAAACAGAAAGAAACAAAAGGCCCTGGATGATGCACTAAGTGGGTAGTTCTTGAAAAACCAACATGGACCACTGTAATTGAAGCAACTTTCTAGTGTGAATCTGATTGATATGTTTTTAAATACCTCATCAGATGAATCGTTAGCGCTCTGAAAATAATTTTTCATTAATTTGATAAATTTGTATTGAGCTCCTGGTAGCAGGCACCACAAAACACAAGAAGGAATACAGTGAGGGATAAAACAGATACTGTCCTGTCTTCATTATTTCAAATTCTAGTAGGTTTAGTCAGTCATTGGAACCACACACATTTTATCAAGGTCTAATCGATATCCATTAGGTTGGCTGGATTTTCAGTTGGTTTAAACAGAACTGAATTTTTCAGAAGAGAGAGTAAATTAATTTGTATCTTTGTTAGAAGAAAGTGAACTCATATATTTCCAATATGAAAAAAGAGAGACCGGGTGCTTTATTCTAGAACTTCGATTATTTAAAAGTAGGCAAGATTACATAAGGGATACATTTCCTTAGTACTGGCAGATAACTGATAAGACAGACCAATCTTAGCTTAGATTGAGATTAATTTTTCTTACAACAGGCTTAGTTACTATTTTTGGCGTCATGAACCTCCATCCATCTGTCCTTTCCATAGAAAATACACAGTTCATGAAATAAACAAAACGTATGCCCTTAAAACAAAATAAACAAAACAACAACAATAAAACTCTTATCTCATGATTCACTTGAGATGAGGTTTTTCCTAATTATCAACCAATTCCTTGGTTTATAATTCTTTTCAACCACTTGGTCTGAAAATTATATTTCCTTTGAATGCTTTATCCTAAGCACATCCCTAAAAGGAAGAGCACATTTTGGATGCCCTCTCCTACCCTTCATTTAACACAAAATAATATTGTATATTTGGCCCTTATATTCTTTCTCCTACTCACATTTGGATCATTTAAAGACTATCATTAGAGGCTGAGCTCTTAAAACATAGCATCTTAGGGTCAGAATGGACTGTGGAGAGATCTGGTCCCAGGTTCTGCCTGATTCAAAGTCTGCCGCTAGAATGTCTCTGAAAGAACACTGTCAGTCTGAATGAGTTCAGGGCTGAAGACCTTACTATCTAATTTGGGGGCAGTTCTCTTTATTAGAAAGTTCTGTCTTATACTTTTCCAAAATCTACCTCCTTCTAATTTCCACTTATTCCACTCTGAAACTATAAAGAAGTCAAGTCCTTCTTCAATATGCAAGTCTTCAAATATTTTCAACAAATACTTGTGGGCTGTGTCCTCTCAGATTTTCCTTCTTAGCTTCAAAGAGCTCTGGTTCCTTCAACATCAATACCGCTTATGATATGATTTCTAGTACTTTGGTTGGTTAATCTCTTTTCTCTAGATGCAGTTCTCCTTTTCATCAATCCACATGATCTAGAGTGCTTAGTTTGGGCATAATATTACAGGGAATAGTACCTCTTTAAGACTTTGTGTAATTCGCAAATGTGATAAGCACGTGTTATGGACTGACTGATCGGGTCCCCTGACCCCCAAATCCATACGTTGAAGCCCTAACCCCCACTGCGATGGGATGTGGAGATGGGGGGTTGGGGAGGTAACGGGATTAGATGAGGTCATGAAGATAAGGCCCTCATAATGGGATTACTGCCCTTATAAGAAGAGACCCCACAAAGCTTGCTCTTTCCCCCTCTCTGCCACAGCAAGAGGGGGTCCTTCTGCAGACAGGCTCTCACCAGGACCTGACCGTGCTGCCACCACAATCCCAGACTTCTAGCCTCCAGAACTGTAGGAAAATACATTTCTGTGGTTTAAGCTACCCAGTCCATGTTATGGCAGCCCAGACAGACTAAGACAGTTAAAAAGAGAGGGAAAATATAATTTTGACTGCTTGGTGAAATTACTGTGATTTACTCAATAGATTATTTGAATTTTAAAAATACACAAATACCTTGAAATCTTGCTTATGATTTATAATTTTCACTTTGAAGTTCTATGACTGTTCTGAAAATAGACAGCTTTGATATACAGTTTCCTTCCCTTTTATCACTTACGCAATAAATGTGTGTGTGTGTGCATATGTGTGTGTGTATGTATACACACACACACACATATATGCACACACACGCATATGTCTTTATTGTTTGTTTCCTGCTTGGCAAATGTTCACCTTCTTATGTATTTATTAGTGAATCAAAGCAGAAAGATGAGCCACCCTATGTGGAGAAATGCACCTTGTTCAGTTAAAGTGTCTTATTCTTTCTCCTTTGGAAGAAAGAAGTGGGAGTAGTTTTTGCAACCAGGTTACTAGCTGTCATCACTGTGATCATGAACACAGCCTACCTTGGGAGCAGATAAACATCTCCAGTAACAAGTGGGATCTGTCATATGCAAGTTAACTCAACTACCACTGTCTGCGGGCGTCCAAGGAGGGAAGGCTCAGGTCTGGTTGCCTCTACACACTGCAGTCACAGATACAATACATGTGTATGTAGTGTTGGACTCTAATATTAACTGTACAGGGAAATCCCCAATAATCTAATCCGGGAGCCACACCATTCATCTCACAAGTCGGAGGCCTGGGACTCACACTCAGTACAGATTCCAGAGGGATCGTGCCCCCAATTCCTGTGAATTGGCATCACCTTATCCTTGCCGTTAACTCAGAGGCACTCCTTGCAATTCTGACCAACTTTCACCTGAGCTGAGACTATGATCCGGAGTCATTTAAAAATGGCTAAACTCTGTTCATGATTGTTCCTCTAAACGTGTCAACCATTACAGATCTGTTACAAGGTTAAGGATCACTTTTGTTACTGCGGGGAAAGTTTCAGTTACTAGTAAAGATAACCTATTCTGGACAGAGTTATTACTTCAAAGATATTAGGTCTACACACACCCTCCTTTAATAAGGTAGAGCAGCAAGTTCACAGGATTATCATAGCTCCCTCCTAGAGGTTTCCAGAGTAAACTTATTTGGAGGTAAATGTACCAACAATAATCTTGTTTCCTCTTCTCACCCCTTCTGCTCCACTGGTAACAAGACTGTCCCTAAGATGAGGCAGATCATAGAATGGGGATATTTTATTCTCTTCTCCCCCAAACTGTGGCCAGCCTCATCAGATTCTTGGTCTGAGACAGACTGGAACTTTGGGAGGAAAAAATAGGCTATCCTAATGATTAGAACTTTGATGAATAATATAAAACATTTTATTGGAACATCAACATTCAGAATTTGTTTCCTTCATAACACCCCTTTCTGAAAGAAGCTTCTTCAAGAAATTGACATGAATACAGGTTCACCACATAAAGGAGATTTGGGAAAAATAAGCAGGTAAAGAATTGTGATTGTATTGTTCTCGTTTCTCCTGTGTTCTTCAGACCTGGCAGATGGAGCTGTCCAGGGCATATTTAGCATCAAATATGAACAGAGTACCTGTGTCACCCTGCGTGGAGCCATCACGTGAGGATGCCGACACTGAAGACATAACCGTATTTTAACTTCCTAAACACTAGCCTGGTCCTGTTCTGTAAGCAAAGCTTGATCAAGTTTCTTTAGTATCCAGTTTGTAAAATGCTTGCTTAACTTTGTTGCCATTACACTTTTCTAAATGTTTTCCCTTAAATAAACTATATTAATAAATTGACCCAAAGTCCACCATTTTGCAGTGTTCAGGAAGAACATTTTGGTTTGGACATTTTCACACAATGCACTCAGAGGAGAGGACGAAAAGGAAAATGTCATCACCTCAGTTACTGAAATTACACTCCTTTTAGAGATATTTTGGTAAACGAGTCAAGGCAGCTCACACAGCCATCAGCCAGTCTTCCCCGCACGTATTCAAAACAAGCTAGGTTTGTGTTCTCTGCAGATTCAGTAATTCGAAAGCTTCAGCAACGACGAGGAAGCAGACACTGAACAGAGCTTTGATTCCAGGGTCTCTGGTGAGCAGCATGGGTACCTTCTAAAACGTGCAAGGCTGAAATCTCTGCTAGAGAAGTAACTGCATTGTAATTGGATCCCAGGAGTTTTATTAACAGTGGGAGGGGAGGGGAGTTGAGAGCATCAGCTGGGTGCCTGAGCGACAAGCCTTGCAAATACCCTGCTCTACGGGATCCGGAGATGGAAAAGCTGTTCTCCAGGGCTCAGTGGCTCCTGTGTGCTGCTGCCCTGATCAGGACTATCAACAAGGGTGCTTCTCTGACCCATAAACTTGCCAGTGCATTGAGGAAGTCTTCAGTTGCTCTGAATATGGAATGCTTAGAATTAAGCCAGGCTTGACTTGAGCTAGCTAAAAGATCACTGGTTCTATCTTTCCTACATTCCAAATCCATCCAGGGGACAGAAATACTTTTGGGCACTCCAAACTATGTTTATCTGTCTTATCTTTTGTGTGGATGAAGAAATGTGGTTAGATGAACTAAAATTGTCCAGAGCAACTTTACTTTTTTATTTTGATGTAGCAACTTTGCCAAAGTGGAGTCTATGTCCAAAGAAATCGTTCCCTTTCGAGATGTGAAAGAGAATCTTTGGACTAATCTTTTTGCTCCTTCCCAGCCCCCTCTTCCCCATCCATTTTCATTTCTCCACCAGTCTAGAAAAATGGTAGAATACTTTGGATCCCCCAGAGTAGTGACATTTTTGGGACTGCTGAAGACTTCTAGTTTTCTCTCCTACCCAACTGCGGAAAGCTGCAGCCTGGGGGTCTTTGGGGCCCCCAACAGCTTGGTTCTGCTCAGCCAGGAGGGCAGAGGGCACCATAGGACAGTTGTGGCTGAATAGGGGAAACCAAACTATTTGGAGGGTTTTGTTAATTTCCCAGTGGGGTTTCCCCTCTGAATTTGTGGCAAATACAGTAACACGACACTCTCTTTCCTTTCAAGAACAGTCACAGAGAGAGGAATGCAAATGATCAAAGTGTAAAGTCT
This sequence comes from Globicephala melas, assembly GCF_963455315.2. Classification (NCBI taxonomy): domain Eukaryota; kingdom Metazoa; phylum Chordata; class Mammalia; order Artiodactyla; family Delphinidae; genus Globicephala; species Globicephala melas. Next base: position 61,557,879 of record NC_083327.1, on the reverse strand, counting down.
GGTGCTTAAGCAGGGTTAGCCTGGTAGCAAAAGGGCAGGTGAAATGGGTGGTGGTGTCCAGTTTGCTTACGGAAGACTTTAATTTCATTCCATGGCTTCTAAGGGGATGACAGTGGTTCTAGAAATTTCTCCAAAGCTCCTCCCATCTTCCCTTCCATGTAACCTTTGAATTTTTATTTGTTTGTTTCTGTTCTGTTTTCCTTAGGATTGGTGAAGACTGGGTGGAGCTAGGCAGGTGGGATCAGAGCTGTGTAGCACCAGCCTTAGTGCTCTGAGCTCTCCCCAAGTGCCCACTCTGTACTTCACCCACGTGATCTCAGCGTACCCTCACAGTGACTGTTTCCATAATTGCAGGCAACGAACCCAGCATGTTACAAGCAAGGAACTTTGTTATCAGAATTCAAGCTCATGTTTGATTCCAGAGCCCAGGCTGTAACAACTGCAATAAGGAATCATCTTTGCTCTTCTCATTTTTCTTACATTAAACCCCAGTCTAAATCTTACTTTCTATATGAAAATTCAATACTCTTTTTTTGGCCTGGAATGGCCCTGGATTGGGTCTGTACAAAAGCCACCACATGCCATGTGAGACACCACTGGTCATTCATCCCATGGGCCCCTTTAATTGGCAAATTAATATAAGCATTTGTCAACCAATTTCTGTAATCAGGGGAATTAACTGTTCAAACTGAAAATGTCTATATCTCTTAGATTAGATGAAGATATTTTGAAAGAGAATAGAAATATGGTCTGGGAGGTTCTAAGTTAGCAGTAGCCAGGAGCTATCATTTCTGAATGTGTGCTAGCATCTGAATGACATGAACCTTTTTTTTAAAAACTGGGAGATTACAATCTGCTTCCAGGTCTTCTGATGAATAACCTTGATGTCTTAGGCAGGGACTCCAATATGCGTCACTCCTTACCTCAAGCAGACTGTTTTATCAACAACGCTGGCTGATGAAAAATCTTCCTGCAATTGTTTTATTCTTATTCAAAGCGTGCCACTTTCCCCCATTCCGGCTGGTCTAATAGGTGGATAAAAGAATTGCTAAAAACACACTGCAGGAGCATCTGCTTCTGAAGAAAAACACACCAAGCTTATCTGCTTCGTTCCTGTTCCTTCAGCATTTGTAGAATATTGAGGAAGTCTATTTTGCAAGAGGTTACTAACGACGGGAGTAAATGCTCTTGGCTTGGCGTGCAAGCACACACGTATGGGAAGTGAAGAAACTTGATAAACACTGAGCCTTGATGGCAGCAACTGATATCTTCCAAGATTTTCAGGCCCCGGGTGCAAGAGGCAACAGATGCCTGGAGCGTTTTGCAATGGATTCCAGGTGTTTATACTGAAGATCAATACATTTTTATCTTTAGGAATCAATGAAATCTTACAGAGTCTGCAGAGGATTTGGGAAGGCTTAGAGAAATGCCTATAGGATAGTTGGGAAGTATTTTCATTAAAATGCTCAGATATGAGACAGGAAAAAGAAAGGAGTTTTTATTTAGAAAAGTTTAATGCCATGACCAAAGTATTTAAGTTGGCTTAAACATTTTTTTAACAGGCTTTAAGACAAACTCAGTAGTTACTTAAGACGCATATTAAACCCTGCAATGACTAAGAATTCAGGTGCACAGCCTTGCCCCTCCTTATTCTTCTGCTGGCAGAGTGTTTACATAATGTGGGTAGTTTTCCTCCTGAAAACGCTCAGCTGCTATTATGCACATCAAAATGTAGTTTTGAATGTAGGAGACAGATTCTGCATAAATTACCTGGATAATTTCAGCTGGGACATAGCCAGGACGCTTTGGCTACCATCCGTGGTTCTGATGCTGGTTCAGAACCCCACAGGTATTGCTGAGCCAGCCAGAATCCATGGCTTCTGTAGACCCAACTGAAATTTGTGCACCTTTACCTGTAATATTTTGAGACAATGGGTAGCACTGTGCCTATCTTGTCTTAAGATTTTTCTTTATCTACTTGCCACAGTGACTGAAATGGCTCCATTAGATATTCATTCCTTTGGGAATATAGCATATTCCCTTAAAGAAAAAAAGCAAATATCCAAATATTTCTTAAATATTTTGATTTAATCAATGTTTGCCAATTAAATTACCATTAATGATGTGGATTGGTTCATCAAATCTCTTTTCTCCATGAAAACTAGGTGAGAACCAACACTTAGGGATTGGGAGTTTTGAGGAGGTGAGTTGTTAGAGGATGGTGAGAAACTAATTATTTAGAGAACATAAGGGTCTTCTCAGAGAGGACAGGCACCCCTGAATAAACTCCACTCCATGACAAGGGGAGATGAGCACCCAGGGGCCAGAAGAAGGCCATGAAGTTATGTGCTACACTTTGCAGGGAAAAAAATGGAGTCACTGTATTGGGAAACGCTCCAGCCCACATTCCATAACTGCTATATGGGAATCACAGACCAGCAGCAGCAGTATTACCTGGGGGCTTGTTAAAAATGCAGAATCTCTGGCCTTATTCCAGACTTAATCAGAATTTACATTTAAACAAGATGACCATGTGATCTGTATGCACGTTGAAGTTTGAGAAGCACGGGTTTCTAAGACTGGATTCCTCTGAGTTATGGTGTCATACGTGAACCACCCCCTAGTGGGTCCTGATTGGGCAAGAGATGTACACCGGATCCAAGCTGGGCCAATCAAATTCTCACTCTGTATTTCTATATTAAGACAAAAGCAAATAAGAGACAGGGAGAGAGGGAGAAGCTAACATGTGGACCTCAGAGTCAGAGGAAGCTGGTCTGCAGAAAGAGAAAAAAAACGAAGCAGAGGTTCAGAGAAGCAGACACAGGCTCTCTAATTCCTATTTCCAGTTCCTTCCAAGTCTGGCCAAAAGATTTACTAACCGTGAGTTCCGCAAAGCCCCCCTGGGTCCTTATAATAACCCCTCCTTACTTTGTGCTTAAGCCAGCTTGGCATTATGTTTGATACTTGGGGCCAAGAGTCCTAATATATAAAGCTGGCATGAGTCTGAGTTGGGTCTAGAGAGGGGAGGCAGGTAGGGGCCAAAATATAACTACAGGTTTGTCTGATTTAGCCCAGGTAGGCACAAGCGATAATATACTCATTATGTGTGAATGCTCCACAGACCTTCTGAACTAATGAACTGAGGTATTGTTCTCAATCTTTTGAAGTGCATTTTTATGCTAATCTCAAGCAATCCCACTTCAAATTCGGAGTGCTTGAGAGATGGTCATCTGAGTTGGCCAGTGTTTTTTAAACTACCCACCACTTTCCTCTCCGTTTCTCTCCTTTCTTACCTCATCCTATTCACTGCTCCTGTTCTTGGCCTCACCAGCTCTTAGTGATAATAAATTGGTCTCTGTCCCCAGTGTGACCCAATGAGAGCTCTGTCAATCACGTTAGAAGACCCATCTCACCTTTGACTAGGGTCTGGAAGCTACTCTGTTGCTACTTTCTCTTTGATGAGCATAACCTTTAGGGTCTGGGTGAGTGAGAGGTGGCATCCTTTAATGTCAAGAGAAGTAAGCCTGTTTGACTAGTTTTCTGCTTGGGTCTTTGGATACTTGAGTCTATTCAAGTTTTCTTGGTGGAGCTATATGTAACCAAATCTGAATCCCAGCAGAGGGCAAAAGGATTCTGGCCCCTCATCAAATTCCTTCAAGCCTATTTCTTTGGAGCTGGGTGATGTGTCCACCCATCTTCACATGACCAGGGCTGGATCCCCAGATCTATGATCCCATAGTCATCACTGATACTATGAACCTCCCAGAAGTCCCTCCCTCATACTCCAGACTGTTCATCTGCTCCAATGGGTTGGCTACTGCCATTGGATTAACCAGAAGCAGGATGACTCTGTCTCTCTGGACCACGTGATGTAGACTGTTGGCTTCCTGCAGGGGCCTGTCCTTGTGCCCTTGCTGATCTCAGCTCCTTTTCTCCACCATGTTAACCATAATACTGATAGTTGTGACAAGCTGACCTTAAGCTCTATTAGAATACACAGATTTCAGAGGATAGATTTCTCTTCCTCTGTATCTGAACATGCTCATAGAGGTCTAATGCTAGGTAAAGTCACCAATGCCCATTATGTAGTACTTATATGTAAGGACTTCTAGATAATGAATGGGTAGAGAGTACATGATTTCAGGACCTAATATAGCCTGGGTGAACCAGCAAGAAGCCCAAACCAAGGGAATGTTAATGCTGATATTGCCAAAGTCATTACTGTATTCCTTGGATATCACAGACTATTTGAGAATCGTGAGGAATTGACTGCCAAAGCAAAAAAAAAAAAAAAACAAAAAAAAACAAACAAACAAAAAAACAAATTAGGGAAAATAGCCCAAGAACTGAACTCCAGGTAAAGAAATCACACAGGACCTCTGAAACATTTCCTGACATTTGCTGCTGTTTAAAAGATGACTGAAGAAACCTTCCCATTTCACTGTTTAAGTTGTCTAGATGCCTTTTCAGAGATCCAGAGAAAGGTATAACAAATGAAGTCTAGAGATCTAAAATGATCCAGGGAAAAGTATAACAAATGAATTCCAGAGACCAAAAAAAAAAAAGACAAAAAGAATCCTGCATCTTCCTGGAGCTCTGTTGCACCTGCTTCCTCTCTGCCCTGCTAACAGGTGTCTTATCACTGTAGAGTCTCCCCTGTGAGAGGTGTGGAACAGAGCTCCCAGAAGCAGTCATCAGAGAAACAGTGAAATTGGCCCCTAAGGACCACTGTGAGAGCTGAGAGACTATGGTGATGACCAGAGGACCCTCAAAGCTCCCCCTTTTCCCTCTTCTCCCCAAGTGGTCCAGGAAAGCAAAACTTGAACTGTGGAGAACACTAGCTAAGGAATAAAGAGTAAAAGTTCAGAAAGAATTAATTTTCAGTTCAATCCTCCTTGATAAAAATCGTTCTAAGGGATTACATAGTTCCCTGGCTTCTATGAGTATGCCAAACTCATTTTAAAATACTCAAGGTCCCTGACTGATGATGGTTTGGCTAACAATTTTTCGACTTTACAGTGGTGTAAAAGCATTATGCATTTAGTAGAAACCATACTTCAAATATTGAAGTTTGATCTTGTCTTGGGCTAGCAATATGCTTGAAGATCCTCTCTTATGATGCTGGGCAGTGGCAGCTCCCAGTCAGCCACGCAATCAGGAGGGGAAACAACTGATACACTTACAACCATTCTGTACCCAGACAGCCATTCTGTTTTCACTTTCAGTACAGTGTTCGATAAATTACATGAGATATTTAACACTTTATTATAAAACAGGCTTTGTGTTAAATAATTTTTGCCCAACTGTAGGCTAACGTAAGTGTTCTGAGCACGTTTCCGGTAGGCTGAGCTAAAGCTATAATGTTCAGTAGATTAGGTGCCTTAAATGCACTTTGATTTAGAACATGTCCTACTTAGGATGGGTTTATTGGGACATAACCTCATTGTAAGTTGAGAAAGATCTGTAATTTGATTACCTGTGATTTAATAAATGGGTTGTTTTCAGGGCCCCCTATAAATAGATTTCTCCGATGTCTGCCGTGGTTTGGATACTAGAACGCTACCATTTCTGACTTCTCTGAGCCTTGCTTTTCAGTAAAAAATCTTCATATGGGGTTTCCCAACGTTACCAAATGCTGCTTTCTGTTGCCATTCACTCCTTTGCCTGGTTGGAGACATCCTCTGTAGGTTACTGTAATATCTCACCACTGTGAGTGAGTCTAGGTCAGGTCCATTTCTTTACCACCCCAGTCCTGGTGATGGCGCCATATTTGTTATGGGAATTATATCGGTTCTCTTGATTTAATTGTGTTCTCCACTCTCACAGCTCCCAAATCTGTAATTTTGAGACTTGTATTTCAGTTAAAATCTACCCTAAATTTCTTAAACTTAATTTGGAAGGCTTGCTTTTCCCTTGAGCCCGATACATTGAAAATAGAGATCTTGTTTTCATTCTCCTGACTTTCTTGTCTCTGTCAGAGGCCCCACAGTGATCTGTTAAGGGCATGTGAACGCTGTAAGGCTCTCCCTCCTTGGAGAAATTCAAACCTGCACTCACTCTTGTCTGTGATGGTGTTAAATTACATATGGCTCTATCCAAAGGCAGGAGGGAAGGGGCTGGATTTGGGTCTTTAAAGGACCTACTTTTCACTTTCTCCAAAGCTTATACCCTTCCCAGTGGAAGGGAGGTTGCTTCTTGTGATGTGAGAGCAGAGAGGAAAAGCCCTTGAGGGGAGTGGGGCAGAAACATTTTGGAACATCTCTCTTCCCCCTGAGAATCCCTAAAGCAGAAGTTGCAAAATGGTGGCCTAGTGAACTTGGCTGCATTGTATTTAAAAGAAAGGAAAATGACATGACCTGCCATCATTTACAAATCAGGGTATTTGCACAGATATCTGAATTTCCAGATTTTCTTGGAAAACTCGTAGACTTGGCTACGTGAAGTTGGCATTCCCTCCTGGCATCGTGTGCAGGAGCTGAGCTGCGTGCTGCAGGCGGGACACTTACTCTCCAGGTGGCCTCAGTGCTGCCACCGTGCCTTGTATTGAAGCCACTCAGTTTCACTCTTATACATCACGCCTCTGGCCTGGAGGCATGTGAGTGTGTGATCTCCAGGAGCATCCCTGGAGAGGGACATTTGGAGGTTTGCAAATCCACTCATAGAATCAGCAGCACCATATTTGGAAACAATAAGAACTTGACACATGCTTATTGAATTGATGTGATTTTGAATCTTTGGACGAGAAAAGGTTACACGAGGAGGACTCTAGACTTGAATGATAACAGTGATTATATAGCTGTAGTTAAAGAACTATAAATCTTGATTTTGTTCAAGTACAAGAAATGTCTGTCACATATTCCTGACATATTGAGAATACACTTTCTGGGATTTAAGTGCCTTGTTATTTTATCAAGCGTCCACCCAGCCTATAAAAGAGAGCCAGACTGCTGCATATACAATGCTGACTATTTCCCAGTTTGTTCAGTCTGAGCCACTGGGGAGAAATAGTCTACTTTCATTTCTTTCACCTTAACCAGCAACATCTTTGAATATAAATCACTAAAATTTTCAGCAGTAATTGCCTGGTATCTCAGGGTCAGTGTCTTAGGGGACAAAGTGAACATCCATAGAATGAAAATAAGAAAATCTAGTATTTGTTAGATAAAGAGGATGAGATTATATATATATATATATATATATATATATATATATATATATATATACATTTCGTTCAATTTGAATGAGAGGAAATTGATAGCATTTAAAATATTCCAGGTATATTTTGAGGATTGATGAAAAATAATGCATGGAAAGCACATTGCACAGTCTGGCAACTAAAAGAGTCCAGTAATTGTTAGCTATTGTTAGTTAGTTTATAGATTAGCCTTGCTCTAAGTATCTGAAAAGAACCTATCTTGAACACTATATTGTTAAGATGTTAGGGGTGATTTAGTCTTGGTCATTGATTGGTGTCACTCTCCAGTTTGGAATTTCCAAGTCTCCACACGGGGGCTGAGGACCCCTTGGACATGGAGACTGAATCGTCTTCCTGCTCCTGTAAGTGGGGCTCAAAGAGCCAGGTAGCAGAAGTAGCTGGTGGTGCCTCAGTCTGGTAATTGTTCTGCATGAGGTGACTAAACTGTCACAATTCTAACGGTCATCTTCTAACAAAACATAATTTATTACACAGAATGAAAGACAATATTAAAGGGATTAAAATAAGCCCCAAGACCTTGGGCGGAGTGGACAATTGTTTTAATTGCAATTTCTGTACCTTCCTCTCCCCATACCCTCCCCCTTCCCACCTTAACTGGGCCAAGAGCATCATAGCTGTCATCTATCTGCCTTGGGTTTCCTTTCTATTCAGTCCATCACCAAAGCTCAGGAAAACCTCATGGCTTATTTCAATGAGCTGCATAATTTGATGCAACAGTGGTAGCTAAAATGGTTCACTTTCAACCAACACAGTACTGATTTATAGAATTGACATGGCTTATTTTTTAAATAAGAGTTCCTACAAAAAATAATACTTCCCATCCAAACAGTTCTGAGAAACATAATGTGAGTTTTTGCTCGTTTTTGTTTTTGTTTTTTTTTTGAGGGGGAGTGATTTAGCAAATAAACACACTAACTTCAAAGATTTCCATCTTGTTTTCATGTAACCTAAATGAGATTAGATGACTAGTGATTTACGCTACCACAATCTTCTGTTGCTCCCCACTTTAAATAAAAATATGGTTATAATTAAAATCACATGAACTCGATTTTTTAGCTTCTAAAGAACAAGATGGATGACTTGATGATCGCCAAGAGAGGCTCTGGAGTGTCCTCATAACATCAAGGCACGCGGCTCTTGAGCTGCATGTCTGGGGTGTGCATAATGTCCATTCACTAAGGCATTAGAGCACAGTCTCTATTAGAGCGGAAACAATAACCACAGCAGCGGCAACAACCAAACAATCACCACAACTCACACTTACATAAGGCTTTGTACTTTGTGAACTACTTTCACTTGTACTTTGATTTGCTTTGGACCTCTCAGCAGCCTGGTGGGGTACGTGCCATGGGTACTCTTGTTTCCATTTCTGATGAGAAAACTAAGGCTCAGAGAGTCGAAGGGACTCCCTCAACATCGTGCAAAAAATAAGTGGCAGACTTAGAACGTACTATGTCTTTTGAATTCTGATCCAAGGATCTTTGTACTCTAACCCTGCAACTCAATCATGTCACTACTTTCTGGGGTTTAAAATAAAATTTTCCTGTCATACAGAGTGAAGTAAGTCAGAAAGAGGAAAACAAATACCATATGCTAACACATATATATGGAATCTAAAAAACAAAAAAAAAATGGTCATGAAGAACCTAGGGGCAAGACGGGAATAAAGACGCAGACCTACTAGAGAATGGACTTGAGGACACGGGGAGGGGGAAGGGTAAGCTGGGACGAAGTGAGAGAGTGGCATGGATATATATACACTACCAAATGTAAAACAGATAGCTAGTGGGAAGCAGCTGCATAGCACAGGGAGATCAGCTCGGTGCTTTGTGACCACCTAGAGGGGTGGGATAGGGAGGGTGGGAGGGAGGGAGACACAAGAGGGAGGGGATATGGGGACATATGTGTATGTATAACGGATTCACTTTGTTATAAAGCAGAAACTAACACACCATTGTAAAGCAATTATACTCCAATAAAGATGTTAAAAAAATAGATAAATAAAATAAAATTTACCTTTGGACACCACCCATTCCCATGTCAGGGCTTTCACACATGTTCATGGGCTGTTCTCTCTTCCTGGAATGCTCCTTCCCCAGTCATTAAAGTCGACTCCTGCCCAGATAGGGTCTGCCTCAAACAGTGCCTCCTCTACTGTTTTAGTTTGCTGCTATGACAACATAACACAAACTGGGTGGCTTAACCAACAGACATTTACTGTCTTACAGTTCTGGAGGCTAAAGTCCAAAATCAAAGGGTTGATTCCTTTGTGGGCTATAGGGAAGGGTCTGTTTTAGGCCTCTCTCCTTGATTTGTGGATGGCCATCATCATGTTCATATGGCATTATCCCTACAGACACATATCTGTGTGTCCAAATTTCTTTCTTTTTTTTTTTTTTTTTTCAGTACACGGGCCTCTCACTGTTGTGGCCTCTCCCGTTGCGGAGCACAGGCTCCGGACGCGCAGGCTCAGAGGCCATGGCTCACGGGCCCAGCCTCTCCGTGGCATGTGGGATCCTCCCGGACCGGGGCACGAACCCGTGTCCCCTGCATCGGCAGGCGGACTCTCAACCACTGCGCCACCAGGGAAGCCCCAAATTTCTTTTTTGTATAAGGACACCAGTGATACTGGATTAGGGCCTACCCTAATAATCTCATTTTACCTTAATTATCCCTTTAAAAACCCTGTTTCCAAATACAGTCACATTCTGAGGCACTGGGGGTTAGGACTTCAACATACGAATTTGCGGGGGGACACAATTCAGTCCTGAACACCTGCCTCCTCAACGCATGTCTCTCTCGACCTTCAACCTCCTGCTCCCATCTCAGTCAATGGCATCACCGTCTGGCCAGTTGCTTTGGCCAACTCTTCACGATTCTCTCTTTTCTTCTGTTTCCTACATCCCATTCATCAGTTAAGTTTCATCAGCTCAACCTTCAAAATGTTGCCTGATTCCAAACTTCTCACTACCCCACTACAGCTTTCCTAGCCCAAACTACTAATCTGCTTGAACTAACGTTATCATTTGTTTCCAGCGGTTACGTGGAATCTATTTTCTGCACAGAAGCAAGTGTGACCTCTTTAAAACACAGGTTATGTCATGCCACTCCCTGTTCAAAACACTGCATTTCGAACAAAATCTGAACTTTTTGTCATGGATGAAAGACCTGCTACTTAAAATGTGTTCCAAACTCTATCAGTATCACTTGGGAGCTTGTCAGATACATGGAATCCTGGGCCCCGCTGAAGACTTACAGACACAAAATCAGCATTTAGCAATAGTCGCAGGCGATAGGTATACATTTTAAAGTTTGAGAAGCACCGGCCTAGAGAAGCCTGCAGGACCTCCCATGTGTGTCTTCCAGCTCAACTCCTTCCCACCACTCTTACTCTTGTTCTTCCCATTCCAGACTCTGGCCTTGCTGTTCCCACCCCTTTCTGGCTCCCTCTCTCTGCCTGGAATGCGTTCTTAGAGACGACCCTATCTCCATCTCTCCTATCTCTAAGGCTACCTCCTCCATGTCACTCTGTATCCTCCTTATCCTGCTTTGTTTTTCCTGCATAGTCTCTATTACTACCTGAAATTGAGTAAGTATGTGTTTACGTAAGTTTTATTTATTTCCATCAATCAAATGTAAACTTCACGAGATCAGAGATCTGGCTTACTTTACTCATGGCTATTTTTCTCCTAGGCAGAGAAGAATGGTTGGCACGTCGTAGGTACTCAATAAACATTTGCTGAAACGATAAATATCTAGACTTTTGGTACAAGATAGGTCGTTGTTTTGGTGCTGATTCAATTAATTATTTTCTTCAGTAAACGCTCAGGCTACTGTTGACTGTAGCATGGCCTTTTACTAATTTACCACTCTTCATAATTATCCCACTTGGGTTATTTTTCTTCTCTTCTCATCCCATCTCCCCTCCTTCCTCATTGGAAGAGCCATGGGGTTATTTTCCATTATACAGTACATTAAGAATGGCTAGGAATGATAAAACAGGCAGCTTCTACTAAACTTTCCAAAACAACGTGAAATAATATAGGCTTAATAATGATTTTATTGTACGGTAGTTACTGGCTAGAACTTCTGAACTTGAAGTTTTGAAATCTAAGAAACTTTTAAAACTCCGATCTTACTATAAGATCTTGGCAGTAAACTCAGCACAGATGGTAGCAACATTTCAAGCTGTGCTTACAAAATAGTGACCTTATCTTTTGATCTGTGAGACCCCTTTGCTCTTTAATGAGACAAGGAAGATTCCGAAATACCATTAAGTACCAGTGAGCTCTGATTAGTTCTTCCTTACAGAGAAGGTTCTTTTTAAAGCTATCCCTAGAAAAATACATATTTTAATACGTGTATATGATGCGTAGGAAGAGGCCATTTTAAATTGAGATTCTTGAGTCGTTTGTTTCAATATGAATTTAAATCTGCTTCGGTGTGGTCAAAAGCAGGCCTTTCTTCAAAAGCCACAGTATTCTTGCCAAGTCTTCTGAACAGAATATTTCTTCAGAAGTCACTGACTTTCTCTTTTCTCAGCTACCTTGGCTTGGGGGCTTGGGCACTTGCAGTCTCAGTGGGCCTTCAGGTCCAGCCCAAGTGGCCCTGGCTCTCTTTTGTTCTCACTTATGTCTTTTCTCACGTGATCTCTTGCTGTTACCTCTTTATCCCAGGGTTCATTCTGCCAAAAGCTTTCCTACAGCATCAATGTGTATTTTTGGAACCAGAGATAAGCCAAACCATTCAACTGAATACAAATTAAGCATCGGTGATTTTTAAAAAGGACAAATATGGACATAGACCCTAAAAAGTTAATCAGGAAATTTATTCCAGGGATATTTGCTGGCCAAGTCTGCTAGTGGCAGTGCCCGATGGCAGAAATGTTGTCACTTCTGATCCCAGATTCAAGACTGCCTCCTTCAGATCACTGTCTCAGCTTTTTGAAAGTTGAAATATTGGTGATGGCAAGTCTGTTCAATTAGTTATCTTGCACTGAAGGTAAACTACAGCAAAAGCTAGTTCACTCAACTACCTTACCTGGGTCTAGACAATTGTTTTTTTCCCATGTGCTTTACTCATACCACTTTATCTTCACACTCATAAGCAATGTAGTTAAAGTAGGAGTTGGTTAGGGGGTTGTTCGGAACATTTGAAGGACAAGGCATTTGAGACAGAGAGACATTGTGACATAGTTCTTAGGGGAAGAGGCAGGACATGAAATCAGGTCTCTGGACTCTCAATTTAACACATCCATTAGAGTTTTCTGGGGCCATCAGTGCTTCACCAGGATTAGCATGAAACAACTCAGAGGGGATGACCAGGTCCTGGGCTGATGTGTGTCCATGAATATCCACATGTTTTTAAGAAAAATGCCACTGCAGGGAAGGGACCAATCATGCCCCATTCTCTGCTACTACAGCCTTTATCCTTAGAGCCGAAGGGGCGGATGGTATAATGCTAGAAAATAAGAAGGTTGGGGAAGGGGGACATCACTATTTCTTCCTATCTCTGCTATGAAGCATTAGTTCTAGGATTACAGTAGATGCTCAATTATTGTTGGCTAAACTGAACGGACAACTGTATATTGTGTTTTGGGACTCTTTCTCTGAGTTACGTTATATTGTTTTGTCTTAAGAAATTCTCACACATCTTTCTTTCGAGGTAAAATTCAAGTGAATGGGAGCGGAAGAATGATGGTATTCTCATTTTCTAACTGAATAAGTCAAAGAACACGCTGGCATCTGTCCATGGCTCTCAGACAAAGTGGGCTTCAGAGAAGCCAAGTCCGTAACGATGTACTTCATCCTCCTTCTCAGGGCCCACGTTGCAACTCCAGGGGGCGCCATTCACATTCCAGTCTAGGTCAAGGGCACGGTGGGGCTTGTGGGTGTGCCGCCTTCCAAGAACCCGGTGTCTCCGCTCTTTGCCATAAGACTCTCGGGCCTTGCTTAACTCTGTTAGTATTTGTAGACACTTATTTTATTTTTTTAGCTTTTTTAAATTTATTTTTTTAACATCTCGACTGGAGTATAATTGCTTTACAATGGTGTGTTATTTTCTGCTGTACCACAAAGTGAATCAGCTATATGTATACATATATCCCCATATCTCCTCCCTCTTGTGTCTCCCTCTCTCCCACCCTCCCTATCCCACCTCTCTAGGTGGTCACAAGCACCGAGCTGATCTCCCTGTGCTATGCGGCTGCTTCCCACTAGCTATCTATTTTACATTTGGTAGTGTATATATGTCCATGCCACTCTCTCACTTCGTGCCAGCTTACCCTTCCCCCTGCCTGTGTCCTCAAGTCCATTCTCTATGTCTGCGTCTTTATTCCTGTCCTGCCCCTAGGTTCTTCAGAACCTTTTTTTTTTTTTTTTTTAGATTCCATACATATGTGTTAGCATACGGTATTTGTTTCTCTCTCTCTGACTTACTTCACTCTGTGTGACAGACTCTAGGTCCATCCACCTCACTACAAATAACTCAATTTCGTTTCTTTTTATGGCTGAGTAATATTCCATCGTATATATGTGCCACATCTTCTTTATCCATTCATCTGTCGATGGACACTCAGGTTGCTTCCATGTCCTGGCTATTGTAAATAGTGCTGCAATGAACATTGTGGTACATGACTCTTTTTGAATTATGAAAACACTTACTTTTAAAGATAATAGAAAAAGGAGAGTTTTCCCTTTCCTTTGGTTTTTAATGAAACTGGTTTCCTGAGTAGACCATTAACTATGATTCCAAGCTACTATTTAGGAAAGTAAAGAGTCTAAGAGGGAAATGTAACAGAGATGGGTCCTTCCATTAAAACAAACAAACAAACAAACAAAAGCCACTCTAAAGACAAGTTAAATAAAGAAAGAACTCCCTTAAGGAGGGAAAATTTTCTAGAGGTGAGATTGCCAATCACCTTCCTTTTCTAAATCCTAATCACTTTAAAGTGATAGTTCCTCTAGTTGAACTTTCTAAGTTAGATGAACATTAACCATTTCACATATCTGGCGCATGTATATAACATACGGTGTTAAATCTGTTCACTGTTATTTTCCTAAATACATCCTTTCAAGTACCCATTTCAGGACAATGGGAACATACTTCTCCAAAACCATAATGCAAGCACTCTTTCCTTACTTTGTTATTTTTTAAAACGAACATAATATATCCAGTACTTTAAAATGGAAGTCAGCTCATGTGACCCCAGTGCTCAAAAATTTCTGATAGTTCCTCCTCTCTGGCTGAATAAATCCAGAGGCCTCACAATGACTCACAAGGACCTGGCTCCCAGGACCTCTCAGCTCTCTTCCTCATCCCTGGGCCTCTGCGCACTCCTCTCCCTCTGCTCCTTGGGTTGTCCAGGCTGCCTGCTGCTTCAGGACACTCTTCTGCAGAGCCTGGCTATGCTCACCTTGGGGAAAGCTTTGTCAGCTCTAGTTAAAATCTGCACCACCGCTTCCACCCTAACCATCTTTACTCTACCCTTCATAGGCACCCTGCCTTATTTCTTCCTTAGTAGAATTTCTTCCATTGTCATCTTTAAAATTCAATATAAGATTTATATTATTTACAGCCCATCCCTCACCCTCATATGCCCCTAGAATCTAAGTTCTGTTAGGTAAGGAGTTTTGTCTGTTTTACTCACTGCTGTTTTTCTAGTGCACAGCAGAGTGTACACACTTGCTAGGTACTCAATACCTATTTTTGTTGGACAAATCAGCATTATCAGATCATATAGTTATACAATATTATGTTTTATAAACTCTGGATTAACCAGGTTCATATTATAAGCAAAATGTCACACAATTTTGTCAAGACAAGGGTTATGGGTGCGATTTAGAAGCTGTGTATTTTTAGGGAAGTCACTGAATTTCCTTCCAGTGGACGGTTTACTTTAAAAATGAACCCAGAAAACCCTTCTTATTTGAAAAACAGATGGATTGCTAAAGGGGTCACAACACATTTTAAGCTGCCTGTGAGAAGACAGTAAATGATAGAGCCTGAACAAAGGCTCGCCTGTCTCTTAGTTCTCAGAAAAGCTTGACACCAAGGTCCTGTCCCTGGACAGTCTCTGAGAGCCTCTGCGGAGCTCGCCGAAGCACCACTACACACTGCTTTCAGCCTCCCCCCATGTATTTTTACCCCTCTTTAATGTTTTTAAAGTTACCAGCAGCCTCCCTCCCCAGATATACATAACTTCCGCCATAATCAATATCCCCCATAGAGGGGTACATTTGTTACAATCAATGAACCAACACTGACACACCATCATCACCCAAAGTTCCAAGTTTACATGAGATTCACTCCTAGTGTGGCACATTCTGACTTTGGACAAATTTATAATGACATGTATCCACCATTATACAGAGTATCTTCACTGCCCTAAGGTCCTTCTTTTATGTTTATGTTTTTCTATTATAAGAGTAATACACACTTGAAATACACACGCACACACACACACTTCCAAAAAAATACAAATAAATAAAAGTAACACATGCTGATGGTAGGAAAGCTGTGAAATACAGAAAAATATGATGAACCAAGTAAACTTTTTCCCTACCACTAAAAATTATACACGCATGTATGCAACCTTTCACATTTGGAAAACCACAGTATATGTGTAGTTCTTTAAATAGCTTTACATCAGCAGAATCTTCCTTTATTTGAGACAGACTTTAGGACACTCAGAGCCATTAAACATTTCTCCTTGTCTTTTCTCCAAATACTGCAAGTAAACTAACTGGTGGTGCAAAATAACTACCTACATACCTTTATTCCCTTAGACAAAAACCTTGTGGTTTCTGGGTCCCAGCTGAGAAGAAAGGAACAAAATAGAGATCTTGAGCTTGGAAATGGGCAATTGCCTTTGTGCGTTTTTAGCCTAATGAAAGCTGCACTCTCTTGAAATAACTGAAACACTTCTTGGTACCACCTCGAGGGGATCTCTGGGGTGAAGGCAGATGTGTGTGTGTGTGTGTGTGTGTGTGTGTGTGTGTGTGTGTGTGTGTTCCTGCATGCATGTGTATCTGTGTGTATGTTACATCTTATAATTCTGAGAACCTAAGGAAGTTCCACAATGTTTTGTTCTGCATTGGTCTATAGCATCTGTGCAATGAGCTCTCTCCCATCCCTGATGCAATGGGCTCTTTAGTGTGTTTGTTCTGGAAGGCTTCCATTTGCCACAGAACCACAAACCTCAGTTACTTGACTTTCATATTGTTTGGCGACTTCTGTGCTATTTCATGGGCTGTGTTTCAAGGGATGGCAATTTATTTTTTATTATTAGTTAAAAATTTGTTATTGGAGTAGACTTGATTTACAATGTTGCGTTAGTTTCAGGTGGACAGCAAAGTGATTCAGCTATACATATACCTATATCCACTCTTTTTTAGATCCTTTTCCCATATACGCCATTACAGAGTATTGAGCAGAGTTCCCTGTGCTGTACAGTAGGTTGGATGGGACTTTAATCTGTGACACAAGGCACAGGATTGCTGGGATGACATGCATTCTGCAAAGGGAATGGCTGATCTCAGAAAGTCCATTTGTTTGGGAGAAGGTGACTCTGTGAGAGAGAATTCAATAAGAGCCCAACTCATCTCCAAGATGTAGCAAACGGAGTAGTGCTTCCCCCAAGGCACAGTTCATGTTACAAACACCTCTTCATCTATGTCTAGTTCGCCACCAGAATAAGTTTGGCACTTGTCAGGTGTAGGTTTTAGTAAAGGAAACAACAATAAGAAACTATCTTTGTATCCTTAGAAATCAGAAAAAATCTGCCTAAAATCTCTCTTATTACAAAATGAATGCTTAATTTTTGTTGAACACTTGAAAAATATAGAGAGACAAAAAGAAGGAAATAAAAATCATCCATTATCCCAATATCCAGGTAGCCAAAAACACTTCTTGAGTATTGGGAAATTATAATTCTCTCATTCGACTCAATTCTGATATTGACCAATGGTGAGCTTCCTATCTCCACCTGGACATACCCAATACTGAGAGAAACTCATAAAAAGAGAAAAATGGGGCTTCCCTGGTGGCGCAGTGGTTGAGAGTCCGCCTGCCGATGGAGGGGACACGGGTTCGTGCCCCGGTCCGGGAAGATCCCACATGCCGCGGAGAGGCTGGGCCCGTGAGCCATGGCCACTGAGCCTGCGCGTCCGGAGCCTGTGCTCCGCAACGGGAGAGGCCACAACAGTGAGAGGCCCACGTACCGCAAACAAACAAACAAACAAAAAGAGCAAAATGAAAATGATTTGTTGCTTCATTCCTAAAGCAAGTGTGAATAAAACCCACGAAAACAACATATGAGGGTTAAACTTCGAATCACTATGGCCATGTGATTTCATAGTGAGGGACTAGCCTCTTGATTTTTCAGAATTAGATGCTGTAATTATAATTTTCTAGTATAACTTCTATTTTATAACTTTAGATCTGTAAAAATGATAGTTGTGTATTTTTTAGCAAAAGAAAAAAAAAGGAAATGATTTATCTCAACAAAAAAGAGTGTTTATTTATGAACTGGGGTTTTGCTGTGGGCGGGGAAGGACTAATTAGGATCATTTGTGGGATATTTAATTCCAAGTGGTCAACAAAGAATAACTGTTCGTTTGGTTTAAGCAACAAACTCCATCATCTCATTAATGTTCATTGATAATCAAAAAATTAAATGTACCTGTTTTATTGCTACTATTATCAACGTGATGATCTGTTTACATAAATGCTAATCGTGATCTTCATTAAAGGCTATTACATGAAATGTTGTTTGTGTTGAGTTGAACGATGATTTATGTATTCTAACTTTTACTCAATGATAATTATCGAGTGTTAAATTGTTTATGGGACTTTCATACACAGCTGGTGGGAGGGTAAGTGGGTACAGCCTCTTTGGAAAACTGTTTGGCAGAATCAGTCTAAGTTGAATATGGACATGCCCTATGACCCAACAGTTGCAATTCTAGGTAAGTACTCAAGAGACAATGTGTAATTTTGTGCACAAAAAGACTTGTACGAGAATGTTCACAGCAATATTATTTGTAACAGTCCCAAACTAGGGAGAGCCAAATGTTCATTACCACTAGCATTAATAAATAGTCACATGCACATACACATACATACACATACACTGGAACAGTCTACAGCTGTGGTCAGAAATCTTTTTCTGTAATATGTTAGACTTTGGAAATCATGTGGTCTCTAACACAGCTACTCAACTCTACCAATGCAGTGCGAAAACAGCCTTAGACAATATATAAATGAATGGCAATATTCTAATAAAACTTTATTTACAGAAACAAGCGACAGGCCAACTTTAGCCCATAGGTCATTATTTGCTGATCTCTATTCTGTAACAAAAGAAAACAGAGAAAGAATGAACTATAACTGTGTGCAACAGCATGGATGAATCTCATAGACAATGTTGAGTTAAAGAAGGTAGACAGAAAAATATATATACTTTTTGATTCCATTTATAAAAATCTCAAAGGTAGGGGATAGTGATAGAAGCCAGTGAATTAGTATGGATCTTTGGGAGGTGATGTCTGGGAGGAGGTGTGTGTGAAGCTGTCTACACTGGTCTGTGTGGTTTTACATGCATGTGTTAACTTTGCAAGAATTAATGAGGTGTACACCTAAAAATTGGATATTTATCATAATTTAAGCTATATTGCAATAAAATGTAAGAAAAAATTTTCTATCTAAATATATCAGTAGCTAAACAAACTAATAGCAGGGGAGTTAGAAGTGCCAATAAATATGCGAACTACAATTTCAATTGTTGAGGGATATCAGGCTATTGATAAATATAAGCTTGGACCCATGTACACATATTAGTTCATATATACCAATGTTAAATACATTAATTGAAAACTTGCTCTTTTAAAGATGCTAACATTTGAAATGCATCTTCCAAGAAGTTTTCCCTAAAAGAAAGTAAAGAAAATTGACATGCATAGTCAAACTTTCTTTTTTTAAAAAAAATCAGACACTTCTCCATTTCCAACAGTACAATTGCTACAGGGAAAAAATTCTTTATTTATTGTAATGGCCTAAAATTTACACAACTCTGTGTGGTTACAAGTCTGAGCCCTGACCCTGAACTTCTGGAGTCCAGGCAGGTGGATTAGGTTGAGAGAAATGACTGGCTCCTTCTCCTACTTGACTCTCAAAGCTGCTTTCAATCTTAAACGCCTATGAAAGCAACATCTGAAAAAACTAAGCTCCTTCAAATATTGAGAGATTTGCTTTAGCCTCTGTGATGACCAAGTTCCAAATGTCTTTGCTAAATTACCCACAACGTGATCATAGTCATTCATATACTGCTTCCCAGAATCATCTTGGCATTTCATTATCGACCATGTTGTACGCATGATCCATGAAAGAAGACTCCTTGACACAAAAAGTGAGACAGCAGACAGAGGACAATACCTTTTCCCACTGACTGCTTGGTAGAATCAATCATTAACAAACCCGTTCTATAAAGAAAGTAGTAATTCAGGAATAAGATGTTGTACTTTTCCTGAGAAATGTGGAAAATGTATTTCTGAATTCAATATCTACTTCCAAAACGTTCAACTACATTTTTCCAAGTATTTGATTTTCTAAAAGAAGACAAAATATTGAAATGCATTCTCTTGACATTGCTATATAATTTTATGGTTTAAAAAATTTTTTCCAGCTCTACTAAGGTACAATTTAAAGAATGTATATATTTAGGTTGCACAATGTAATCTGTTAAAGATTTATGACCTGATGGTTTAACATATACATATATAGCAAAATGATTACTACAGTGAAGTTAATTAGCACATCCATCACTTCACATAGTTACCATTTTTCTTTTGTGGTAAGAATACAAGATTTACTGTCTTAGGAAATTTCAAGTACACAGTAGTCTTATTAACTATACTCACTATGCTGTACATTAGAACACTGTAACTTATTCATCTCATAACTGGAAGTTTGTATTGATGGAAGAAATTTTCACATATTGAGGTATGGGGAAATCATTCTGGCTTATACATGATTTAACTTGAACTTTTGGCTAACCAAAACAGCCTGTCTGTGGCCTATTAAACATGCATTGTGCATCTGTTTGAACCATTAAAGAAAAGAATGCATTTAAAAATCAAAATGGAGTAACTGTGGTTCAGGCACCCAAAATGGAAGTAGGTGGCCATGGTGGATGTGGTTTCAGACACGTTCCTGTATTACTGAGAACTTGAATATTTTGAACTGTATCAGACTCAAGGACATCACCAGCTGTTCTCAAAACAATATCTGCTAGCAGATGCCAGCTGCAACCTCAGAATCTCAAGGTCTACCCTTGTAACTATGCAATCATTTCCAACCTCAATCCTTGCTTAATAAACACTCTTACTTCTCACCAGCTCCAATGCTAATTCTTGACAAATGACTTATATAATTTTGTGGGTTTTACCTTTATAATCTCCCCCGCATTTTGTAGTCTAGCAGAGCACAATTCAAGTACTTCTTGAATCTGTGCAATATGATTTTAGAAAGAAGCTTGGTATGGGAAATATTTTTATAAACTTACTATACATATTGCAGAAACTCTCAGATTTGTAGTTTATGATGATCACTGAAGATACTCATGTTCTCCAATCTTATGGAATTCTATATCCTATTAACATTTCTGGCGTTATTTTCTTACACTTATGAATGTGAGGGTCTCTTTCGGAATGAAGTTTTCTGCTGTGCCAAATAGAATTAGAACCCTCAGAGTCCAGAATTTAGTTAAAGATAAAATGACAAATATACAAGATTTCATAATGTTAACTACCTCATTAGGTTACACGCCATAAAACCTTTTAAATGTTGACTAGACAGCAAATGTAGTAAACTCATATGTGGTTGACTACCCAAACGTAGGCAAAAGCAAATTCTTTGCATTTGCTTATTGTTATATATAACATACCTTTACATTTGCTTTTAAGATTTTTGCAGTAAAAACTCAGTAATTAATTTTGATAGTGTCCAAGCTAGCCTCACAAAAGTTGAAAACTTGCATTAATCTGTCAGTGTAAAAGCTTTGGGTTTATGGAAACTGAGCTTTTCTTTATTACCAGTTAGCTGTCTCGTTGGAACTGATATCCTGGCAAGTTAATAAAATATCTTTTGACATTTAGATATGACAAAATCTTATAGCTCAAAGACAGCAATTGATATAATGGGAGCAAATATTTATTTCATCTAAAATTATCTTTTGGTGTATCTTTGATAATATACATTACATTGTCTCATTCTTTGAAAATTTCTATATTTGTGAATGTTTATTATCTAGACACATTAGAAAATATTATATACTTACAGCTGGCAAGGCAGGTGGTTTGAGATTGACAAGTTGGGACCTCTTAAGCCATGCTGAATAGCTAGCTATCATGTATAATTTGTCTGTTAAAAAGATTGAACTATTACAGGGAAATACAATTATAATCTGTATTCCTTCCAGTAAAAAGCCCAACACTGTTTTGGGGTCAAAACAGAGATAACATTTTCTCTGGAACATTATAAAAAATGCAGTTTGATGAATACAAGGATTCCTAGGGGGACTCATCCTGAGATCAAAAAGCCTTTGAATGAAATTTGTGAGAGGGGAAAGTGAACTGGAGAAGGAGTAGCTGAGGAGGAAGAGGGAGTTTGGATGTGATTGGCCAGCGGTGGGCGCAGCTCAGGAGACATTGGTACTGTCAGAGCTCAAATGGCTTAGCACCTTTGGTCTCCTTGACAACTGGGAAGTACAGGTAGAGGCATGCCCTTTATGAAAGGGCAAGTCAGAAAAGAGAGTTCTTGACGCACCACGAGGTCAGAGGAGGACTTAAGAGGCGAATACATAACCTTACGCTTTTCTTCTATCTTCATTCTGAATTTTTTTGGTGCTTCTTTGAAGTTTTAGGCCAATTCTGGGTGCTAGGGATACAAAGATATTTAAATAAAATGGACACCTGCTCCCTTGAAATATGCAGGCTAGATGGAGGAATGGAGAAATAATTCAATATTTGCAGTATGAGAGAGAGGCGCTTGTGAATTAGGGTCAAGGAAGGCAGCCCCCTGACCATTGCAGAAGGAGCAGGCATCAAAAGGAGAAAAGGGTAGGGTGTCCGTGAACAGGGAGCATCTGAAATGCGTGTTGGAACACATAGCTTGCGTTTTACATTTTATGTTTAGTGACTGGACATTAGTTCATAAATTCTAACCTTAGAACTGCTTCAAATAATTACCCATTTACCCCTCTTTAGTTGGTTCTTTCTCATTTCCGTCATTAATTTCAGACCTTCACCTACCACTTTCTGCTTGCCTCCGCTACTCTCCTTACTCTCATCAGAATATCATGCTTTCTTCTTAGAAAGAAGGGAAACAATTAGATGGATTAGTCTCAGTTTCTGCCCTCAGATATGTGTCACTCCGAGAGATGTGTCTCTATCCTTACACTTCCTTGTCCACCATCACCACCTTTGCCCAGTCACAGTGTGAGGGGGGTTTAAGGCTCACAATTACTCTCTTTCTCTTCAGAAATATCCAACCACTTCCTCTACTCGTTCTTTCCTCTCTGCATCAAAATATCCTCAAACCTTTCCCATCTTGAGAACTCCTTCCAGGCACTGTCAGATTACCCACCTTCCTTTCTAAGACAAATTTCCTGAGAGAGTAGCACCCCTCCTCGGTTCTCTTTATTTAGCTCCATGCTACCCTCCTGACCCTTTGTCCTTCCACTAGCTATGCTCTTGCTGATACTATACTACCTTCAGGTTGCTCAGTCCAAGAACACCTTTTAGGCTTGATCTCATTTGACCTCTATGGTGTTTCACATTTTTAGCATGACCTTCCTTTGGAAGTCTTTCATCTTGATCAAGATGATAGCATTCTGTTTTTCCTTCTGTTTCTCTTAATCTTAATCTCCTACCTACTTAGGCTTCTTTAGACTCCTCTTGAACCTGCCCAACTCTCCAGTGGTGTTTCCAAGTGTTCTAAGGTGCATCTCCATCTCACTCCTCGCCTTCCCCGGGGCGTCATCATCGTTGATAGGTAGTCACCACTGCCTACCAGCAGATCACTCTCTGAGCTCCAGACTCTCTTCTGCACCTGAGAAGTCCTTGGGCATCTCAGTGTATTATGCCCAAATTGAACTCATCATTTCCCCCATTGCAAATCTGATTCTCGAATACTCTCCACTGGGAGTAGGTGGGGGGAAACACATCTCTATCTGTTCTCTATCTACTTAGCTATATTTCCTACATTCACTCCATTGTAAAGTCCTATCATCCTCTCTCAAAGTCCGCTGAATCTCATACCTTCTGTCCTCCCTGACACTGTCTTAGTTCAGGCACAGACTCATCATTTCTTTCCTAATTATTGCTGCAGTTCCTTAAGCTGGTTTCTTTCTTCAGTCTTGTCCTCCTCCAGTGCATTCTCTATTCTGACCAGGTGATCCCTCTAAAAACTGTATTTCACATTGTAGCTCCCCTGCTTAAACATCCCTAAATGGTCTTTACCCTGTTATAAGATTCCTTATAATCTGCCCCACCTTCCTCTCCATGCTAATTATCTTATCATTTCTTTCCTCTTATTCTGTTCTCCAGGTATAATGACTTCCAGTTTCTCTAACTGGTCACATTAAGCATCCTGTACCCGCTGCTCCTGTTACCTAGAATTGCCAATGCCTTTCACAGCAGGCTGCCCTTTTCCAGGCTCACAGGGCTGTGAGTTGCTTCTCTTTGACACTCAGCTCCTTATCACCACTTGCACAGACCTGTCCTGACACCCTTCTCCCTCCCATAACACCCTGGCCCATCCTTATTATGGTTTCTCATGCTATGTTGTCATTGCCTGTGTCGTTGTCCATGCCCCACTGGATTGGGAGCTTCTTGAGGGTAGGAACCAGAACTTCAATGTCTTCGTATCCCTACACTGGCACACAGTATGTACCTATAAATGTTGGTTGATTGAATACTTTTTTTGAAGTGTAGCTTTGTGCGAAGGATGATAGGTCTCATTTTCTCTTCCTTCAGACCGAAAATGAAGCTAATACAAGACTGGCACATTTATATTTTGGGCGTTTGATAACTTCAGTTCTGATAGTCTGACCTTTGCTTGTGTTGTTGTTCTGCAGCTAGCTCTTATCTGAGTTCTGGTTTTCAGCTGCAAACAAAAGTGTGGTGTTTGGTTGCTGTGGAAATGCTGCCACATTCCTCGGAAAACAACTGTGAAACTAGCAAACTTATTTTCCTTATGCAAGACAATATTGATTTCCAAATAAAAATTTTTGAAAGGCAGCAAGAGAATGTAAAAGCCTTTTAAATGATAAATCTCAGGGTGAAATAATACTTTGTATGTTCTTGTAAATATAGAGAAGACGAAATAATAATCCTCCTCCTGTTTTCTTAACCCAGTGTTCCAGCTGCAGAATAAAGGGTGGTGACAGGGATTCTACCTAGCTCACTATTACATCAACTTTCAGAGTAACACTAGTAGGGGGGTAGGCATAGAGTAGTGCTCAAGAAATAATTGGTAATCACCTATATTTTTAGGATATGTTCTAATTGCCTATTTGTAGAGAACTATGTCTTTCTCATCCTGTAACCCAGAGTAGTATGCTTGGGAAACTCTCACTTAGTTCAATTAGGAGATGATCCATTCCTTGGCTGAGTTAGCAGAGGGTTTTAAATGCTATACCCATCAGTCTTTGGCACATCTGGGCCATGCTTTACAGACAATTGTGCTGTTTTGACAAATGCATCAGCATGTATCTCTTCAGCAAATATTAAGCTCCAGTGAGGGGCTAGGTGGCTGGACCCTCTTCCAGATGCTGGACCCTTAGCAGTAAATAAACTAATTCCTTGTTTCCATGATATTTACATTCTGTATATATGGGTGTGTGGGGCAGTGAGACTGGGAGAGAGCGATGAACAAATCAAACGAATATAAAATACATCATTTGGGGCTTCTCTGGTGGCGCGGTGGTTGAGAGTCCGCCTGCCGATGCAGGGGACACGGGTTCGTGCCCCGGTCTGGGAGGATCCCACGTGCCGCGGAGCGATTGGGCCCGTGGGCCGTGGCCTCTGGGCCTGCGCGTCTGGAGCCTGGGCTCTGCAGCGGGAGAGGCCACAGCAGTGAGAGGCCCGCGTACCGCAAACAAAACAAACAAAACAAACAAACAAACATCATTTGGTGATGAGTACATTGAAAAGTAAAACAAGGCCAGGCCCTGGGTGAGAGATGAGGATAATGCTGTCTCTGTCCTCCCTTGGGAATGTCCAGGTTTCAATTTGTTCTCTTTTAGATTTAGAAAATATCATCCTTGGACATGCATATAGAGTGAAATGATGTACTCACATGATAAGAATGAAGTGCTTCGTAAGTGTAAGACGAAATTAATTAGTGGGAATGTAAATTGATACAGCCACTATGGAGAACAGAATGGAGGTTCCTTAAAAAACTAAAAACAGAACTATCATGTGACCCAGCAATCCCATTCCTGGGCATGTACCTGGAGAAAACCATAATTCCAAAAGATACATGCACCCCAATGTTCATTGCAGCACTATTTACAATAGCCAGGACATGGACGCAAACTAAATGTCCATCAACAGAGGAATGGATAAAGAAGATGTGGTACATATATACAATGGAATATTACTCAGCCATAAAAAGGAATGAAACTGTGCCATTTGCAGAGATGTGGATGGAACTAGAGACTGTCATACAGAATGAAGTAGTCAGAAAAAGGAAAACAAATATCGTATATTAACACATGTATCTGGAATCTAGAAAAATGATACAGATGAACCTATCTGCAAAGCAGAAATAAAGACACGGACATAGGGGGCAAACGTATGGACACCAAGGGGGGAAAGGGGGCGATGGGATGAATTGGGAGATTGGGATTGACAATATATACACTACTATGTATAAAATAGATAACTAATGAGAACCTACTGTACAGCACAGGGAACTCTACTCAATGCTCTGTGGTGATCTAAATGGGAAAGAGGGGATATATGTATACGTATAGCTGATTCACTTTGCTGTACAGCAGAAACTAACACAACATCGTAAAGCAACTATGCTCCAATAAAAATTTTAAAAAATTAATTCAAATTCCCAAGGCATTTTAATCTCAGTAAATCAAAGTTAAGCAACTTGAAAGCTTTTGTCTTTGAACATAGACCTTCACTTTTATAAAGTTAAGTGCACATAAAATAGTCCTTACAATAATCTTTCTTTAATAACCTATGATGATAATATGCTTATTTCTAGGTTGCAAACATGTACTTGAAAATATCTATTCACTTGAAGCAAACTGAAACAGTTTAATATTGAAAGTATATCAAAGCTGTCAGTTTGCATAAAAAATACTACTAATATTAAATTAAATGCAAGAACTTAGAACATTTTAGTTATTAGTATAAATAAAATAATATTTATATTTCTAGGACTTCTAACAGTTTACTGAATGCTTTAATATTTGTTGTGTTATTTGATCCTCAACAAACCTAATAAGGTAGATAATAATATTGTTATTATTACTTCTTATTCCATTTTAGGGAGGAATAAACTGAGATCTATAACTCTTAAGTGACTTTCCTATGACCACACAGTTTTTAGCTGGTCCAGATATTTAAATGCCCTGTTCTTTCCACTATGCCACCAAAGTAGTGACCTACTTTGATAACAGATATTATGTTGCCTTCAAACAGACTGTGTATTAATTTCTAAGAAAAAATGTATAGACCTCAAAATTGTCCACATACAAAAATCACAGGCAGATGCCAGTGATAAGAGCAAAATTTTAAAATAAAAAAACTCCCAATTTTATTAGATGAAAAAGTGAAAAAATATCAATTTTTTTCCAGTATAAAAGATGACAATATTGTACTTCTTAAATAAAATACTATGTATCTGATATCAAAGAGAAAAGACAAAAGTAATATTCATTAAAATAATCAAGCCTAGAATTCAGGCCATCAGTTTCAAATATACATTGGGTTAAAATTATTTAATTTCACAAGTATTTGGTGAACAGCTGTACTCAATACTGCCCCGCAGAAACTAGTTTATAGAATATTCTATAATACCCTCTATGTAAATTAAAAAATGCTCTCTAACTGACTAAATAAAAGAGACCAGAATGCTCTTTCGTTTGGTACTTCTGTCCTTTTTATAGCTAGTGGTAACAGTCAAACTGTCTATAATAAGGCCTCAAATTCCTTTCCAATTTATCCTTTTATACTGCTTGTGGCCTGAAACACTTACTTCCTTCTCCACTCCTCAGTTTTCTTGTATTTGGGCTTTTAAAAATGGTCATGTATCTACCTAGGATGCTGCCTCTTTCTTGGTCTTTGCATATCAATCCACGTGTCTTCATATCCCAATTGTATGCACTCTTTTCATCTTCTGAAGTTCCAACACACTTTATTTCTTTTCTATCATTTGTCACTCTCAAGCTAGCATTGCAGATTTTGGGGTTTGGGGCTTGAATCTCTGCCTGGAATGTAAACCCTCTGAGTGCAGGGCCTGTGCTCCACTGGTCTTTGCATTCCCAGTGCCTAGCATAGTACCTTGCATATAGTAAATGCTCAATGAATATCCTTTGAATGAATATTAGATGATGCCTTTGAGATATGACAAAATTTTGAAGAACATATTTAATATTTTTTGAAATTGATCTCACATTTGCATAGATTTGTCTTTTCAATTGCTTTTCTAAACACTGTTAATGTCATAAATAAATAATTTACTGTTTATTATTATTTATCATCAATTTGCTTATTTTCAGTTGTTATTATTTATTTATTAATTTATTGATGCATAAACCATATCTAGGGCACCATAGCTGGGAACATCTCCTCACAGAACATCACATTCTGTATTACCAGGACAACCCCTGGGCTGGAAGGGACAGACATTTTTATTACCACTTTGCAGAAAAACTATAAATTGAAGTCTAAAAGATGAAGCAACTTCTCAAAGTACACAGTTAATTTTTCAGAGGTTGGACTACAAAGCAAGTCTCTCTGTGCTCATGTTAAATGTTAATAAAATATTGATCTTATGGTATTCTATTTCTCTGAAAACTGACGATCTCTTGAAATGATTTATAAAAAATTTCAAACAGAAACCTGACAATATGAACACCCCTTTCTAAGCCATGGCAGATAAGAAAGTACGACCTTATATTCTAATGATATGACACCAATCAGCATGAAAGGAATCACCCATGAAACAAAAGCAGGGCCACTGAAAATTTCAAATTGTAAAATTACAAGGGAAAGAAGGGCACCAAGTCTGATCGGGAACTCTTTTTAGAAAGTTTCTTTTCCCAGGATTTAGCATTTCCCAGACAGAAGTTAGCAAATGAACTAAGTGAATTAACATCGATCATTTTATGTAGTTTCTTTAAATACTCTTGGCTCTTTGTACCCTAGCACTTTCATTATACTTTGAAAAATAAAATCCTTTTAGGAACCGGCCACACCTCATACGTCAATTGTGTAATGAGAGAGAATTTCTCTTTCACTTCCTTCTTCCCTTGGTTATCAATTCATTATACCTAATTAAGGTACACATCTTACTATACAGTTGAGTACCCTTTGATATAGTTCTGTAAACTTTGAGGTCTATCTTGATTTGAGAGAAATCTTATGGCTAAATTGAGAAAAAGGAGGGAGATGGGAGTTAGCAGTTTTGAACTCCTTAAGGGTGAAGGAAAGAACAAAGCCGCATTTATTACAATTTCGTACTTAACATTGTCTACATTTTATCCCTCTGACAGAATTTTAAGGAATAAATAGTAAATACTCAGTGTAGCCAGCTCTGCACTACATCTTTATTTACCTTCATATCCAACACGAACTATTCCCCTGAACATAGAAATGATTGCCTGTAAGGCCCACATATGACAAGAGTTTGCTCTCACTTAAAATTGCTTTGAATTCAGTACTTCAGAGTAACTTCAGATGAATTTCACACTTATGTCTCATTGAATGTAATGAGCCAGAAGTATGAGTTTTATGAGGATGACTTGTTCATGGAGGTCATGAGGTAAACGACTCGAAGCATAAAAATTGTATTTTTCAGAAAGGTCTGGGGAGACACTGGTGGGACAGAAGAAAAGTGCAAATGGTGTGCCTGGCTAGTGACTGTCTTCCCTGTTCCATCTCAAACGTGCTGAAGCACAGCTGGGGCCAAGGCAGGGGCCCCAAACCTGGTGTGTGAGTGGGTAGAGAGGGAATGCCGGAGGGGGTGAGCCAAGAACTTGACACTTCAAAGCTCTGAATGTCTTAGGTTGGCCTCCATTAGGGATCTCAATATTGGGGTGGCATAAAGATCAGAGTGAAGTTTTGGAAATGCAGACTTTATATATTTGGTTTTCTTGTTTCAAAATTTTGATTTATTCATAAAAAGGTTATAATGTGATCTGCAAAAACACAAACTACATTCATGACTTAGAAACACTTAGAAAACTTAACAGTCCCTTTAAGCAGCAGAGACTCCTTATCCTTTACTGTTGAAGATATAAAGTTTTCTCAAGAAATGCTTCGGGAAGTCATAAGGGCACGATCACAGGTTCCTCTCAAAGGAAGCAACAAACTAACTCAGATAAGACCTCAGACAGTGGTGAAGCGGAGGTTTGTTGTTATTTTCGTGTTATGCAGATGCCCCTTCTTGATAAATATGTGGTCTAAGATGTGGTCTCAGTTCTAGTGAGTTACAAGTTCATGCCTTGAGTTTCTCTTGTTTCTTTTAAGGGAATAAATCATTCAACTTTTTTCATTATCTTGCACACTATTGCTGTGAAATGGTAGCCTTTGGCTTCAGGTGGACACATGCTCATGGCGGATTGATCCATCTGTATTGATACCCATAATAGTTTTATTTTGGTATTCTCTTTCATCTAAGATTTCAAAGGACTCTGTAAATGTTTCAGTTACATTTTGTAGCAAACCTCTTAAAAAGAGAAGTAGGAAAAAGTCTAAGCCTTCTTATGTGTAAGCTCCTTGAGGGCATAATTTTCATGATCGGAGTAACTCCAGCTCACTAGA
Organism: Globicephala melas; assembly: GCF_963455315.2. Classification (NCBI taxonomy): domain Eukaryota; kingdom Metazoa; phylum Chordata; class Mammalia; order Artiodactyla; family Delphinidae; genus Globicephala; species Globicephala melas. The sequence goes on along the minus strand of NC_083327.1, from coordinate 61,527,597 downwards.
CATAGTAATATCTTCAACATTCAATAAATATTTACCATCTGCTTTAAAGGTAAAATGTACGAGTGTTCTTCCTATTCCATCTTTAATTATCCCACGCCCTTAAACTAATAAAAACTTCCATTTTCATGGTTCCTTTATATTATTTAGTTCTATGTTCCTAAGAAAATAGAAATCTAATAAACTAATGAAACCTACAAGCTTAATAATATACTGCTATTGCCAAAGATATCTATATTTTGAAGGAGAGGCTATGTCTTAATTTACTTAGAATAAATGATCTAACTATGTAAGGTACTCTGGATGGACTTCATCTGTGACATATTTAAGTACTCAGTTAATTGTAAATCTTATGACAGTGGTAGTAACAGAAAGCTGATTTATATAAATATTCTTCTAATTTGGGGAATTTGTGTAATTTGGCAGATTCATTGGGGGAATGCATTTGGTGGCCAGGAGTGTCTTCCGGTTAGGGTTATAAACCACACCATATTATCCAGAAGAGATGGAAAGATGATTGACTTTAAGTGAATTCAAGTCTATAGGCAGTAGTAGACAGTCTATTGCTGTCCTTGTCCTAGCTATAAACTAATCAAGCAACTCACATGAGAGCTCGTACAAGGAAAAATTCATCAAAATAAGTTATGTGTTCATGTGCTTAAAGTCATCATGAATTAAAACTGATTCATGTTACTAGATCATGTAGAAGCTATAAACAAATAATATTTTAGTGGGATTAAGGTCCTATAGTATTCGATCATTTGTCACAAATTTCCTTCTGTAAAATGAGGATTATAATAGCACCAAACCATACTGCTATTGTGAAAGTTAAATGAGTGAGTTGATGAATAGATCTGATGCGGTGATGAGATGGTCTCCCACATCCAAAGCTGGGATATATGGCTGGACAAAGGAAGTTTTTCTGCTTCCATCTCTCTCTCTCTCTCTCTCTCTCTCTCTCTCTGTGGTTTGTACCCTGCACTTAGCATTCTGAGGCATTTTCATGGTTAAGGGAAAGGAATACTGGACATTTGAAATGGATTTATGGATGCTATGCTATATTCACTGTTCATGTGCTTCCAATAGAATGTTCATTTTCCAGTGGCTATGTTACTATATAGCCCCATCCTAATTAAAATAAAAACATATAAGAACTGCATCAGAAAGGTTTAAAATACTAGCACAAGAAAATAAGAAAGATCAGAAGACCAGGAAAATACAGTGTTTGTGTCTGGTTTCTGTTTTTGGTTTGTTTTTAGGTAATGAGCAACTTTTGATTATTTATTACCTGATTATCTTGAATTATAAATTACCAAGATGTTCCCCTGCCTCTATCTTGCTGTCTGCTTTTGAGCCATCTTACCAATAACCTAGGCTGCCAACATATGAGGTAGCCAGAGAAAACAGAAGGAGCTAAAATGAATAATTTTTTTCTTTGCTTATGAGTATGGTTCAAAGTTGGAATGGATTAGGGTGAAATTTTGGTGAAAGTCAAATTTAAGGATTATTTTTATTTATTCATGCTACTGCTTTGTTCTATTACTATAGTTACTTAATTAAAAGTTCATTGAACATAGTTCAGTGGCTCAAATAAGATCTAAACACTAGACCTAAATTTTTACAGATTAGAAACTTTCATATCATGATTTGGCTCATTTCTCATTTTGAGGTTAAGTGCATCACTTATATGCTCTGTATTAGTTTTCTACTCTATAAAATGAGGAAAATAATATCAACGTCATCTTTTAACGGAATATTATACATTAAAGAGTTTGTGAAAGGCACTGATGATATATCATCCCACAAGAACAAATGATTATTCATTATGATGCTGCAATTTTTATTACAAATGCAGTGTGGGTAACTGCGGTGCTGACTTCAGTTTAGTTCAAATGTATATTCCTCCCAGGCACTGTAAGTAAGGGCTTTGTGCTGTGGTGTAAATATTTAATAGTTTACTTGCCTAGCGTATGATCTCTAGTTTAGGAATTACAATGTGATTCTTCTTACTTTCTCATCACAGTTGCCTGAATACAAAGCACCCAATACTATGTTATGTTGATGATCCAAGAAAAAATTTGAAAGACTCAGAAGCATGGTTCCTGACTTACTGACAGTTATTAAAATCAAACCCTTTCTGTATCATCAAGTGTTCCACATACAAATGTGTTATAGCTGTCTATAAACCTATAAAATAGCCTATTAGCCTCTGCAATATGGAACAAGAGACAATCACTAAGGCAACAGAACAACAGTAAGCTCACATGACATCAGCATACTTAATAGATTTTAAATGAGAAGACTTCTTACCTAGCATGCAAACACATTTGACATTCTGATCAGGGTTTTCAAACAAGATTTCGCCACACCTCTGAAATAGAAAGAAAGCCATCATTATTTTAAGATTTCCTATCAGGTTTCCCAAAGCAACATGTCCATGCAACCTGACATCACCATGACATTATTCTGCTCTTCATGTTTTCTTTAGTTGCCTGAGTCTAGGGACTTATGTCATGAGCAGAGACTTTCCTCGTAGCAAAATATTGGAGAGGTAAATTGGGGACAGACTGTTCCTGCGTGCCTCATGCCCCTGCCTCAAGCTGATCTGTGTGTTCCTATGAGGGGTCATGGCCAGAGACGCACCCAGTGTCCAACAGTTTCTATTTCAATGGAAGATACACAGTCTATTAGATCTAGTAATCTGAGGTGAATGACTCTCAAAATTGGCTCTTATTCAGTACTGAAATTATCCTAAGCTACCTACTCTGCAAGCAAACAGACATTTTCAAGTACAACCTAGGTGGCCTACACTTAACTCTCTGAACTTGGGAACTCTGAACTCTCTGCACAAATAAGGAAATGATGAAAAAGTGGCATTCACAATCCTTTTCCAGAAGCATCGACTCATGGAAATATCAACTCTCTTATCTACATCTCAGTTTTAACTTGCATCTTAACATTTCTGTACAGGGCAAACTCCAGAGATACAACCAGTTATTTAAGAATAGACCACATTTATGTATATGATTGACAAATGGTTAGTACCTGAATGTATAAATAAATCCTCCAAATCAATAAGAAAATAACAAATAATCCAATGGAAAAGTGGATAAAGGACATAAGCAATTCATGGAAGAGGAAACTGAATGGTCACTAACAGAGAGGATATATTCAACCATACTAATAATCAGGAACCAGCAAATAAAAGATAAAACGAAGCCTATTTTGAGCCCATTGATTTGGCAACACTTAGAAATCTGGCAAAAACAAGTTTATCAAAAATGTAAAGAAATGGATCTTCTCACACACTGTGGGTTGCAGTATAAAATGATGGAACCATTTTGGAGAAAAACCGGCAAAATCTTACTAGATTTATACTTATTACTTACTAGATTTCATTCTTACTAAGTTGAAATGTGCATACACTATGACATAGCAGGTCATCTTCTAGAATGATAACTACAGAAACTTTACTGTTCAGCTACAAAACAGATAAATGTTAGTCATACATTGGAGTGCTATATGGCAGTTAAAAGTGAAAATGGGAGGAACACTCCCAAACTCATTCTAAGAGGCCACCATCATGCTGATACCAATACAAAGATGTCACAAGAAAAGGAAACTACAGACCAATATCACTGATGAACATAGATGCAAAAATCCTCAACAAAATACTAGCAAATAGAATCCAACAGCACATTAAAAGGATCATACACCATGACCAAGTGGGGTTTACCCCAGGAATGCAAGGATTCTTTGATACATGCAAATCAATCAATGTGATATACCATATTAACAAATTGAAGGAGAAAAACCATATCATCATCTCAATAGATGCAGAGAAAGCTTTTGACAAAATTCAACAACCATTTATGATAAAAACACTCCAGAAAGCAGGCATAGAGGGAACTTACCTCAACATAATAAAGGCCATATATGACAAACCCACAGCCAACATGGTGGAAAACTGAAACCATTTCCACTAAGATCAGGAACAAGACAAGGTTGCCCACTCTCACCGCTATTATTCAACATAGTTTTGGAAGTTTTAGCCACAGCAATCAGAGAAGAAAAAGAAATAAAAGGAATCCAAAATGGAAAAGAAGAAGTAAAGCTGTCACTGTTTGCAGATGACATGATACTATACATAGAGAATCCTAAAGATGCCACCAGAAAACTACTAGAGCTAATCAATGAATTTGGTAAAGTAGCAGGATACAAAATTAATGCACAGTAATCTCTTGCCTTCCTATACACTAATGGTGAAAAATCTGAAAGTGAAATTAAGAAAACACTCCCATTTACTACTGCAACAAAAAGAATAAAATACCTAGGATTAAACCTACCTAAGGAGACAAAACACCTGTATGCAGAAAACTATAAGACACTGATGAAAGAAATTAAAGATGATACAAATAGATGGAGAGGTACACCATGTTCTTGGATTGGAAGAATCAACATTGTGAAAATGACTCTATTGCCCAAAGCAATCTACAGATTTAATGCAATCCCTATCAAACTACCAATGGCATTTTTCACAAAACTAGAACAAAAAATTTCACAATTTGTATGGAAACACAAAAGACCCCGAATACCAAAACAATTTTGAGAAAGAAAAATGGAGCTGGAGGAATCAGGCTCCCAGACTTCAGGCTATACTACAAAGCTATAGTAATCAAGACAATATGGTACTGGCACAAAAACAGAAATATAGATCAATGGAACAGGATAGAAAGCCCAGAGATAAACCCATGTACATATGGTCACCTTATCTTGGATAAAGGAGGCAAGAATATACAATGGAGAAAAGACAGCCCCTTCAATAAGTGATGCTGGGAAAACTGGACAGCTACATATAAAAGAATGAAATTAGAACACTCCCTAACACCACACACAAAAATAAACTCAAAATGGATTAACGACCTAAATGTAAGGCCAGACACTATCAAACTCTTAGAGGAAAACATAGGCAGAACACTCTATGACATAAATCACAGCAAGATCCTTTTTGACCCACCTCCTAGAGAAATGGAAATAAAAATAAACAAATGGGACCTAATGAAACTTAAAAGCTTTTGCACAGCAAAGGAAACCATAAACAAGATGAAAAGACAACCCTCAGAATGGGAGAAAATATTTGCAAATGAAGCAACTGACAAAGGATTAATCTCCAAAATTTACAAGCAGCTCATGCAGCTCAATATCAAAAAACCAAACAACCCAATCCAAAAATGGGCAGAAGACCTAAATAGATATTTCTCCAAAGAAGATACACAGATTGCCAACAAACACATGAAAGAATGCTCAACATCATTAATCATTAGAGAAATGCAAATCAAAACTACAATGCAATATCATTTCACACTGGTCAGAATAGCCATCATCAAAAAATCTACAAACAAGAAATGCTGGAGAGGGTGTGGAGAAAAGGGAACACTCTTGCACTGTTGGTGGGAATGTAAATTGATACAGCCACTATGGAGAACAGTATGGAGGTTCCTTAAAAAACTAAAAATAGAACTACCATACGACCCAGCAATCCCACTACTGGGCATATACCCTGAGAAAACCATAATTCAAAAAGAGTCATGTACCACAATGTTCATTGCAGCTCTATTTACAATAGGCAGGACATGGAAGCAACCTAAGTGTCCATCAATAGATGAATGGATAAAGAAGACGTGGCACATATGTACAATGGAATATTACTCGCCATAAAAAGGAATCAAATTGAGTTATTTGCAGTGAGGTGGATGGACCTAGAGTCTCATACAGAGTGAAGTAAGTCAGAAAGAGAAAAATAAACGCCGTATGCTAACATATATATATGGAATCTAAAAAAAAAAAAATGGTCATGAAGAACCTAGGGGCAAGAGAGGAATGAAGACACAGACCTACTAGAAAATGGACTTGAGGACACAGGAAGGGGGAAGGGTAAGCTGGGACAAAGTGAGAGAGTGGTAGTGTATATATGGACATATATACACTACCAAAGTAAAACAGATAGCTAGTGGGAAGCAGTTGCATAGCACAGGGAGATCAGCTCGGTGCTTTGTGACCAGCTCGAAGGGTGGGATAGGGAGGGAGATGCAAGAGGGAAGAGATATGGGGATACATGTATGTGTATAACTGATGAACTTCGTTATAAAGCAGAAACTAACACACCATTGTAAAGCAATTATACTGCAATAAAAAAGTTTAAAAAAATAAAAATAAAAGTGAAAATGAATTAGGGCTACATATAGTGTAAAAACATGTTATATGTATAATATACACATATAAATATATAATATTCAAATTGTATAATATTTAAATCTTATAAAATATATAATGTTCAAATCATGTAAAATATATAATATTCAAATCATATAAAACATATATAATGTTTAGGGACTTCCCTGTTGGCGCAGTGTTTAAGAATCCACCTGCCAATGCAGGGGACACGGGTTCGATCCCTGGTCCGGGAAGACCCCACATGACGCGGAGCAACTAAGCCTGTGCGCCACAACTACTGAGCCTGTGCTCTAGAGCCCAGGAGCCACAACTACTGTATCCGTGTACCACAACTACTGAAGCCCATGTGCCTAGAGCCCGTGCTCCACAACAAGAAAAGCCACTGCAATGAGAAGCCCGTGCACAGCAATGAAGATCCAACGCAGCCAGAAGTAAAATAAATTAATTAAAAAACCCGAACATATATAATGTTTATATCATGTAAAAGTATCATGCTAGGTAAAAAAAACTGTCTCCATGTTTTAATGAAGTTAAAAATATCTAAACATAGCACATGTTGTTTATGGATACATTAATTTACAGAAAAAGCATAAAAACAGGCAATGAATAAGGAACATCAAATTCAGGGTAGGGGGAAGATATACAGAGTAATGAAATGTTGGAGGGCATACAGGGGTTATCAACTTTTTCTATAATGATCTGTTCCTTATTCTCTGTTTTCTGTGCTTGAAATATTTCATAATAGGAAAGAATTGTCCCCATTTGCAACACTGTGAATATAAAAATGTCCCGTCATATTCTGCCTCTCTACACACGTCTCCCATGGGCTTATGGATGTCATTTAGTACCAGGCTGGACTTGTTTTTACCATTTATTTCCTTGTCCTTAGAAAGACTGAGGGCATCTATTTTGGTCCATTTTCCTCTTTCTTTCACTGTTCACAACTTGGTTAATTCCACTCCTGTCAATCTTTATTGTACTTACACTTAAAATATTATAAGACAAAGTAATTTCTGGGCAAAACGATTCCCAGATGAAAGAATTCATATTCTTCACACCTAATGATGCAACCTCCTGGTACACAGAGGCACAGGTTGAGAGGAGAAAGGATGACCCAACTACATTCAAATCAACCCATTTTCTGGGATGACCTACACTGTGCACAGAGATGGACAGTTGGTTCAGGACCACGAAAAGGAAGGAAGCTGCTGGCTCGTTAGACTCCCTTTGGCAGGTCAAGCGAATGGACTGTGGAGGAGGAAGGCTGGGTGCACCCGAAGGTTGCAAAAGTGCACTGAATACTAAACAGAAAGTACATAGCATGAACTTTTTCCCTGGCTACTCTGCTGAACTAAATATCATGTGATATTTATCACGTATTTAATCTCTTCAGACTTCATTTCTCTGTAAATAACATGGGGAGGCTAATAGATGCCACAAAGTCAGATCAGAGAGCAAATGTGAGGATTAATGATCCGTGGAGTCTGATCTGACTGTTGCTGTTTTGTTTGTGTTTTGGCAGAGTTTAAACCCTTTCGAGTTGCTAAGATCCATTTCCTGTATTACCTGCTTTTTAAAGTGGTATTTTTTTTATGACCTGAGTTAATCATTATTTTTAATTGAAAGATCAGATGTTTCTAAAGTGTTTTCAGCCTCTTGGTGAAACAAAGTGCTAGGAAGCTCTATCAGTCCATGTTCTGGGTCCTACAGGGAAATAACTCTGGAGTGATTGCTTGCCCTTTGTTAAGGATGAAAGCCCACGCATGTGCTAGGATGGAAGAGCTTTCCTTCTTTAATTGCAGGGACTTGCAGTGGATGGTGGCTAACTTCCCACAGCTACCCAAGTCCAAGGGCAGCCTTACATATACCCCTTCTAGATGCAGGTGGTGTGGGTGTGGGTGTTCCATGGGGGTCTTGCTCCCTTTCCTGGATGCTAACAAATCCAGGAGAAGTTTGTAAAATTCCTGTGAAACTTGCATTCATTAAAAGCCATGGCCTGCCTGGGTTCAGTGACCATGCAAGCTAATGACCAAGCAGCAACAGTGGGTGCAGTGGCCCTTCCAATGATCACAAGACAGTCCTTTTCCTTGTCTTCATCTCCCTGGCTATCTGGGAAATGGCTGAGGCACCTCTAACTAATTCTGTAATTGCCCTGCTTTGTAAAGTTACCTGATGATGGTACCAGATTTTAAAGCAACGCCCAGAAGGGAATCTGATTGTTCTCAGTTCTCAGGACTTGAAAGAAACCAGATTTTTTCCAGTGCTTTTACTCATTGATACCAGTGTTTACAGGGCGTTTGCTGCCAGGTTCCTGCTTGCCGTGCAACCCAGGGTGATGACCCAGTTTAGGAGATTAATTGGGCTAAGCCACAGGCTTCAAGTCTCAGAAGACCACAGGATCTGCCATGGGGGAAGGTCCCATGCCTCCCTGGGTTCTCAGGGCTGCAGCCCTCCTCGCTTGCGGCTCTTCCTGGTCATGCATGCTGGGACTCCCCAACCCAGTGCCTTGCTGCTGGATGACCCTGGCTTTGATCCGGTTCTGATTACCAAGCTTCTGCCTGATTCTCAGAATCCCATCTCTCCAAAGAATCTCCATCTTTGTTTTGTCTTCTGTGCCTAAAATAATGAGACCACCTTGCCTTGCTTGTTTCCATCACTCCCAGCTAGCAACGCCCCTAAATAACGACATGGTTACTGAAATTCCTATCCAAGGGGCTGGAGCCCTGCTAGCAACAGGGAGTCTCCTGGTACACGCTCTCCTCCCATAGCACAGAGGCTATGCTACATATGAGCTCAGGTGTTCGTATGCCTATTTTCCTCATAGACCATGACGAATCAAACCACTTTCACTGTTAGCATTTTTAACATGTCTCATTATTATAACCTTTGTGCCTTATATATACCAGACCCTTAATAAATATTTGTGAACTAGCTAAAATTTCTTTAGCCCATACTGTGGGCTAAGCACTGTTCTATGGGCTAAGCTATGCATCTACCATCTTGTTCTCTGATCATACCCTTTTAAGAGAGTAGAAAATTGAGGCACAGAGAGTACTACTCACTATAGAATACACCCCGCACCCCCCCCCGCACCCTCGCCAATGAGTGAGAGAATGAAAGCTGACAGCTTACTTAATGCTTGACTAGATTCCCAAATACTGGCTACTGCAGGCTTCGATATTGCCTTGGCCAAGTACACCAGGTCTATTTACAGCCCCTCCTCTCACTCATTAGTCACTGCTGTTTGCACGAGTTGCCAGCTATTAGAATATAGGCTTTGGATTAGACTGACCCAAGTTCAAATCCTGTTGCTTCATGCACGTACTGACTATATCATCATGGGCAATTTAATGAGTTTGCTAAACTTGCTCTCTCATCTGTAAAGTAGGGTAATATTATCTACATCATAGTATCATTGCAAGTTTAGTTTTTAATTATAAGCAAGAATGTACCAATTTAAATTACTGTAGATGACATAATAATACAAAAATATGAATTAATAAATTGAACTCATTCATTATAATTTGATTTTAATACCCATATTATTATTTAAGATTAAAAATGAAGAAATACTTCTAATTTTAAAAGTCAGACTATTTCACAAGTTAGTTGCTAATTTTATTTACTAAGAATTTTCTATATTAAATCTTAAATTTACCTTTTAGTCAGGAAGAACAAGATGGATGTTATAAAATACTGCATCTATTCTAATACATTAAAAATTTATATCAAAAACACTTAATTTTCATTAGTTTAATTATGTGTTCCAGCAAAATGTACAATAAAGTATTTCTCTTAAGTGGACTGTATATTTTCCATTACTTTCATCATAAAATTAGTTGTGAAAAATTAAGTGTGATTCAAAAAAATCACATTTAAGTACTCGGCAAACCTGTTTTCTTAAGGGAAAGTTATATCTGAAGTGAAAATAATATTCAAATATTAATAATACTACCAGATTATACTCTAAAGAAAAAAAGTTAAAGATAGTGAAAAGTTTACACATTGTTCAATTGGCAGCACTCCTAACTTTCTTAAATCAGTTAATGTTTTTTTTTTTTGCTTCACATAAGATTTCATACTCTTTTTTTTCTGAATATTTGTTAGCACTTGAATGTACAGGCATACCTCATTTTACTGTGCATCGCTTTATTGTGTGTTTTACACACAATATTGTGTGTTTCACAAATTGAAGGTCTGTGGCAACCCTGTGTCAGGCAAATTAATTGATGCCATTTCCCAACAGCATTTGCTCACTTTGTGTCTCTGTAATTCTCACAATATTTCAAACCCTCCACCAGCAAAAAGATTACAACTCACTGAAGGCTCAGATGATGGTTAGCATTTTTTACAATAAAGTATTGTAAAATTAAGGTATGTACATTGTTTTTAAAGACATAATGCTGTTGCACACTTAATAAATGATAGTATAGTGTAAACCTAACTTTTATATGCACTGGGAAACCAAAAAATTCATGACTCGCTCTATGGCGATATTCACTTTATTGCAGTGGTCTAGAACTGAACCCCTGATATCTCTGAGGTATGCCCATGTTGTTCTCTCAGCAGGCCTGCAGCAACTAGTCTTTTCAGGTCAGGTATCTTGATATTTTTGGATGGGAGGAAACATTAGCAAACAAATAAAATCCAAGACAGAAATCTTTTTGGCTTGGAGGTTTTCTCCAGTATCAGCTGAAGCAATAACTGTTTTCCACAAGCAGGTAATGTTAAATGTTATTAGCAAATAATTAATAGGCTGTGATTCTTTGATTATTTCCTTCCCACACTTATAGCCTTTTTTTTTTTTTTTTTTTTTTAAGCAGAAAGGAAATTAGTAAAGGAAATTAGGTGTTTATAAAATCATTGGACGAGCAGGCTATAGGCTGGGCCTCCAGGAATGACTCAGACAAAAATGCAGAATTGATTCGTGAGGGGAGCTGATGGTGGGCCACAACTGGGAAAGTGGACAAACAGAAGGCATCGCTGGAATTGTTGGTCCAAGGTCACATCACCATGGCAGTGATCCAGGGATTAGATAGCTCTGGGCACAATTGCCTCTTGACACCCACGGAGCTAGTGACTGAATGTTGGAGGCTACTGTAGATTTCAGAAAACCCAACATCTCCATGACTGTACTTGATGGAGCATTCAACCAAACAGAGCAAAAAGAGCCTCTGACATATGATTAGACCTTTTTTAAGAAAAAAAATAAAAAGAAAACTGAGTTTCCTGATCTGAAAAGTGCTAATCATGGTCACTGGTGGAAAGGGAAGCTTATCTCATCTGCCCCCAGAGGCAACCGAGACAACCTGGAAGAGGCACGTCCTCAGCACAAGTTACCTTCATTCCACCCTCACCCCATCTTTAAGTACTTGGATTCTGCAAGTTTGCCATTCAATATAAGAATTTCTCTAGTGAGGTTTTTAGTAAATAAGGCAAATGCCTGTATGCTGATGCATCTGTTTTCTTTGATCATCCCTTACGTTATGACTAATGCATAACGGCACTCTCAATGCTAATTAAATAAGTGAATAAATAAATTTTTACTGCAATTTTGTGGGATATAGTTGAGATTTGGGATTATCTGGGGTAGCATGAGAGGAGACTTTTTCTGGTTATTTATGTATACACACCAGTGAGTGCTGCATTCTGTGGGATACAGCTGAGGTTTGGGATTATCTGGGGTAGCATGAGAGGAGATTTTTTCTGGTTATTTATGTATACACACCAGTGAGTGCTGCCATCAGATGCAGCCATGTGATGTGGAGCTGCAAAGGGGTGGTGAAGGGGAAACTTGACATTGAGAAGACATCTCAAAACATCTGGGTCACTTCCCATCTCACATTTTCCCCAACAAAGAACTGAATGGTACTAATTAAAGACAGACTCCTGGAAGATCAGCCTGGAGAGAACATGGCTTAGGTCTGCAGATCATAAAAAGATAGGTTCTGTTAAGGGACTGCACTCCCTAAAGTCTAACAGGGCCTGGAAGCCTGGGACTACATTACTATCTGTCAAATTAATGAATGAATATTCAAGAAGACACCATTATCAAGTGCCTACTCTATGTAGGCATTATATGGTGAGGATGGCCAAAAAAAAAAAAAAAAATCAAATGAGATTTAGGCTAGATCCTGTCCTCAGGAAGTTTAGAGCCTGGTCTTAAGTCAGAATATGAAAGGCTATGGGCACCCTCAATGGTGGGCACCCAACACTGCCTGGGGCTACCAGAAGGCTTCTAAAAAGAGATGACAACAGGAAGAAGATGGCTGGCAAAAGAGAGGGCTCCTCCTGGCAGAGGCAGCTGGCTGTGCAAAGCCCAGAAGCCCTGTTAGAATCCTTCAGTGGCCTCCCAGGATGGAAGTAAAACTGTGATGGGTCAGGGCGAAGGGCTTAATCAAAGTGGCCATCACTGGTAGATGGGAGGAAAGTAGAGGATAACAGTGATTCTAAAATATATATATATATAAATACATATATATTTCTTGGCTGGGATAGTGAGGCTGGGTTTGCTTTAGAAGAGCCAAGATGCTCAATGAATTCTTTTAGCAAGGTGACAAATAATTACAATACTATCGTACCAGACATCACTCACCAACAGTATTGGCTGCAATCTTTCTGTCCATTTCTACCTCAAAAAAGGTACCAAGACTGAGGTGTTTTTTAAGTCCTTTTTCTTGGATCATATGCCTACGGCCAAAAGAACAACCCCTAACTACCCAGCTGAAACCTCACGAGAGGCCGACTTCTGCTACTGATGGAGCCATTAGCACCCAGTGTTGATCCCCAGCTCCCAGAGGTGCATCTTCAGAGGCTCCAACTTCCCAGTGGCCGAGTCCCTTCTACCCTGTGGGTGGCATAGTCAGGCCTTGATCTCTAACGACTGTGCAGCCCTCGGCACCCTGGTGCCAGAAGACGGCGGATTTGGACCTGGGGATGATTTCAGCTGAAGCTCATGTTTTCCTTTCTAAGTTTTTCCAGTGAAAGAGCAGATTTCCACCCCATTGCAGGCTGTTAAAACGTCAGACTAACAAGTTTTCAACAATCTGTCAGTGCAGATCTCCAGCAACGACCTGGCACTGTCTGTGAATCGGGGCCTCATCGTCCAACCCAACCTCAGCCAGTCAAAATAAGAGACGCACCAGCAGAAGAAAGAAAAAAGATAATCACCTCGAGCTGAGCAGAAATTCTTCACAAAGCCATTGTTGCCAACAGTCAATAGCAAATCTGTGGGCTGCCTAACCTGAGGTGACCCATCAGGAAGGGCCATCCCTCATAAACCTCTAATTAGCTATGGTTAGGAGTGACTTGAAAGATATTAATGCTATTGCTGTTGGAAAAGGAGCCTACCAGCTTTTAACAGCTTTGTTTTTTTCTTCAGTCAAATGTTAGCTCAATGCGTATGCTTTCTATCAGCATTTTATTACACACCCCTGTTTTTAAATGTTTAAAAACTACTTATTATAAACCAAAACTTGGAAAACCCAATGTCAGCCCAAGAGTAAATTATTTTTTTTAAGTTATTAAACTAACATCCAGAATACAGAACTGTGTTTCCTGTCATGTCGGTCCTGGACAGTAGAGGGCACCAGGAATGCTGTATCTCTAACATGCAGTTGGGCCCCCCTCAAGGGAGATCCTGGGATTAGATGGCTCACAGGTTCAGCATCACTGTGTTAGGTTATTTTACGCCCTTCGGTTCCTGCAGACCTTCTCCTCGTACCACTTTTAGTCTTGAACTCCACTGCACACATCAAAATGCACATTGAAAACCACATTTTTCATCATGCAAAACAGTGGCAATAGCCTCTGGGTAAGCCCAATTTTAGCAGAACCTGTACCTGTGAGGGCTGATGGCATGTGGAATATAACTGGGGTATCTCTCTAACGCACCCAGTTATAGGAACTGAGTGGGGATCTTGGTCCAACGCACTTTGGGTTTCTGGTATGAACTCTGAGAACTCTCCTCCATCAGACACAAATAACTATGCCACAAATCTTGATAAACAGAGCAAAAATTGTGTCAGAATTTTGCAATATAATTTCATCTTCCATCCTCTCAGAGCCCCAAGCGTTGATAACAAGCTATGGCTAGTTTTCAGTGAGAAAGATAGACACTTCTGTGAAAGCAAACAACTAAACCCATAACCATTTCGCTCTACATAGGGACTTCTGAACGGTGAAGTCCATGGACGCTTTGTGTTAGAGCAAACAGAAAGCAGTACAGAGAGAGGACAGATTGGTACATATAGTGGAAAGAACTTAGAATATCTGGATTCAAATCCCAACCCTATCCCTCACTAGCTGTGTGATCTTAGGCATGTCTTATCTTTTTGAACCTCCTTGTAGAAAAGAGAGAGTAACAATGCTCACCCTTCTACTGAAATAATGTAATATGTGTGAAAGCACCTTGTGTACTCTGAAACCCATCATGGGGCCTGGTGTGTTCGGTGTTTTGTGGAATTTCTTCCACAAAACAGGTGGAAGTAGGAGAGGGCCGTTTGGTGGTACTGTGTACAAGAGAGAGATTTTATGAGGAGAAAACGTTTGCTCCTCCCACAATGGAGAGCACTGGTCCTTCAGAGGGTAACCTGCAAAACCAGAGGTCTAGAGAACAGAGGTCCGTGGGGCAGGACAGAAGTAGTAAGCTCGGGCTGGGTACGAGCAGCAGCCTTTGAGAAAGTATTTGAGAAAAAGCAAAGTCTAGTGTGAGGTGCAGATCTGAAAGAACGCAGGAAAAGGAAGAGGGCCTGTGTGAGGATTTGCACATTGGACAGGGCAGCTCCAGTACCATAAACAAGCACTGTTAATCTGGGAGGGATCTGGGAGACCACTGTGGCCAACTAAGTCACTTTACAGATGCAGCAAACAAACAAGTCCCTGTGGGGTCAGGTGACTTTCCATTCCAAGGTGTTATGATGATCAGAGTATGGGCTCTTGAGTTCAAATCAAGACTTCAGTATTTACTAGATGCATCCCCTTGGGCAAGTTACTCAGTAATTCTTTGCCTCAGTTTCCTCATATGTAAGATGGACATAACACTACTGCCTACATCCTGGGTTCCTCACGAGGATCAAATGAGGATTAATATAAACACCTAGAATAGTGTCTGGTAGAAATAAGTACCCAATAAATTATTATTTTTAAGAGTATACAATTATTTAGAAGCAGAGAAGCCATGAAAACCATAGCTTTTTCAACTGCCATTCAGTGATGTTCCATGTTACCTCCTTATTTTGGACATTGAGCCATTGCCCTGGGCTCAGGCCCTCTGAAGCATGCATAAAGGGACAGAAGCCAGCGGTACCTGTTAGACGGGAGTGCCCAACAAATATTTATTTAATGAATGAATGGGAAATCAGAGGGCAAAGAGCAGATTGAAAACTGGACCAATCCTTACTAGACAACTATCTCCAGTTCCTGCAAGGGAAGTGTTTGAAGGTCTAAAGTCAGGTCTCATTTTTTTTACTGAATATTTCATTCAAAATATCCATTCAGCAAAACTTCATTGGGGGCTTTCCAATTCAGTAAAGATGCTGACATATCTGTAGTCAGCTGCTTATGCTGAACTTATTTATTAAGTTCAGTAGAACCTATCTCCATTTTGATTACATTATTTTCAAATAATTCTTGTGTGTGTCTGAAGTCCTAATTAAGGAGGAGTAAGCAGACTTTTTGTGTAGTGGAGCTGCTGACTGTAGGAGGTTCCTATAGACCATGTGGTTACTGGACTAATGCCCAGGGACTATCTAGCCCTGCCCGATGCACCCTTATCCTTGGCATCAAGGAAGAAGGAAGAACCCAAATAAGTTTGGGGAAGTGGAGATTTCTCATAGGTGATCAGGTACACTGGCTACATCCTGATGGGTGTGGAAAAGCTTCTGAATAGCGTATTCCGATTGGATAGGGGAGAGAGGAACTTGTTATTAATCAAGTCCTCAGTGGGCAGGGGGAGGTGTTGAAGATCATGCGATAAGCTGGAAGGGTGTCTCTTCCAGGTACCATAAACTGTAGGTGCAAAAGCCTAAAGGCGATTGAAGAATTGAAGGAAGTTAAATGACTAGAAGGGGGCTTCCCTGGTGGCACAGTGGTTGAGAATCTGCCTGCCAATGAAGGGGACACGGGTTCGAGCCCTGGTCTGGGAAGATCCCACATGCCACGGGGCAACTGGGCCCGTGAGCCACAACTACTGAGACTGCGCGTCTGGAGCCTGTGCTCCGCAACAAGAGAGGCGGCTACAGTGAGAGACCCGTGCATCGCGATGAAGAGTGGCCCCCACTCGCCACAACTAGAGAAAGCCCTCGCACAGAAACGAAGACCCAACACAGCCAAAAATAAATAAACAAAAAAATAAATAAATTAAAAAAAAAAAGAATGGCTAGAAGGAGATGAGGTTCAGAGAATGAGGAGAACTGGGGAGTGGAGAGACAGGAGGCTGGGGAAGTTGGCAGGGACTACATCATGCACGGCCCTGTGGGACTCCATTTAGTGATTGGACAGCAGCCTGGATTCTGTAGACCCTGGATCTGAAAGAAGTCACTGCAGGTCATGAGCCATCTGTTCAAGGCAGTAGAGAAATCCCAACAGTGTTTAGAAAGCTTTTGTAACAGGAATACACGTTTGCTGACCCGTGTTGTTCTTCACAACTCTTGGCAGTACCCTTCGGTGGCGAGAGAGTTCTGCTACGTGAGGGAAGCACCATCTTATAATTGAGTGTTTAATGACATTATCCCAATTATCCCTAATACTTCTGGCACTCAACGAAGGCAGGGAATTCCACAGAACTGCTCACCCATTCTCACTCTGCAGTATTACCTCACACAGGGTGTTTGCAATCAGATGGATTTCTCTAGATTTAGTGCATTCCATATGACCCTTACGAAGGGCAGATCATGGAAATGAGACTGTGACTTGCTATATTTCCGAGTCTGGCAAGAATATATTATGGAGACCAGGGCCTTTCAACTCCTGAGTATGGTGAGGGCTGGGAAGGCATGGAAAGGGGTTATTAGCAGTCAAGACCCTGGATGCCAGGAGGTAGAGGAACTAGGCGCCTGGAGCGAAAGTCCTTCCCTAACACTTGAAAAGAAATCTCAGAAACGACTGGGAAAGCATGCTGTACTTCAAGAAAATCGTTCCTTTATTGGACTGTCACCTCCAGAGTGAAATTGAACCAGAACAGGACTCCACGTTCCTGCCCTTCAGGCCGACGCAACGTGCAGCAATGCCCCACTCTGTCCTCCCGCTGCCCCTGGAAGGCTGACGCTGAGCGCCTGGAACAACAGCCTTTTTGTCTGACCTGTGTGCTGCCAACAATATGTACTCACAATGGCTCAACTCCAGCCATCTGGTCGAAGGGTCCAAGCTTTAGACATTGTTTTTCTTGATTTACATTGCAATTTCCAAGCTACTTTATATGACCCTATAGACAGCAAAACCTTAATAGATAATATCAACAGTATCTCCAAATCCTCGCACAGACGTCATGATTCAGAGATTCATGGGACCTCATCCAGCCTGTAACTGAATGAATATTTACTCAGGACAAAGGAGTACTTATAATGTGCTCCCTGCAGCTCAGGGCAGTAATGCTCCTGTACATAAACCAACAATTAAATGTAATCCTATACACTTATAGTTTTAAAAGAAATTCAAACCAGTCCTTGGAATTAAATAACCCCAGTGCTAGAGAAAATGACTTCCAGAACATCAAGCGTAACATGCAAACACAGGGCCTCTGAGCCACAAAGGAACAAACACTTTTCCACAGGGATAAGGGCCTGTTGTATAACGACTTGTGAGGTCAAAGATCCAAATGTTCCCGTAGACAATCAAAAAACTATTGCTGGTCAAACTGTATTGACCATCTCCATGTGGACAGCTCTGAGACATGGCTCTGGCCTCAGAAAGGAGCTTTCTGTAAATTCTACTGGCAATCAGTGGCAACCCCAGGCTAGAGCTGGAAAATCCAATATCTTGGAGAAGTAACCTGACGGGTTTTATAAGCTGCAAGTGAAAATGAAAATCCATGAAAATAAGTGTTTATTTTGCTAACAGTTATATTCTGCTTTGGTATCGCTTACTCATTCTCACAACCTACTTTGAAAAGAGCAATATTAGATAGTCACCTCCTCTTGGGTCTCTCTCACTTCATGAAGGTCAAAACTTTTGGTCTAGATCACTGCTGTCCCCCAGCTAGATCAAGGTCTGTTACATCCTAGGCTCTCAATAAATATTGCTTGAAAAAAGAATGAACAAATGAGTTGGGACACAAATATACCCAATCCCTTCATTACTATATAGCAGTCAAGTTAAAAATCTGTGAGATGGTGTAAATTTAAATTGAAAGACAAGAATAAAGGACTAAAGTTATACTTAAAATTTAAATAAACTCATTTGCAAGTTTTGATGCCATTACTCCATTAAGAAGTTGGCATCTGGGGTTGTGCAGTGAATCTATATACTATGAATTCGTTTAAGTGGAGTCCAACCTGAAGGCAAAGATTTCTCCAAGTATTATAGCTTTGAAAGATAATTGTCCCTGGGGAAAGCAAGAATCATAAATGCTTCTATTCTTTAACCAGCTGCCCTTTCCACTGACAAATATTACTAAAATTAAACAATGAAACAAAATTTCTCTTAACTCTCCTTGTCAGAGTCCATGTCAGGAAAATAGAGGTAATACCTATATTTTAACTCCTGAGTATATGCTGAAGGGTTAAATCAGCAAAATGCTTCCAATGTCTGAGAAGAAGAATTGTATAAAAGTCACTTGGGGATTATGTGGACAGGCTGTATTGTTGATAAGTTATGGCTCTCATTTTAATCACTTTATTGCCTCAAGATCCTCTGCAGCCTTCTTACACGTAGAGATGATCACTGATTTAAGATTTAATTCTTAATGGTGTCAGTGAACTCGAGGAATACTGAAGATCATGCTTTGTTAGCTTCCCAGCAAATCTCCCTGTGAAACTGACATTGCAGTATGACATACATTCATCAAATAATAATGCTCATTAATTAACTAATGCTCGGCAAACTAGTAGGTTTCGGCTTATACTGAATCTTTTTAACCTAATGACGTAAAACTGTTTTCTCTATGTATTTTTAGCAAAGCAAGAGAGAACTTGAAACAATAATAGCAAGTAACCTTAGAAATAAAGTAATGCTTATAGATCCATTGTATTAATTTAGCAACCTTGAATTTCAAAAGGGTAGGCTATTTAATTATAGAGGCTGTGTCTTAGCTTTGAATTCTGGTATCCGGCAGAATGTTTGGCATAAAACTAGTGTCCAATAAATGCTCTTTAATGCATGGCAGAATGCAGACAATAACACAAACCAAGGAATGTGGTTCTACTAACGTTCTACTAAACTCAAGACATATCAACACAAGCATTTCTGGATATCACTGTTAGGTATGAAACACGTGTTTGTGTGTGTGTGTGTGTGTGTGTGTGTGTGTGCATATACACATATGTATACACACATATACTATATATATCATATTCATACACATACATGATGTATATCACATAACTCTGCTTTCTAGGGCATTGTAGTTTAGCAGTTAAGAGTCCAGGCTCTTGTCTGGAGTCTCCTGACAGTGAGTCTGAACCCTAGCTTCACCATTTCCTAGCACTTTGACCTTGGAAATTGGCTTACTCTTTCTCTCTAAGCCTGTTTCCTTACCTAAAAAACTGAGACAATACAGAATTGTTAGGAGATTAAATGAGATAACACACATAATATTCTTAGCGCAGTGCCCGGTACACAGGAAGTGGACAACATATGCCATCTATGACTATGATACCCTTACCCTCTGGCCTTCATCAGGTCAAATAAACAAAGAAGGAAAAGGCTTCCTTTTCACTCTGGATATTGTGAAATTCACCTTGCCCTCCAATCAAAGTGCATATTTGCTGTTTCCTGAGTTTGTCTTGCAAGTTCATGTCTGCAAATCTTTGAGGAAGTGTAAAGAAGTGGCAACAGAGAGCTTGGGCTTTGGAGTCCAGCGGCTGGTGGGTGATGTCTACCAGCCATGTGACCTCAAGAAACCCTCTGAACTTGCTTCATTCTCTCTAAGTTAATGTGATAAAATCTACCTCACAGGGTTGTCCCGAGCATTAGACGTTATCAGTAAAATTCTTGGATCCACAGTATTATGACATATATGAACACATCTATGTAGTTATCTATCTCTGCTCTAGTTTTTTAACTTCAGTATCTTTCCTTCTCCATATGTTCAAATTATCCCTATTTTTCATGGTCCGAATAAAATGGTGATCCTTTATGAAGCTTTCTAGATTTTTTTGGAGCCTAAGTTAACCTTTTTCTCTTCTGAATTTCCTGTAATTCTTGTAGCTACCTTCCACTTTTTTTTTTATTGGAGTAAAATTGCTTTACAGTGTTGTGTTAGTTTCTGCTGTACAATGAAGTGAATCAGCTATATGTATACATATATCCCCTCCCTCTTGGACTTCCCTCCCACCCCCTGCACATCCCACCTATCTAGGTCATCACAGGGCGCCACCTTCCACTTTCTACTTGACATTTTCGTTACTTTGTCTATTAGGCCATCTGGATTAAGACCTAAATCCAGATCTACTTTATTTACTTATTCCATTTATTTCCCATTCAGCCTCTGGAATAGTGTATATATCTCTCTCCGTGCGTGTGCGTGCGCGTGTGTGTATGTGTTTATGTATATGGTAATGAAAAATATTTAACAAGCATCTGTCTTTAAAATCTTGTTACTACTCTGCCTTAGTCTACAAAGATGTTGAGGTAGATGTTTGTTTCTCTTTGTGCGCATATGTGCGTGTTTATACACCGATCATCACCCCCATACACACACCTACACGCATGTATATTTCAATGGGCTTAAAGTCTGGAATTAAAACCTCAAAATGTTCCAAAAAAGAATATGTAGTACACAGTGTTAAACTCATTGTGGAATTCTGTTCTTCATGTTGAAATCTCCTATTTATTTTGAAGTGATTAAGAGAGGACACATTCTCTTGTAACACTTCCTGTAATATATTTTGTTATTATTCCAGGAAAATTTTCGATCACTGTTACTCACTTATTACAAATGAAAATACTAAACTTTTGGAATCAAGGAAGTAATAGTCAGTTGCTTTCTTGGCCTGCCACCGTTCATACCTTTCACTTTTACCGCTGCCAACATTCTTTTAGAGCCCTTTGTTCCCGAAACATTTCTTCATCTAAACCCCAAGCGTAATTCTTTTTATTTTCAAAATGAACGATCTTGATGTTGGATAACACTTTCAATGTCATCTCTACAAACAGGTCATCAGTACTTCATATGCTATTATCTACATCAGATAAAGAATATTCTTTTAAAGAGAGCACTTAGTTGAAATTGATGAACAAAGGAATAAAATTATGAAATTTGGTTAAAAATAAAGTTCTAAAATCAAGATGTGATTTTGAGTATTTTTAAGTTAACGACTCATTGGGTATATGTGTTAGTTTCATGAAATAATTACTAGTCTTTATTTTCAAATTTTAGACCTTTATGTGGCTTCTACTCCCTAAAAAGGAAAATTAACATCTTTTCTGACCTTTAATGTGCAAAACCTTTAATGTAAGGCAACTTTTAAGGAAGACAAAGTATCAGCCAACCTATTAACAACTGATGTTTCAAATAAGTGGTTAGGTGAGTTGGCAAGAATGATTCCTCATAAGGAAACTATTTCGATGGTCAGAATAATAAAGCCAAAGAGTTCTGGCAAATGATACTTTGAAAAAATGAACTATAACAGACTTTCAATTGCCCATATAACCCAAGTAGCCCAGAAATCTTATGGTGAGTAATAAAGTAAATGTATATTAAACTTTTTGTCATGAATACACCACTAAAATATTTGGAATCTGGGCAATAATTTTATAACATTTTTGATTTCTCCCTTATTTGCTAGCTCAGTTGCACAAGCCAGCATCCTAGGTGTCTTCCTTGATTTCTTCCTTCTCCTGCTGCTTCCCACTCTTATCTCCTTCAGCCTCAAAACAATTTAATGAATTTTCAAGTGCTTTTGTTTCTACTTCTCAAATCCATCTACTTTTCCCTGTCCCACCTCCAGCACTTCAGTTCCCATAGCACTCTCAGCCTGTGCTTAGATTTCTGCACAGCTGCCTCATACATCTTTTCTTCGTGTCACCTCCCTCCATTCTAATTGTCACATAGCAGCTAGAATGGTCTCTGAGTCTGATTCCACCACTTCTCTGCTTAAAAGTCTTCCACGGCTACTTTTCTTATCATCATAACCTAGAATTCTTAGTCTGGCACACAAGGCCCTTCATCCACAGGCTCTTGCTCCCCAATTGTACACTTGCTCTAGGCTTACTAAGCTACTTTTCCAAAGCCTTACTGTTTTGCCTCACCTGCACCTTCACCAAGGTGAAGCTCCTCCTTATCTATCTTTCAGGTTACAGCTTTGACATCACCTGCTCCTCCTACGGGCCTTCTTCAACCTCAAGGTTCTACTGAGTGCCTCTTCCTAGTGTCCTGGTAGCACCCAGGATAGACATCTATGGACCCATTAATCACACCGATGTCATTTCCTAGAGCAAAAGTCAGGTAAGGCTCCCAGCTTTTTTCCAGTTACTTTCTTGGTGCCTAATGCAGTGCCTCCTACTTAAATGTTTGCTGAATGAAAGAAGGAAGGAAGGAAGCAGGGGTAGAAGGACATATGACACTAATAGAACAAAAGGGAATACAAACAGAAGTCTACCTAGCACTCCAAGAGTATGTCCAAAGTATGAGAAAATCTGAATTCAAAACAACAGCCAAATAAACAATAAAAACCCTTGACACTTTTTTGATACCAGAGTTTTTGTCTTGCTGAAGAACAAAGACTTTTGGGACTGACAGTAACGTAGGCTAGGTGCATCACATCCTTATTATTTGTTAACAGCACCCAAAAATATCATTAAAAAAGAGCAGAACCCAGTGTAGGGGGATTGGTTTTAGTTTTGGACCTCTGCTCATTGTGCAAATACAGAGACATAACTTGCATGATCTGTTGGCATTTTAAAGTTTAGATTTATTAAAGAAAAACCGTCACGATCAGAAATTTCAAGACTAAGTACCTCCTTTCTCCATATCAGCACACACTGATATATTTTGGGACCAATCTTATATATGACTAAACATAGAGCTAAAAAATTATACAAGTAGTTACAAATTTTTATGAGGCAAATATCTGATCACTTGCAAGTTTTAAAATACGTATAATTATCATGTTAATTTTATGGTCTTGCCACTTTTAGTTTGTGAACTAGACTCTGTCTTTTTGCTTACTCTCCACCCAAAAGAGATAAGGAAATTTTATATGTTTTTGAAAAATAAATTCAATTAAGAAAAAGATACACTTTCTATTTGCGGCGACTTCATTTAAAATGGCTGAAATTTAAAACACAAATTCAATATTAAGCAGAGACAGTGGCCTTTTTAGGTGACTGATATCGATATATCATTGCATGTGAATAAATTTCACCTGTCCACAAGATCCAGCTTAAAGACCACCTTCCTGGTCTATCACCCCACCCCTCACGTCACACTGCTGTATTAGCCATATGTGATTTCTCTTTTCTCCAGATCTTCAGGCCAACTTTCATTTTTCTCTAAGCTGCACTGTCTGCATTATAAGCAACATCTTTATGCTAGGATTCATTACTCCTATTTAGATTTTAAGCTCATTAAAGGGTGGAAATACTTCTCTTTGGATCCACAACATGACCTAGATAACACAATTAATTGTTGAATTAAATCTCTGACAAATAAAAATAACAAACATTTATTTGTTTTTGCTATTGTGTTTCTCATTTCATTACTAATAACACTAATAAAATTCCAAGGCTTCTAGTAGCATGAAAACTCGGCAGTTACACAGTAACGCTGATCTCTTGAGAATCCCTTTCTATGTAATCTCTTTTTTTCCCTCGCTTCCCAGAATGATTCCTGGATCCTACTGATACAATATTCTCCATATATATATGACTTATTCATAACCACTTCTGTGCATTCATCCAAGATGAACTCTTACCTCATCTGACCTCAATAATGTGGGACCATGGCACAGTTCACTGGCTCACATACCTTCCTCCAAGAAGGCTCTTATAATTAATCTCTCTTAATTTGGATCAGTTTTCCAAATTGCCTACTTCAATATATATTTTATTTAATATACTTTTTGTATTTAAAGAAAATATTCTGCGTGATATGTAAGATGTGTTGATTCTCAAACTCTATTTGGCATAAAAGTTATCTGATGTGTTTGCTAAAATGGGTGGTCCTGGGCTGTACCATGAGAGAGAAAAAGAAGAGGACCCAGGAATTTAAACATCTAAGAAGCACTCCTGGTGATGCTGATGATAGTATCCTTTGATGTTACCTTGGGAGATGCTGGCAAAGCAGAACACATTTCTAAGAGTGAGGAGATCTGGGTTCTAGAGCCAGCTCTGATCCTGGGCAAATTCCATGGCTTTTGTGAGCCTTAGCTTCCTCATTGGGAAAACAGGAGAGTTAGGCTAGATGTTTCTCAACTCCTTCTGATCCTAATTTTTTTTTCTTTTGTGATTTTCTTCCAAACATAGTCTAGTAATAAGCAAGGAGCAGACCTTCAAACTGCCCCCAAGTCCCAGGAATATAGAAATCCTGAGTCCCAGGTCCAGCTCTGTGACCTTAGGCAGGTTTCTTACCACTCATGGTACATGGTACAAGCAAGGTACATCAAGTACGTAGAAAAGCAGTCTGACTAGAAGTATACTGTTTTGTAAGCAGTAAGCCCTTTAGTGACTACATATTCTGATTTTTTTTCCAAAAGAATCATTTTTAATTCAAGGAAAATGATTGAAATTAGCTAGGAAAATGAATTTGAATATTATATTGCAATGACCAGATTTAAAATTGGCAGAGTTCATATATTTTTAACAAAAAGGGAATTTCCCAGTAATTCTGTAAAACATCACTCATCTTGCCAACTTTTACACATCAGAAAAATATTCAAAATATACTATCAACTAAATTTTCTCCTCCCAAGATCAGTATTAACAAACATAACTAACCTTATGAACTACAGGAATTACTGTACTTTTATAAATGTGCTGAAAAGAGTGGTTTAAAAATATAATGTGACTCTTTGTAGCACTCTGTATTGTAGACTGTAGCCTAGAGAAATAGTCTAGAACTGAAATTTCATTCCACCTTAGCAAGATAGGAACTACTAAAAATATACTCTATTTAAAATTGATGGATACACACAAATCACTGAAGTCAAGAAAAGTCTAAGAAAGGCCTGTTTTTCCATCTGGATGGAATATAATCCAGTGGAATGATAACAAAATATTGGTTTTGGTTTATATTTTTTGTGTGTTTTATGTGATATTTCACTGCCTTATGGGAACTCTTCTGTTAGTCTATTAAGAAACACCTAGTGTTGACATTCAATTCACTATTTCAGAAAACATCTTACTAATAGCTTGCTTCTTGCGAATAGAAATTTGCTTCTTTTGGCAATTTTGTTTTTAGTCATTGACAGAAGTTAAATGGCATGTAGCGACAGGATTTAGAAACCCCAGAAAGACAAAAAGACTGTTTTGATAGTCACATTTAAATAACCATAACCTGTGTTCACGATTAAACAACTTCTTAGTTTCTATACATATCTATACATCAGAGAAATGCACATCAAAACCACAATGAGATACTACCTCACACCTGTCAGAATGGCTATAATCAAAAATTCTAAAAAATAACAAATGTTGGCAAGAATGTGGAGAAAAGGGAAACCTGGTACACTGTTGGTGGGAATGTAAATTAGTGCAACCACTATGGGAAAACAGTATGGAGGATCTTCAAAAACTAAAAATAGAACTACCATATGATCCAGCAATTCCACTCCTGGGTATATATCCAAAGAAAAAGGAAAACACTAATTCAAAATGATACAGGACCCCAATGTTCATGGCAGTACTATTTACAATAGCCAAGATATGGAAGCAGCCTAAGTGTCCATCAACATATGAATGGATAAAGAAGATGTGGTATGTATCTACAATGGAATATTACTAGGCTATAAAAAAGAATAAGGTGTTGCCATTTGCAACAATATGGGTGGACATGGAGGGTATGATAGTTAGTGAAATAAGTTAGACAGAGAAATATAAACACTATATATTTTCACTTATATGTGGAATCTAAAAAAAAAAGAATGTAACAAAACAGAAACAGACTCACAGATATAAAGAAAAAACTAGATATTACTGTGGGGAGAGGAAGGGAGGAGTGGCAAGATAGTGATAGGGGATAAGAGGTACAAATTACTATGTGTAAAATAAGCTACAAGGATATATTGCACAACACAGAGAATATAGCTAACATTTTATAATAACTTTAAATAGAGTGTAATCTATACAATATTGAATCACTATGCTATACGCCTGAAACTAATATAATATTGTAAACCAACTATAATTTTAAAATAAATAATTTATTTAGAAAAAAACTACAGTGAAGAAAAACAAAGTCTATAAAACACTTAGAAAATTTGCCTGTCACATAGTAAATGTATAATGAATTTTAATTACTGAATGAATACATGCATTTAAAAAATTATTTTAGTGTTTCTGAGACTTATGCACTTTTTAATATCTCAAGAGCCTTCTCTCTTGTCATTGTTATTAAAAATATTTCATCCTATGGATAGACTTTAATATCTATATTTCCGTATAACACAACAATTAAGCTGTTCCCAGTTTTTTAAATAATAAAGAGCACTGTGATTAATGTATTTTCTTGAACTTTTTATCTTTTGCTCATTATGTATTTATTTACTTATTTTTTTAACATCTTTATTGGAGTATAATTGCTTTACAATGCTGTGTTAGTTTCTGCTGTATAACAAAGAGAATCAGCTATATGTATACATATACCCCCAATATCCCCTCCCTCGTGCATCTCCCTCCCATCCTCCCATCCCACACCTCTAGGTGGTCACAAAGCACTAAGCTGATCTCCCTGTGAGATGCAGCTGCTTCCCACTAGCTATCTATTTTACATTTGGTAGGGTAGATATGTCAAAGTTACTCTCTCACTTCGTCCCACCTTATCCTTCCCCCTCCCCATGTCCTCAAGTCCATTCTCTACATCTGTGTCTTTATTCCTGTCCTGCCCATAGGTTCATCAGGACCATTAAAAATTTTTTTATTACATTCCATATATATGTGTTAGCATACAGTATTTGTTTTTCTCTTTCTGACTTACTTCACTCTGTATGACAGACTCTAGGTCCATCCACCTCACTACAAATAACTCAATTTCGTTTCTTTTTATAGCTGAGTAATATTCCATTGTATATATGTGCCACATCTTCTTTATCCATTCATCTGTCCCTGGACACTTAGGTTGCTTCCATGTCCTGGTCATTGTAAAAAGAGCTGCAATGAACGTTTTGGTACAAGACTCTTTTTTTTTTTTTTTTTTTGCTGTACGTGGGCCTCTCACTGTTGTGGCCTCTCCCATTATGGAGCACAGGCTCCGGACGTGCAGGCTCAGCGGCCATGGCTCACGGGCCCAGCCGCTCCGCAGCACGTGCGATCTTCCTGGACCGGGGCACGAACCCATGTCCCCTGCATCGGCAGGCAGACTCTCAACCACTGCGCCACCAGGGAAGCCCAAGACTCTTTTTGAATTATGGTTTTCTCAAGGTATATGCCCAGTAGTGGGATTGCTGGGTCATATGGTACTTCTATTTTTAGTTTTTTAAGGAACCTCCATACTGTTCTCCATAGTGGCGGTATCAATTTACATTCCCACCAACAGGGCAAGAGGGTTCCCTTTTCTTCACACCCTCTCTACCACTGTTTGTTGATTTTTTGACGATGGCCATTCTGACTGGTGTGAGGTGATACCTCACTGTAGTTTTGATTTGTTTTTCTCTAATGATTAGTGATGTTGAGCATCCTTTCACATGTTTGTTGGCAATCTGAATATCTTCTTTGGAGAAATGTCTATTTAGGTCTTCTGCCCATTTTTGGATTGGGTTGTTTGTTTTTTTGATACTGAGCTGCATGAACTGCTTATAAATTTTGGAGATTAATCCCTTGTCAGTTGCTTCATTGTAAACTATTTTCACCCATTCTGAGGGTTGTCTTTTGGTCTTGTTTATGGTTTGCTTTGCTGTGCAAAAGCTTTTAAGTTTCATTGGGTCCCATTTGTTTATTTTTGTTTTTATTTCCATTTCTCTAGGAAGTGGGTCTAAAAGGATCTTGCTGTGATTTATGTCATAGAGTGTTGTGCCTATATTTTTCTCTATGAGTTTGATAGTCTGGCCTTACATTTAGGTCTGGAATCCATTTTGAGTTTATTTTTATGTATGATGTTAGGGAGTGTTCTACTTTCATCCTTTTAAATGTAGCTGTCCAGTTTTCGCAGCACCACTTATTGAGGAGGCTGTCTTTTCTCCATTGTATATTCTTGCCTCCTTTATAAAAGATAAGGTGACCATATGTGCGTGGGTTTACCTCTGGGCTTTCATCCTGTTCCATTGATCTATATTTCTGTGTTTGTGCCAGTACCATACTGTCTTGATTACTGTAGCTTTGTATTATAGTCTGAAGCCAGGGAAATGATTCCTCCAGCTCCGTTTTTCTTTCTCAAGATTGCTTTGGCTATTCGGAGTCTTTTGTGTTTCAATACAAACTGCGAAATTTTTTGTTCTAGTTCTGTGAAAAATGCCAGTAGTAGTTTGATAGGGATTGCATTGAATCTGTAGATTCCTTTGGGTAGTAGAGTCATTTCACAATGTTGATTCTTCCAATCCAAGAACATGGTGTATCTCTCCATCTGTTTGTATCATCTTTAATTTCTTTCATCAGTGTCTTATAGTTTTCTGCATACAGGTGTTTTGTCTCCTTAGGTAGGTTTATTCCTAGGTATTTTATTCTTTTTGTTGCAATGGTAAATGGCAGTGTTTCCTTAATTTCTCTTTCAGAGTTTTCATCATCAGTGTATAGGAATGCAAGAGATTTCTGTGCATTAATTTTGTATCCTACTACTTTACCCAATTCATTGATTAGCTCTAGTACTTTTCTGGTAGCATCTTTAGGATTCTCTCTATATAGTACTATGTCATCTGCAAACAGTGACAGTTTCACTTCTTCTTTTCCAATTTGGATTGCTGTTATTTCTTTTTCTTCTCTTATTGCTGTGGCTAAAACATCCAGTGCTATGTTGAATGAGAGTGCTGAGAGTGGTCACCCTTGTCTTGTTCCTGATTTTCGAGGAAATGATTTCATTTTTTCACCATTGAGAATGATATTGGCTGTGGGTTTGTCATATGTGGCCTTTATTATGTTGAGGTAAGTTCCCTCTATGCCTATTTTCTGGAGAGTTTTTATCATAAATGGGTGTTGAATTTTGTCAAAAGCTTCTTCTGCATCTATTGAGATGATCATGTTTATTCTCCTTCAATTTGTTAATATGGTGTATCACATTGACTGATATGCATGTATTGAAGAATCCTTGCATTCCTGGGATAACCCCCACTTTATCATGGCGGGTGATCCTTTTAATGTTCTGTTGGATTCTGTTTGCTAGTATTTTGTTGAGGATTTTTGCATCAATGTTCATCAGTGATATTGGCCTGTCATTTTCTTTTTTTGTGGTATCTTTGTCTGGTTCTGGTATCAGGGTGATGGTGGCCTTGTAGAATGAGTTTGGGAGTGTCCCTCCTGCTGCTATATTTTGGAAGAGTTTAAGAAGGATAGCTGTTAGCTCTTCTCTAAATGTTTGATAGAATTTGCCTGTGAAGCCGCCTGGTTCTGGGCTTTTGTTTGTTGTAAGATTTTAATCACAGTTTCAATTTCAGTGCTTGTGATTGGTCTGTTTATATTTTCTATTTCTTTCGGGTTCAGTCTCAGGAGGTTGTGCTTTCTAAGAATTTGTCCATTTCTTCCAGGTTGTCCATTTTATTGGCATATAGTTGCCTGTAGTAACCTCTCAAGATCCTTTGTATTTCTGCAGTGTCAGTTGTTACTTCTCCATTTTCATTTCTAATTCTGTTGATTTGAGTCTTCTCCCTTTTTTTCTTGCTGAGTCTGTCTAGTGGTTTATCAATTTTGTTTTTCTTCTAAAAGAACCAGTTTTTAATTTTATTGACCTTTGCTATTGTTTCCTTCATTTCTTTTTTATTTTTTTCTGATCTGATCTTTATGATTTCTTTCCTTCTGCTAACTTTGGGTTTTGTTTGTTCTTCTTTCTCTAATTGCTTTAGGTGTAAGGTTAGGTTGTTTATTTGAGATGTTTCTTGTTTCTTGAGGTAGGATTTTATTTCTATAAACTTCCTGCTTAGAACTGCTTTTGCTGCATCCCATAGGTTTTGAGTCATCATGATTTTATTGCCATTTGTTTCTAGGTATTTTTTTTATTTCCTCCTTGATTTCTTTAGTGATCTCTTGGTTATTTAGTAGTGTATTGTTTAGCCTCCATGTGTTTGTATATTTTACAGGTTTTTTTCCTGTAATTGATATCTAGTCTCATAGCATTGTAGTTGGAAAAGATACTTGATACAATTTCAATTTTCTTAAATTTACCATGACTTGATTTGTGACCCAAGATATGATCTATCCTGGAGAATGTGCCATGAGCACTTGAGAAGAAAGTGTATTCTGTTTTTGGATGGAATGTCCTATAAATATCAATTAAGTCCACCTTGTTTAATGTGTCATTTAAAGCTTGTGTTTCCTTATTTATTTTCATTTTGGATGATCTGTTCATTGGTGAAAGTGTAGTGTTAAAGTCCCTTACTATTACTGTGTTACTGTCATTTCCCCTTTTATGGCTGTTAGCATTTGCCTTATGTATTGAGGTGCTCCTATGTTGGGTGCATAAATATTTACAATTGTTATATCTTCTTCTTGGATCGATCTTTTAATCATTATAGTGTCCTTCTTTATCTCTTATAATAGTCTTTATTTTAAAGTCTATTTTGACTGATGAGAATTGCTACTCCGGTTTTCTTTTGATTTCCATTTGCATGGAATATCTTTTTCCATCCTCTCACTTTCAGTCTGTATGTGTCCCTAGGTGTGAAGTGGGTCTTTTGTAGACAGCACATATATGGGTCTTGTTTTTGCATCCACTCAGCCAGTCTATGTCTTGTGATTGGAGCATTTAATCCATTTATATTTAAGGTAATTATCGATGTATATGTTCCTATTACCGTTTTCTTAATTGTTTTGGATTTGTTATTGTAGGTCTTTTCCTTCTCTTGTGTTTCCTGCCTAGAGAAGTTTCTGTAGCATTTGTTGTATAGCTGGTTTGGTGGTGCTGAATTCTCTTAGCTTTTGGTTGTCTGTAAAGGTTTTAATTTTTCCGTCGAATCTGAATGAGATCCTTGT
Organism: Globicephala melas; assembly: GCF_963455315.2. Classification (NCBI taxonomy): domain Eukaryota; kingdom Metazoa; phylum Chordata; class Mammalia; order Artiodactyla; family Delphinidae; genus Globicephala; species Globicephala melas. Next base: position 61,495,941 of record NC_083327.1, on the reverse strand, counting down.
TGTGCAGAGCAATCTTGGTTGTAGGTTTTTCCCTTTCATCGCTTTAAATATGTCCTGCCTCTCCCTTCTGGCTTGCAGAGCTTCTTCTGAAAGATCAGCTGTTAACCTTATGGGGATTCCCTTATATGTTATTTGTTGTTTTTCCCTTGCTGCTTTTCATATTTTTTCTTTGTATTTAATTTTTGATAGTTTGCACAACATGTGTCTTGGTGTTTTTCTCCTTGGATTTATCCTGTATGGGACTCTCTGCCCTTCCTGGAGTTGATTGACTATTTCCTTTCCCATGTTAGGAAAGTTTTCAACCATAATTTCTTCAAATATTTCCTCAGATCCCTTCTTTACCTCATCTTCTTCTGGGACCCCTATAATTCGAATGTTGGTACAGTTAATATTGTCCCAGAGGTCTCTGAGATTGTCCTCAATTCTTTTCATTATTTTTTCTTTATTATGCTCTGTGGTAGTTATTTCCACTATTTTATCTTCCAGGTCACTTATCTATTCTTCTGCTATTGATTCCTTATAGAGAATTTTTAATTTCATTTATTGTGTTGTTCTTCATTGTTTGTTTGCTCTTTAGTTCTTCTAGGTCCTTGTGAAACATTTCTTGTATTTTCTCCATTCTATTTCCAAGATTTTGGATCATCTTTACTATCATAACTCTGAATTCTTTTTCATGTAGACTGCCTAGTTCCTCTTCATTTGTTTGGTCTGGTGGGTTTTTCCTTGCTCCTTCATCTGCTGCATATTTCTCTGTCTTCCCATTTTGCTTAACTTACTGTGTTTGGGGTCTCCTTTTCACAGGCTGCAGTTCGTAGTTCCCATTGTTTTTGGTGTCTGTCCCCAGTGGGTAAGTTGGTTCAGTGGGCTGTGCAGGCTTCCTGGTGGAGGGGACTAGTGCCTGTGTTCTGGTGGGTGGGGCTGGATCTTGTCTTTCTGGTGGGCAGGCATGCATCTGGTGGTGTGTTTTGGAGTGTCTGTGAACTTAGTATGATTTTAGGCAGCCTCTCTGCTAATGGGTGTGGTTGTGTTCCTGTCTTGCTAGTTGCTTGGCATGGGGCTTCTAGCACTGGAGTTTGCTGCCCGTTGGGTGGATCTGCATCTTTGTGCTGAAATGAGATCTCTAGGAGAGCTCTTGTCGATTGGTATTATATGGGGTCAGAAGGTCTCTTGTGGTCCAATGTCCTGAACTTGGCTCTCCCACCTCAGAGGCTCAGGCTTGACACCAGGCCAGAGCACCAAGACCCTGTCAGCCACATGGCATTTAAATTTCAAGTACTTCATCCATTTCGGTGACAAAGGTGGTTTAGCAGCTATCATTACATTCCTTTAAACTTCAAAGTGCTTTGGGTCCTTCCAAGATGAATGTCCTTTCTTCCTTGCCTCTCATTCCTTAACTTATTTTCTGAAGATAGCAACGTTTACAACATGCCATCCCTCAACACCCCAATCATCACACTTCAGGACACAAATGCCACACAAATAACACCCCTTCCTAGGGAATCTTTTACCAGGTCAGGTACAATGATGAACTGGTGAGATCCCTATGGTGTCCTCCCTTTCGTCTTTGCCCTCACACAAATTCATTCCCCAGTCCACAGCAATATGACTTCTGCTAATACCATTATATTAATCCAAGAGTTCTTAACCTAGGACAGTAGAGTCTTAGGTTTTCAGACAAATCCACAAAGAAATGTCTACAGTGTAAGTTCCAGTTTGATCAGATACCTGAGGGGCTCACACGCCGCTGCAGTGACTACCTTCGCTGGCCGTTCTGTACCCTTCCTGGTGATCACAGCCGCCGCCACCGAGGAACTGACACTGACTAACAACAGCTAACTACTCGCCGCCACTGAGTCCACCGCGCGCTCCTGGCCGCCCATAGCCCCCAGCCCACCAGCCTGCCCGCCTCCTCCCAGCCCCGTGCGCCCTGTATTTTTACATAAATGTCTTATTATTTGTTCAACACACTTTTCTAGAACTGGCATTATTGGATCAAATAATATTATAATTTAAAAATTTTCTTAATACTTACTGTCGAACAGATTTCCAGAAAATGTATTTTAGTGTCAACTAGAATTGAATGAGGTTGACTGTGCACCTTCATAATATTAATCACATGTATCTTAAAAAACTGTCAATTTGATAAGCAAAAAATTATTATTGTTGCCTTAATTAGATTTCTTTGATTACTAGTGAAGTTTAATGTATTCACCATGTATTTCTAACTGCTATTTTTCTCTACTACATGGTTAGTAGTATTAGTTGATTCATATCAAATCTTCACTTATAAAGGATATTAATTTGTTGTCATATTTTGTAAGTATTTTATCAAGTTTGCATTTCTGTTTTAATTTTATAAAATTTCTACATACAACTTCTACATTTTTATACTATCAAGTTTAACATTTGGTCTCTCCTCCATGACTTTTATACCTAGAAATTCCTTCCCTATTCTAAGACCATTTCATATATACAATATTTTCTTCTACTTTATATGGTTCTTAATATGTACAATCGACTATTAATCTACTTTTTTTGGTGTTCTGCTTGAGGCTGGTATAATTTACGTTTTTTTCTAAATAGTCAGTTTTTGCTGTACCATTTATCGAATGATCCACCACGTTCTCATTGCTTGTGAAGCTTTGCTCACCACATATTAGGTAATTTCCCATGTAATAAAGTCATCTAGCCTCAATTTTATACACCTTTAAATACTCCACCAAATATGACGTTATACAGATATCTCCACACATCTCATAAATTACTTTTGATTATTTGATTCAGTTTTTTCTGTGGAGCTCCTCCAAAACAGGCCAGACATCTTCTTGGTGTCTGCCATACCTAGTGCAGAGTTTGGCACATAGCAGGCACTCAACATACAGTTGTGGAATTGCATGAACTTTTTTCATGAGAAATGTTCTGTTCTGTGCAACAAAAGGAGGAGCACAAAGCAGGCTACATAGACTGTGTTAGCTACTTTAGTTTCTTTTCCTTCTTTCATTTTTAAATAAACACTAATAAAACAGGATTGATATCTCTTGAGAGTTCTAGTAAAGCAAGGAGATTTTCCAGAAGGTGGTTTCATCCTTTTATTGAAAGCATCTGTGTCACAGCCCCTGGCATAGACCCAAACAACCTGAAGTGGTTGGCTCTGGGAAATCACAGAGATAGAACACAGCCAAATTCTGAGACGGAACAACATGTAAAATCGTACTGCATCTTAAATTGATGACCAAGAGGAAAGATCTTTCTGCCTCATCAAATCTTATAAAGCAAGGTGATTTATGATGTCCTTGTGAGCCTAGTAGGTAACAAGAAAAATATATAATAATGCTATTTTGTAGACTTGGCATAAGACTCTTACGGTATTTTGTAATTAATTTTCTACTTTCATTTTCTCTCTCTCTGTTTGGTTTCATATTCGGTGTTTTATAATAGATATCCATTTTCCATGAAACACTCTTAAAGCATGAAAAGAAATCCTCTGCGAATATCATCTTAGTGAACAGGCACAGCAATGAAGTTATATATCTCAGAAGATGAAAATGCCATATACTTCCTCTCCAGTACGATAAATAATTACTGAGGGTCAACCCTAGATGATCTGTATAGCAGGGTGGTAGACAGCATTTAAAATCATAGCTGAACTCCGACTGATTTATTTATTTATTTATTCTGGAATGGTTCCTGTACTTACATATGAAGAAGAGAGTGACTTATCCCCTTGGGAATTCACAGCACATCAAACCAAATTAGGAAGCCAGGCAGCTGTGACCTGCTTTTGTAAGGGCCAGGAAAGCTATAGAGTTTCACTATTGAACCCTGCAACTCAAAATGATTCCCTGGTTCCCATGCCATTTGGGACCCAGAAGCAACTCACTGACCCATAAAAAACACCACTCTGGGCCTGTGTTTTCTCTTACAGTATCCAGAATTGTACACGAGGAAATAAAGACTTTGATGTGAGAGGTCTTGAGAGTGGCAGTCTGCAGAAGAAATGGACATAGGAATTAGAATGAACAATGTTAGCTAAGAAGAACTTGGATTCAAATTTTACCTTACACAGTGGAAAGATTTACCTCATGTGGTGAAAATAACCCTCGTGAACTGAGTTCTAATGCCAATGCTCATTTCGTGGATGTTGAACTGCAGGAGGCAGAGTCAGTCAGCTGCCTATTCTGCTGAGTCTGACTCCGTACATTTTATTTTTCATTGTTTTAGGGATGATCTTGGGAGGGATAGGAGAGGGAATGAGTACTGAAATTAGAGGTTGGCATGAGAATACAAGGGAGAGTTGAAGCTTTCTTTGGTAGTTGGAAGGGAAATGGAGAACAGGTTAGAAAGAGACCCTAGTTTTTTGTTATTTGAGGTTTGATAATATTCCTCCAAATTCTGAAGCCCTCACAACCTACAAGTAAGTGTAGCTTTTGGAACCTAGTTTAACATTCTCTGAAGGTACTGAATAAAATTGTGAGCTATATTTTATTCATCTTTATTAGCATATCAGCCTTGTTTCTTGAAGAAAATGAAAATCCCTTCCTATAAACAACAATTCCTCAGGTAGTCTTCCTTGAAAAAATAAAAATATCAACACTTGGAGTATCTAGTATGTATTCTGTTATGAAAATTTTAATATAAGGGAACCTATCATAATGGAAACAGTTTAATAAGCAGGGAATTTTCATGTGCTCATTTCTGTAAAAACTCTACTATTATTTTTCTTCCTAGTTTGGTGACAAGCAATATGTTCTCTTGGCTTTTGTTCAGGGATAAAGCTTGCAAAACCGCCTGTTGGTTCCTTTCATTGTTATTGTTGCCACTGGGGGAGCTTTCACCACCACCACGTCACCCCATCAGCCTCCTGAATACTCCCATTCATCTAAGAAAAGCGTTCATTCCAAGATAACCTTTGCCATCTGGATTCTACCACAGAGTGTTAGGATGGAGACTGAAACAGGAGACAAGCGGTGGTTAGTTGGAAATAGCTTATTTTCCAAGAAACTCCATTTCTTTACTGATGTTGTACTCAAAGAGGAGTGAAACCAAACCAAAATATTGTCCTCAGCGCTCCCTGATTTTAATAGGTGATTTCATAGGTGGCGTCTGACCACTCCCAAGCTCTTTCTGTCTTACTCTCTGTTGCTCTTTAAACAAAGCTTAAAAATGAATTAGGAACTTTGCTGGTTCCTCCTAAGAGAAAAAGAATTCACCAGTGGCAACTACCAGCACCACATTGTTTATCAGAACATAAAGTTCGGTAGAAATCCCACAGTGATGTCATCCCCCAGCACTTGCTGATGAAGCTGGAGACGTTTCCAAGACATTTTCAACTGGATTGGACACTCTTTGCAGGAAATGGTCAACCAGCTCACACTTCAAAGGCCTTTCCTTTACTAGGTTACTCATAAAAGAAGTGGAAAGTAACCTAAATCATAGACTCAGTCTAAATCGGTATTAGAAGGATTCCAAGAAATTTCATGTGCTGGGATTATTTTTCCATGGGTCAATAAGTTAACTATAATTACTGATATTTAGGTGAATCTCCTTCTGAAACATCGTTAAACTAGTAGAGCCTTGCTATGGGAATGGAAAAATGCTTAAGAAGACATACATGGATAACACACAAAATCAGTCCTAGAGAGAGACTTATCTTGCCAGAGGTCAAGCCATAAATGGTTTGAAAGGAAAATTATCCACATTGGTAGAGGGGACCATGTGTAGCTGGGAGCTGAACCCTAGGATCAAAGAAATAACTTTTCGGAAGATTAAGAAATCAAAAAGTTGTATATATTTATTTAGAAGGAAGAAGGTGCATGGAGAGGAATTGGCATGCTATATGCCAGCTGAGGTGCTGCACCTTTAACTTGTTTTTCATCTATTATGGTAAGCTGTTCTATATTCTAATTGTAAAGGATGTTATAGGGGACTCAACAGATACAGCCACATTGTCTATTCGTAGAAATACATCATAATCTTGAACTCTCTTCTATGAAGGAAATTTTTGGTTGACACTAAAAATATCCTTATTAAATTATTATTTAAGTTAAGTAGATGACCAAGCTACACTTAGCAAAGGCTCGTCACCAGCATGAAAAATGTCTGAGTGTTTTAATATTCAGAGGAAAGCTGAGACAAAAATACAGCCTTTTAGAGTTAGAAGACCTACAGCTAAGTTTGGTTTTCTTATTATAAAATAAGGATAACAATATCTACTTGAAAAATCTATTGTAAGGACCAAATAATCTAATTTTAAAGAGCTTTGTACATGGTAATAGTAATGATGATGATTAAAGCAACAGGTTAAGTTTTACTGAGTGCTTGCAGTAATACCAGGCAGTATTGCCACCCGAATTAGTTCCTTTAATTTTCACAAGTCTCTTGTGAAGCATGTACTATCCTAATAACCATTTAACATATAAAGTGAGTCAAAGAACGGTTAAATAGTTTGCTCAAGGTCACTTAGCTATTAAATGGCAGAGTCTGAATTTAAACTTGGGTCTTGTGTTTCTGGAGTTACTTCCCACTGTAAAGTTCATATTGAAATATTAAGAAAAACAAAATACAGCGTGTTTTGCCTAAAGACCGCCTGTGTAGTAATCACAAGTGCTCTAATGGGGCTTGTGCAATCACAGCAGGAGTGTACTATTGTCATGTTGAGAAAAGAATATATCTAAAAGTGGTTCTAGGGAGAGATAGAGCAATTTGCAGCAAATTGATTACTTAAGTGTATAATTTACATATTCTGTAATAACATTTTATTAGATGGCTGTATCTTAGACTTTCTTCTCTTAGCAAGATTCAGGAAGTCATAACAAGACAAAGTTACAGACGTAACATCCGGAAGACTGGATCCTTAGGTGAGCCTCCTGAAAGGCTCCTTGTTAGATCAAAAGGCATGGAATGTTCATTATCTGCTGCCCTTAATTTTCAATTGAAACTGAAGTAAGAGGCTTTCAAAAAAGGAGGCGTACGGTAGCACAGGTGGAAAGATTGGCTTGGATTGTTATCCTCTCATATTATAGCCGGAGGAGTTCTTTTATTTTGAGAAGACATTTGTGATTCTTTCTACAAGCTGAACACACATTTACCCTGGAGAATGACTCCCACATGTGGTTGACCTGAGAATGTGGTATGATATCTTGATGCTTTCATATTTCCCCCTATTAGGAATAATAATTTGGGGAGTGTTTTAGATTAGTACACAAGGCAGTTAGCTTTAAAAAGTTCCCATAAGACCACAGAGGAAATAAACACAACCAAAACATTCCCCATGTTAAAACATAACAGCAGACTTATAGTGATAATCTGATTGGGAATGTTTCATTCTTTATAAAATGTTAGATGCTTTATTTCAAACATGATAGGACTCTGTACTTACTCTCTGCCCAAGCAGAAATGGAATGTCTTAAAAGCCATAGTTATTGTATGTCTACTTTAAACAAATACCTTTGTGACATCTCTATTAATCATACGTAAGAACTGTCTATGATAAAAAAGTAAATTTGCTTCAACTAAAATTGAAATTTCAAATATTTTTCAAAGTTCCCTCATAAAATACATTCTAACATAGAATCGCATCCTACAGGAATATAAACTTTAGCAGGACATATGCTCTCCTAGAAAATACTTTCACTCTGCTTTATAGTTGCACATATATAAGTAGCAGTAAAGAAACAAAATCGGAATTCTGGTTTCAGAGATGACATCAAATGTGAAAGATGGAGGAAATGTCTGAGGCCTAAGGCTTCATATGCTTTTTTTTCATATTCATAAAAAATGACAATGGGTAGCTTCCCTTCCCAGCCACAATGAAGGAACCAATAGTGATGAGCTCATCTGGCCATAAACAATGGAAAGATGGCAAAATATGTGAAGCAACTGCTCTTGGATATTGGAAGATACTTAGCACAGAGCCATGGTCGCTGAGAGGGAGGAATCACATGATGAGAGCTCCTTGATTATCCCAGATATATGCATAGACACAGGGACGTGGAGCCAAAGCAGCACACAGTGGTCTTGCCAAGCTAAGGAGGCAGATACACCTTGGGGCTGATGGAGTGGCTAGAATTTTGGAGGAGGCTCCTGGAGAGAAGAGAACTGGGAAGTGCATAAAGAAGAAACAACAGAAACATCCAGGAAGGTCGCTTTAAGGCTTCGGAAAAATACGAATCTGCTCATGCCCAGGGCAAGACCTGTGAGGTACAGCAGGGTGGAGCTACTAGGGAGCTGGGAGCAGAAGGAAGATGCCAGGGGTACCTTGGGCTGGGAGTTGTAGGAGGTTTCACCAGCTAGAGTAGAGAGGCCTCACTGACACTCTTGATGAACAGTTGAGATCTGAAAATCACCACACTTTAGGAGGAAGGCCATTCTTTTCCTAGAGTAAGGGTTATACAAAACCTACCCTAATGAATCTTAATAACAAGGCTTAATAGAGTTAACCGATTCATAAATAACTTAACCTTCTAGAGAACAGAATTCGATAATTATTAAAGGAAGACAACAAAATTCAGATTCACAGCAAGTTAGAATTCAAAAAATCCAGCATACCCCCCCAACAAAACAAAAAACAATCCCCCAAAACACTAAATGTACAAAGGAATAGAAAAATTTAACCTGCAACCAGAAAAAATGTCAACAGAGGCAACCTGAAATAACAAAGATGCTGGAATCAGCGGAAAAGCTAACACTCCAAAACGCCTCTTTTTTATACCTAAATCTTACTCAGCCTTCAAGGCTCTGGCCTTGACGAGATGGTTTGCTCAATAAACCTTCCATATTGGGCAAAACAGTATTATTCACTTAAATGAACAGTAAGTTTTTGAAGGCAGGGGCCATAATTGTCTCTAGCAGAAAAGCCAGTCTATTTCCAGCAAAAAGCCATTAGAAGCCTAGCATAAGAGTTTACCATGTTAAAAAAAAAAAAGAAAAAAAAAGAATATAATAACTAATATCAACATGCTAAAGGATTCAAAGGAAAAAGATCAATATAATGAATAAATAGATGACAAATCTCAGTGGAAAACTGAAAAAGACTACTAAATGAAATGTTTAGAACTGAAAAACTCAATATCCTAAATTAAACACTTGCTTGGTGGAGCTTGGCAACAGATTCGATATAGCAAAAGAAAAAAACAAGTGACAGTGAAAACTGGAAAATTAAAACTACACAAAATTGAAGCACAAAAAGAAAAAAAAGTTTAAAAATTCCCTGCAGACTTTTGTAAACTTTAAAAGTTAATTCTAAACCATATATGAAAATGCAAAGGATCAGACCAACCACAAGCACTGAAATTGAGACTGTGATTAAAAATCTTCCAACAAACAAAAGCCCAGGACCAGATGGCTTCACAGGCGAATTCTATCAAACATTTAGAGAAGGACTAACAGCTATCCTTCTCAAACTCTTCCAAAATATAGCAGAGGGAGGAACACTCCCAAACTCATTCTACGCGGCCCATCACCCTGATACCAAAAACAGACAAAGATGTCACAAACAAAGAAAACTGCAGGCCAATATCACTGATGAACATAGATGCAAAAATCCTCAACAAAATACTAGCAAATAGAATCCAACAGCACATTAAAAGGATCATGCACCATGATCAAGTGGGGTTTATCCCAGGGATGCACGGATTCTTCACTATATGCAAATCAATGTGATACACCATATTAACAAATTGAAGGAGAAAAACCATATGATCATCTCAATAGATGCAGAAAAGGTTTTTGACAAAATTCAACACCTATTTATGATAAAAACCCTCCAGAAAGTAGGCACAGAGGGAACTTACCTCAACATAATAAAGGCCACATATGACAAACACACAGCCAACATCATTCTCAGTGGTGAAAAACTGAAACCATTTCCTCTAAGATCAGGAACAAGACAAGGTTTCCCACTCTCACCGCTATTATTCAACATAGTTTTGGAAGTCCTAGCCACAGCAATCAGAGTAGAAAAAGAAATAAAAGGAATCCAAATTGGAAAAGAAGAAGTAAAGCCGTCACTGTTTGCAGATGACATGATACTATACATAGACAATCCTAAAGATGCTACCAGAAAACTACTTGAGCTAATCAATGAACTGGGTAAAGTAGCAGGATACAAAATTAATGCACAGAAATCTCTTGCATTCCTATACACTAATGCTGAAAACTCTGAAAGAGAAATTAAGGAAACACTGCCATTTACCATTGCAACAAAAAGAATAAAATACCTAGGAATAAACTTACCTAAGGAGACAAAACACCTGTATGCAGAAAACTATAAGACACTATGAAAGAAATTAAAGATGTTACAAACAGATGGAGAGATAAAGCATGTTCTTTGATTGGAAGAATCAACATTGTGAAATGACTATAATACCCAAAGCAAACTACAGATTCAATGCAATCCCTATCAAACTACCAGTGGCATTTTTCACAGAACTAGAACAAAAAATTTCGCAGTTTGTATTGAAACACAAAAGACCCCGAATAGCCAAAGCAATCTTGAGAAAGAAAAACGGAGCTGGAGGAATAGGCTCTCAGACTTTAGACTATACTACAAAGCTACAGTAATCAAGACAGTATGGTACTGGCAGAAAAACAGAAATATAGATCAATGGAACAGGATAGAAAGCCCAGAGATAAACCCATGCACATATGGTCACCTTATCTTTGATAAAGGAGGCAAGACTATACAATGGAGAAAAGACAGCCTCTTCAACAAGAGGAAAAACTGGACAGCTACATGTAAAAGAATGAAATTAGAACACTCCCTAACACCATACACAAAAATAAACTCAAAATGGATTAAAGACCTAAATGGAAGGGCAGACACTATAAAACTCTTAGAGGAAAACATAGGCAGAATGCTCTATGATAGAAATCACAGCAAGATCCTTTTTGACCCACTTCCTAGAGAACTGGAAATAAAAACAAAAATAAACAAATGGGACCTAATGAAACTTAAAAGCTTTTGCACAGCAAAGGAAACCATAAACAAGACGAAAAGACAACCCTCAGAATGGGAGAAAATATTTGCAAACGGATCAACTGGCAAAGGATTAATCTCCAAATTTACAAGCAGCTCATGCAGCTCAATTTCAAAAAAAACAAACAACCCAATCCCAAAATGGGCAAAGACCTAAATAGACTTTTCTCCAAAGAACATGTACAGATCACCAAGAAACACGTGAAAGGATGGTCAATATCACTAATCATTAGAGAAATGCAAATCAAAACTACAAGGAGGTATCACTTCACACCAGTCAGAATGGCCCTCATCAAAAAATCTACAAACAATAAATGTGGAGAGGGTGTGGAGAAAAGGGAACCCTCTTGCATTGTTGGTGGGAATGTAAATTGATACAGCCACTATGGAGAACAGTATGGAGGTTCCTTAAAAAACTAAAAATAGAACTACCATACGACCCAGCAATCCCACTACTGGGCATATACCTTGCGAAAACGATAATTCAAAAAGAATCACGTACCACAGTGTTCATTGCAGCTTTATTTACAATAGCCAGGACATGGAAGCAACCTAAGTGTCCATTGATAGATGAATGGATAAAGAAGATGTGGCACATATATACAATGGAATATCACTCAGCCATAAAAAGAAACGAAACTGAGTTATTTGTAGTGAGGTGGATGGACCTAGAGTCTGTCATACAGAGTGAAGTAAATCAGAAGGAGTAAAACAAATACTGTATGCTAACACATATATATGAAATCTAAAAATAAAATTTAAAAAAATGGTTCTGAAGAACCTAGGAGCAGGACAGGAATAAAGATGCAGACGTAGAGAATGGACTTGAGGACAGGAGAAGGGGGAAGGGTAAGCTGGGACGAAGTGAGAGAGTGGCATGGACATATATACACTACCAAATGTAAAACAGATAGCTAGTCGGAAGCAGCCACATAGAACAGGAAGATCAGCTCAGTGCTTTGTGACCACTTAGAGGGGTGGGATAGGGAGGGTGGGAGGGAGACGCATGAGGGAGGAGATATGGGGATATATGTATATGTGTGGCTGATTCACTTTGTTATAAAGCAGAAAGTAACACACCATTGTAGAGCAATTATACTCCAATAAAGATATTAAAAAAAAAAGATGATATGAAAGATAGCTATGACACTTGGTAAGAGGAAATAGCAAGGCCCAAACAGTATGTAAAGGATTAAATTAAATAAAATCATATTTAAAAATAAAAAAGAAAATGCAAAGGTTCTAGAATTGCAAAAACAATCTTGAAAAGAAAAATGTTGGGGGATATTTGATTTTAACTTTTACTATAAAGCTTCAATAATCACGATAGTGTAGTATTGCTCTACCATACATACACACAAAATAATTTTATGTATCTCAGACCTAATGTAAAAGTGAAAACTACAAAGTTTCTGGAAGAAAACATAGAATATCTTTGCAACCTTGGCGTAGGCAAAGATTTCTTACATAGAATATTGAAAAGACTAACTTAAAAACATTTTTGATAAATTAGACTTCATCAAATTGAAACATTTGCTCATGAAACATATATTTGTATTTTATAAAATATATCTATTAATGTATATTATAAATTACATTTATATGTTATAAATACATTATGTAGATATACAAGTAATATACAATATTATATTATTAATATATCATATATTACATTACATTATATTTACTTATATTTTATTATGCTTTTTCCAAGCCACACACACAGAGAGAAACATATATCTGACAAAGGAATTGTATACAAAAATATGTAAAAAAAACAACTACAACTCAGTCAATGAATTACAGTTCAGGAATAAACAGATAACCCAATAAAAAAAGACAAAATACCTGAGCAGATACTTCATCAAGGAGAATATACAAACAGGCAAATAGCACAGGATTAGTCATCAGGGAAATGCAGTACCACCACAATGAGATATCACCACACACCCATTAGAAGGGTTAAACTTTAAAAAAAAAAAAAAAAGGAAAACAATTTGGCAAGGATGTGGAACAACTGAAACTAATACTTTGTGGGTGGAAATGCAAAGTGGGAAAGCCACTTTGGAAAACAGATTGGCAACGTCTTCTAAAGGTAAACACGTACCTACTCTATGACCCAGTAATTCCACTGCTAGCTATTTGTTCAAGAGAAATAAAAATGTGTCTTCACAAAAATGCTTGAACAAAAATATCTGTAAGCGTTTTAGTCATAGTAGACAAAACCAGGGAACAACTAAAATGTCTACCGACAAGAGAATGGATAAACAAATTGTAATTTATCTGTATGAAGGAATGCTAGTCAGCAATAAGAGGAAATGTCCAACAGATACTCGTTGCAACTTGGATGACCTTCTGAACACATCAGGCTGGGTGAAAGAAGCTGGCCATTGATGGCTTCTGGAGGAGGAACCAAGATGGCAGAGTAGAAGGACGTGCTCTCACTCCCTCTTGCGAGAACACCAGAATCACAACTAGCTGCTGAACAATCATCAACAGGAAGACACTGGAACTCACCAAAAAAGACACCCCACATCCAAAAACAAAGGAGAAGCCACAATGAGAAGGTACGAGGGGCGCAATCACAGTAAAATCAAATCCCATAAGTGGTGGGTGGGTGACTCACAGACTGGCGAACACTTATACCCCAGAAGTCCACCCACTGGAGTGAAGGTTCTGAGCCCCACGTCAGGCTTCCCAGCCTGGGGGTCCGGCAATGGGAGGAGAAATTCCTAGAGAATCAGACTTTGAAAGCTAGTGGGAATTGACTGCAGGACTTTGACAGGACTGGGGGAAACAGAGACTCCACTCCTGGAGGGCACACACAAAATAGTGTGAGCATCGGGACCCAGGGGAAGGAGCAGTGACCCCAGGGTAGATGGAACCAGAACTACCTGCTAGTGTTGGAGGGTCTCCTGCAGAGGCGGGGGGTGGCTCTATTATACCGTGGGGACAAGGACACTGGAAGCAGAAGTTCTGGGAAGTACTCCTTGGTGTGAACCCTCCCAGAGTCTGTCATTAGCCCCAGCAAAGAGCCCAGGTAGGCTCCAGTGTTGTGTTGCCTCAGGCCAAACAACCAACAGGGAGGGAACCCAGCAACACCCATCAACAGTCAAGCGGATTAAACTGTTACTGAGCTCTGCCCACAAGAGCAACAGTCAGCTCTACCCACCACCAGTCCCTCCCATCAAGCCTCTTAGATAGCCTCATCCACCAGAGGTCAGACAGCAGAAGCAGGAAGAACTACAATTCTGCAGTCTGTGGAACAAAAACAACATTCACAGGAAGACAGACAAGATGAAAAGGCAGAGGGCTATATACCAGATGAAGGAACAAGACAAAACCCCAGAAGAAACAACTAAATGAAGTGGAGATAGGCAACCTTCCAGAAAAAGAATTCAGAAAAATGGTAGTGAAGATGATCCAGGACCTCGGAAAAAGAATGGAGGCAAAGATCGAGAAGATGCAAGATTGTTTAACAAAGACCTAGAAAAATTAAAGAACAAACAAACAGAGATGAACAATACAATAACTGAAATGATAACTACACTAGAAGGAATCAGTAGCAGAATAACTGAGGCAGAAGAATGGATAAGTGACCTGGAAGACAGAATGGTGGAATTCACTGCTGCAGAACAGAATAAAGAAAAAAGAATGAAAAGAAATGAAGACAGCCTAAGAGACCTCTGGGACAACATTAAATGCAACAACATTCACATTATATGGGTCCCAGAAGGAGAAGAGAGAGAGAAAGGACCAGAGAAAATATCTGAAGAGATTATAGTCAAAAACTTCCCTAACACGGGAAAGGAAATAGCCACCCAAGTCCAGGGAGAGCAGCGAGTCCCATACATGATAAACCCAAGGAGAAACACGCCGAGACACACAGTAATCAAATTGGCAAAAATTAAAGACAAAGAAATATTATTGAAAGCAGAAAGGGAAAAACGACAAATAGCATACAAGGGAACTCCCATAAGGTTAACAGCTGATTTCTCAGCAGAAACTCTACAAGCCAGAAGGGAGTGGCATGATATACTTAAAGTGATGAAAGGGAAGAACCTACAACCAAGATTACTCTACCAGGCAAGGATCTCATTCAGATTCGATGGAGAAAGCAAAAGCTTTACAGACAAGCAAAAGCTAAGAGAATTCAGCACCATCAAACCAGCTCTACAACGAATGCTAAACGAACTTCTCTAAGTGGGAAACACAAGAGGAGAAAAGGACCTACAAAAACAAACCCAAAACAATTAAGATAATGGTCATAGGAACATACATATTGATAGTTACCTTAAACGTGAATGGATTAAATGCTCCAACCAAAAGACACAGGCTTGCTGAATGGATACAAAAACCAGACCCATATATATGCTGTCTACAAGAGACCCACTTCAGACCTAGGGACACATACAGACTGAAAGTGAGGGGATGGAAAAAGATATTCCATGCAAATGGAAATCAAAAGAAAGCTGGAGTAGCTATACTCATATCAGATAAAATAGACTTTAAAATAAAGAATGTTAAAAGAGACAAGGAAGGACACTACATAATGATCAAGGGATCAATCCAAGAAGAAAATATAACAATTATAAATATATATGCACCCAACATAGGAGCACCTCAATATATAAGGCAACGGCTAACAGCTCTAAAAGAGGAAATTGACAGTAACACAATGATAGTGGGGGACTTTAACACCTCACTTACACAAATGGACAGATCATCCAAAATGAAAATAAATAAGGAAACAGAAGATTTAAATGACACATAGACCAGAGAGATTTAATTTATATTTATAGGACATTCCATCCAAAAACAGCAGATTACACTCTCTTCTCAAGTGCGCACGGAACATTCTCCAGGATAGGTCACATCTTGGGTCACAAATCAAGCTCAGTAAATTTAAGAAAATTGAAATCATATCAAGCATCTTTTCTGACCACAACACTATGAGATTAGAAATCAATTACAGGGAGAAAAACGTAAAACACAAACACATGGAAGCTAAACAATACGTTACTAAATAACCAAGAGATCACTGAAGAAATCAAAGAGGAAATCAAAAAATACCTACAGACAAATGACAATGAAACCACGACGATCCAAAACCTATGGGATACAGCAAAAGCAGTTCTAAGAGGGAAGTTTATAGCTATACAAGCCTACCTCAAGAAACAAGAAAAATCGCAAGTAAACAATCTAACCTTTCACCTAAAGGAACTAAAGAAAGAAGAACAAACAAAACCCAAAGTTAGCAGAAGGAAAGAAATCATAAAGGTCAGAGCAGAAATAAATGAAATAGAAACAAAGAAAACAATAGCAAAGATCAATAAAATTAAAAGCTGGTTGTTTGAGAAGATAAACAAAATTGATAAACCATTAGCAAGAGTCATCAAGAAAAAGAGGGAGAGGACTCAAATCAATAAAATTAGAAATGAAAAAGGAGAAGTTACAACAGACACCACAGAAATACAAAGCATCCTAAGAGACTACTACAAGTAACTCTATGCTAATAAAATGGACTACCTGGAAGAAATGGACAAATTCTTAGAAAGGTATAACCTTCCAAGACTGAACCAGGAAGAAACAGAAAATATGAACAGACCAATCACAAGTAATGAAATTGAACCTGTGATTAAAAGTCTTCCAACAAACAAAAGTGCAGGACCAGATGGCTTCGCAGTTGAATTATATCAAAAATTCAGAGAAGAGCTAACACACATCCTTCTCAAACTCTTTCAAAAAATTGCAGAGGGAGGAACACTCCCAAATTCATTCTTTGAGGCCACCATCACCCTGATACCAAAACCAGACAAAGATACTACAAAAAAGGAAAATTACAGACCAATATCACTGATGAATATAGATGCAAAAATCCTCAACAAACTACTAGCAAACAGAATCCAACAGCACCTTGAAAGGATCATACACCACAATCAAGTGGGATTTATCCCTGGGATGCAAGGATTCTTCAATATACATCTCAATAGATGCAAAAAAGGTTTTGACAAAATTCAACACCCATTTATGATAAAAACTCTCCAGAAAGGGGGCACAGAAGGAACCTACCTCAACATAATAAAGGCCATATATGACAAACCCACAGCAAACATCATTCTCAATGGTGAAAAACTGAAACCATTTCCTCTAAGATCAGGAAGGAGACAAGGATGTCCACTGCTACCCCTATTATTTAACAAAGTTTTGGAAGTCCTAGCCATGGCAGAGAAGAAAAAGAAATAAAAGGAATACAACTTGGAAAAGAAGAAGTAAAACTGTCATTGTTTGCAGATGACATGATACTATACATAGAGAATCCTAAAGATGCTACCAGAAAACTACTAGAGCTAATCAATGAATTGGGAAAAGTTGCAGGATACAAAATTAATGCATAGAAATCTCTTGCATTCCTATACACTAATGATGAAAAATCTGAAAGAGAAATTATGGAAACACTCCCATTTACCATTGCAACAAAAAGAATAAAATACCTAGGAATAAACCTACCTAAGGAGACAAAAGACCTGTATGCAGAAAACTATAAGACACTGATGAAAGAAATTAAAGATGATACCAACAGACGGAGAGATATACCATGTTCTTGGATTGGAAGAATCAATATTGTGAAAATGACTATACGACCCAAAGCAATCTACAGATTCAATGCAATCCCTATCAAATTACCAATGGCATTTTTTACAGAACTAGAACAAATCATCTTAAAATTTGTATGGAGACACAAAAGACCCCGAACAGCCAAAGCAGTCTTGAGGGAAAAAAAAACGGAGCTGGAGGAATCAGACTCCCTGACTTCAGACTACAGTAATCAAGCTACAGTAATCAAGACAATATGGTACTGGCACAAAAACAGAAACACAGATCAATAGAACAAGATATAAAGCCCAGAGATAAACCCATGCACATCTGGTCAAGTAATCTATGACAAAGGAGGCAAAGATATACAATGGAGAAAAGACAGTCTCTTCAATAAGTGATGCTGGGAAAACTGGACAGCTACATGTCAAAGAATGAAATTAGAACTCTCCCTAACACCATACACAAAAATAAACTCGAAACAGAATGTAAGGCCAGACACCATCAAACTCTTAGAGGAAAACATAGGCAGAACACTTTATGACATAAATCACAGCAAGATCCTTTTTGACCCGTCTCCTAGAGACATGGAAATAAAAACAAAAATAAACAAATGGGACCTAATGAAAGTTCAAAGCTTTTGCACAGCAAAGGAAACCACAAACAAGATGAAAAGACAACCCTCAGAATGGGAGAAAATATTTGCAAACGAATCAATGGACAAAGGATTAATGTCCAAAATATATAAACAGCTCAAAAAATAAATAAACAAAATAAAATAAACAGCTTATGCAGCTCAATATTAAAGAAACAAACAACCCAATCCAAAAATGGGCAGAAGACCTAAATAGACATTTCTCCAAAGAAGACATACAGATGGCCAAGAAGCACATGAAAAGCTGCTCAACATCACTAATTATTAGAGAAATGCAAATCAAAACCACAATGAGGTATCATCTCACACCAGTTAGAATGGGCATCATCAGAAAATCTACAAACAACAAATGCTGGAGAGGGTGTGGAGAAAAGGAACCCTCTTGCACTGTTGGTGCGAATGTAAATTGATACAGCCACTATGCAGAACAGTATGGAGGTTCCTTCAAAAACTAAAAATAGAATTACCATATGATCCAGCAATCCCACTACTGGGCATATACCCAGAGAAAACCATAATTCAAAAAGACACATGCACCCCAATGTTCATTGCAGCACTATTTACAATAGCCAGGTCATGGAAGCAACCTAAATGCCCCTCGACGGACGAATGGATAAAGATGTTGTGGTATATATATACAATGGAATATTACTCAGCCATAAAAAGGAACAAAAGTGAGTCATTTGTTGAGACATGGACGGATCTAGAGACTGTCATACAGAGTGAAGTAAGTCAGAAAGAGAAAAACAAATATCATATATTAACGTATGTATGTAGAACCTAGCAAAATGGTACAGATGAGCCAGTTTGCAGGGCAGAATTTCAGACACAGATGTAGAGAACAAACATATGGACACTAAGGGGGGAGACCACGGTGGGGTGGGGATGGTGCTGTGCTGAATTGGGAGATTGGGATTGACATGTATACACTGATGTGTATAAAATTGATGACTAATAAGAACCTGCTGTATAAACAAACTGAAAAAACAACTAATACTAAACTTTCTTTGGGTTATTTGTATGGAAATATGTTAACATAAATGTTTTAGACATTACATGAAATTTCTAAAAATCTTATATGTTCTGGTATAATGTTATTTGATAATTCTAGTTATTACTTTAAAATTTATATCTCAGAAATAACTAAATTTCCTTGTCAATTGCACTATTATGAACTTTCATCAAATCTTTAACCGTGGTCATTTTTAAGTCTTTTGTCATTTACAGATAGTTCTGGGTATACTCTGATGCTCTTGCAAATATGTTCCTATAAAAGGGTTTCATCTTCAAGGAATTCACGGAAAAGACTGACAAGTACAGGTTTCTGGTAACTGACTATACTGCTGAACTGAATGAATAAGCCTTTTCAGAACTCTAATGGAAAACTGATGAACTCATAAAAGTGCTAACAAAAGATCAAGATGAAAAAAAAATTAATTACGTGGCACTGAGTGAACTGATGAGGATGATTATAATTTTTGTGACTTTCTGTTTGAATAATAAAAATAAAAATCCCACAAGGACTCAGAGGCAAAAAATATACAAATCAATTTTCACTGCAAAGTAAAGGAGCTGTTACAGTGGAGCATTACTGGACTAAGTGGGAAACACAACATAATATGTCAATATTATGACCTAGTATGAGTGTGTTTCGTGTTTGGTAATTGCAATCATTGTTGCTTTTGTTGTGGTCATCCATTTACAATGCTTGGTGTCAGTCTATTTATCTCTTGTAAAAATAAAATACAGTGTGTGTGTGTGTGAAAAGAAAAAAAGGAGCTGGCCATAAAAAAGTATACTCTGCCTAATTCCATATATATGAAGTTCTACAATAGGCAAAAATAATCTATTGGTGGAAACAATTCACAACAGTGGTTTGTGTGGTGGCGGGAGACTGACAAGGGTACGAGGGATTCCTGGTGGGTTGGCCGTGGTTTATACCTTGATCTGGTGTGGGTTACACAAGGGGTGTGCATTTGTCAACTCACCCAACTGTATCATGTGAGACCATTGACCTGTATACAAATTATGCCCAAAAAAGAGACCTATTAGTGACATCTCCAAGGGAATGCAAATTAAAACCACAATGAAATACACCTACCAGACACGTCTACAACAATGGTTAAAATTAAAAAGACAGATGCCGAGTATTGGCAAGGATGTGGAGAACCTGGAATTTGCCCATACTGCTGCTGGGAATGCAAAGTGTTATAGCGACTTTGGAAAACGGTTTGGCCGCTTCTTATAAAGGTAAACATACACCCACCCTAGGACCATTCCTAGGTATTTTTTCAAGAGAAGGGAAAACATACATCGACGCCAAGACCTGTTCACTGCAGTTTTATTTGTAAGAGACAAAATTCCAAATGTCCATCACCTGGGGAATGGACGATTAAATTTTGGTATATCCATACACTGGAATAACAATCAGCACTAAAAAGAAGTAAATGCTGAGAGATGCAACAATAGGGATGGATCTTAAAAACATTATACAGAATGAAAGAAATCAGTTCAAAAGGCTACCCACTGCATGATTCCATGTCTCAGAAAAGCAGATCGATAGGGACAGAAAGCAGATCACTGGTACCAGGGGCTCAGAGTGATGAATGGGATTGACAATAAGGGAGCACAGGGAATTTTTTGGAGTGATGGAAATGTATATTTTGATTGTGTTCTATATGCAGTTGTGTGCAGTTTTCAAACTCAATGAATTCAAAAGGATGAATTTTAGTGGATGTAATTAAACCTCAATAAAAAGGTGAACAATTTGAATATTCAACGTAAGTATTTTTTCCCTCTGAAGTGGCAACTACATGGCAACACTGCTTAGAACATGCAACTATGGAAGACTGAGGTGTGAGGAGAAAGAAGCGACAGGGCTTAAAGCCATAGGTAAATAAGGGAATCAAATAAATCCTCTGGCCTCAGCCATGGGCCAGCAAGATCTCTGGTGAACACTATTGTCCACTCAATTCTGCATTTCTGGAAAACTTTACGTTAATCACTGTGCCAGTGATGAATGGGTTACAGAGAAAAGAAAGTGACACAGACACCGTCATCCAGGAATTTATAGTTTTAAGAAACGGACAAGCTTGCCGACAAGCTTGTCATTCACATAATGACAACAGGAACATGGAGTAAGCTTACATATCTGTTTTCATACCTCAAATGGCACCAAGAAGTTCTGTTCTGTGAATAATGCATATTCCTTCAAGGAACATTTTTTTTAAAAAGCAAACTATATCAGAGAGGATAACAAAAAGTAGGCTTTTACTAAAGCAAGCATAATTGCTTATAATTTTAAAAACAAGTTGTGTGGCGACTCTTTCTGGTACATGTCAAATGAGAAAGGGTACTTTTTTTTAATGTACCTTCGAAGAACTCCTTTTGAATCAGAACACCTACTAGAAGGTAGGACAGGCATTGGCAGGATTTCAATAAGAGAGGTTATTTCAAATGGAGACCGGCAGGATAAAAGCCAGGGGGAATGTTTCATGCAGTAAAGAGTAGCTGCAGTAGAAGCTGGGTGCTGGAGATGAAACCTATGAATTCCAGTTAAGCTGGGTTTTCATACTAACATGACAGAACAATAAATGGATGAGGCAGAAGGCCCAGTGGGGACTGTGGTCCTGTGCCAGCGTATGAGACGGCAGCTTGCGTGGTGGGTAGCAGTGCTGGCCCTGCACTGGGATGGCCTGAGTTTGAATCAAGTTTGAATCCAGGCACTTACCAGCTGTGTGACTGGGTAAGTTGCCAATGACCTGGGAGACTTAATTTTTTTTTTGTCCCGGTTTTTTGGAGAGAAAAATTAGGTAAACTTATGAGATTGTTTTGCAGATTTAAAAGATAATTATGTGAGGTACTTACTATAGAGTTTGTGGCACACAGAAAATATTCAATAAATATTTGTAATTATTAGTAATGCAAAGAGAATGGGACTTAAGAGTCAGAAGATATAGGTTCAACGGAGGGTGACCAGCCGCCCTGGTTTGCCTTGAACATTCCTTCTTCTAGCACTGAAGCTCTGGTGTGCTGGGAAAACCCAGTCCTGGGCAAACTGGACCATTGGTCTCCCAAGTTCTGGACCCACCATTAACTGACTTTGATCTTAGGTAACTCTTAAATTTGGGCCTCAATTTCTTATCTGTAAAATGGGAATAATAAAAACAGATTTCTATGATGATGAAATAAAACAATGCCTGAGATGAAATCTTTGTAATCTAAAAGCTATTTAAAAATATTAATTGTTGTTATCAATAGCACATTTGTCACTATTCCTCCTAAAGACCCAAGATTATGTTTTTCTTTCAGCTTTTGCTCAATTTATTTTTCTTATCCAGAATGCCCTTCTACCTTCCCTCCTATTTTCCCTCAATGATCTCGCTTGCCTGTCCTCTCAATTTCTTCTTTCAGTTATGCTCTTCTTTTAAGTCTCCAACTTATGTCTCATAGAACACTTAGAAACACTAGGTAGGAGATTCTTCCCAATAATGTCGAACTCTTTTATATCAGTTCTTCACTGAGACTGCTCATAGATGCATGGAAATTTGTGTGAGTGTGTATGGTGGAAAATGGGGGCTAAGGTGAGAACATATAAGAACTTTTACATCATTCACTTTTGAAAGTCTCTTCTAGTTGGACATTCTATAGCTCTCAGACTCTGACTTCTTTTTAAAAATACTTCCACATGTGCTTTCAGCCCACAAATCCAAAAGGCCCTTTAACATAAATATATGCAAACTACAAATACAAGCCACAGATGAAATTTAAAAATTTCTAGTAGCCAAATTTTTCTAGCAGTCAAAAAGTTATCATTTCAACATAGAATTAATATAAAATTATTCATGAAATATTTTCCTTTTCTTAATTCCAACTCGATGTGTATGACCTGTGGTGGACGAGACCATCCAATAGGAGAAAAATTCACTACCCGTCTGAGATCAGAGCACATGTTGGGTTTGCTTATATTTTCCCCTGAACAGCTGTGGGTACGGAGATTTAATAGACCACCTAGAATTTTCCTGCCACAGTCAATTACTCATAGGGACAACTTACGACTTAATTAGAGCTCTCCAGCCTTCTTGCAAATAAAGACTATGTTTAATGAGGTGTTCACTGTAATTACTGAATCCTTTTTCATAGTCAAACGTTTTTGCTTTTTTCTATTATTCTAACATTTCAAATATTTTTCCTTCTGTACTCTTTATTTATATATACAGGCCTGGTAGAACCTTGTGCTATCAACTATATAATTACTATTATGTAATTATATACTAACTTATTAGTTAGTAACTTATTTTTTAACTCTTTCTTAGTCATGCTTCTGACACAAGAATGTAGGTTAATTACGCAGCGTAATACTCTGATATGTTTTAACACTGTGGTCACTCTTAGAGAAATTTTCTTTAGATCATAAAATAATATCCTTGGCTGTGTAGCAATCATGTAATCAGAGAAAGATTAAAAATACAGTTAGTGAGGATTTGAGTGTATCCATAGGTGGCACCTATATTCCTAAAGTACTGACTGTGATCTTGGTTTGTAGAGGAGTGGGACACGTGGGTACCAAGACTGCCCCAATGTCATCTCAGCACAAGGTACTGGCAGATGAGAAGTTGGACGCATGCTGGATGTTGCAGTGAGTCCTCTTTGGAATTTATGCTTCACACTCCCTGGTGTGAACTCATCTGCAGTCTTAGTTTCGACTGCATATTGATAACATCTATGTGTCAAGCTCAGACATCATTCCTAAATTTCAAGCTTGTATTTCTAATGGCGATATTGAACATCCTCACCCGTTTCACAGACACCTCAAAAGCAATACGTCAATCAGGGATTCCGGTCGCAAGCAACAGGAACTCACTCTGGCTTATGTAAGCAGTTAAGTATGTTACTACTGTGATAACTGATAGCTTCTGGTATATGTAAGCAGGACAGAGTGCTAGATGTGGTCTACTCATCCTAGAACCACTCCCAAGATCACACCTGCATGTTTGTTGAGGGTCCCAATGCTGCAGCTGCAGGCTTTTAGATGCTGACCCTTACATTCTTCTCTCCAGCAGCCCTGGGCTCTGTACCCTACCTTACCACTGGCCCTTGTTGCCCAGACACTTCATTTTCCATAGCAACTCCGGAGAGCACTTAAAAAAATTATATAGATAAAATAAAAATAGAAATATGGAAAATAACATATATTATTGTGAAATCTGTATATATATACCCAGAGAAGAGGGTATATATATTTATGCACAATTTAAAGAATATGGTAATAAAGCACCCAGGTACCCTCTGTAAGCATAGAAAACAGAACATCACAGCACCACATTTTTAAGATCCCTTCTGTTTTCTTCTACACTCATATCCCCCTCATTCCCTTCCATCCATCCAGAGGAAACACCCATTATAAAATTTGTATTATAATTATCTCCCTTTTCTTCTTCACTAGACCCATCCATATAGATATCCCCCAAATAATCTGTTACTTCATGGTGCTTGGTCTTGAACTTTACGCAAATAGAAACAAACAGTTTGAATACTTGTGCTTCCTTCTTCCAAACATATACATTTCCAAGCTCCCTCCACGGATGCAGCTGTATTTTTTTGCATTTTTACTGTGGTATGGTACTCTAATGCGTGAACATGCTACAACATATTTATCCTTTCTGCTGTTGATAGACATTTGGGTTGCTTCTAGTTTTTTTTTTTTTTAACTATTAGCAATGATAGTCTTATGAACATTTTCATCCACATATGTGTAACAGTTTCTCCAGGTAAATACTTAGGAATAAAATTGCTGGCTTGTAAACTAGATGATGACTTAATATTTTCTAAGGAAACTGAAATAATATATATTTCTATGAGCAGCTGATGAGCCTTTTTGCTTCTCCACAATACTTGATGTTATCTGATTTTCAAATTTTTGCTGATTTGGTAAGTGTAAAATAATATCTCCTATGAACTTAACTTTACATTTCCTGATTTCTGGTGCAATTGAGCATCTTTGCAAATGTTTATGGGCCATTTTCTATTTCCTTTGCTGTGACACGCCTTTTCAATCTTTTGCCCATGTTTCCGCTATGGGGGAATTAATTTTTTTCGTCTAAGAACATGACACATATCTTTTTAGTTAAATTCTTCCAAAACTGTTTATTCAATAAATTTCATCATTTTCTCTGTAAAATTCTTATACATCTTCTGTAGTGTTGTCAGGTCCTTTATACCCTTCTATTAAATTATAAATGTAAATTAAATTACATTGTCTAACTGCTTTTTTCCGGGTATATAGAAATGGAGTTGATGTTGCATATTCAATTTTTTAGCCAGTATATTGTGAATACTCTCTTGTTAATTATAGTAATTCAGGAATTCCAGGCCTGAGCATGGTAGAGTAGCTCGTATTGGACAAAACTTCCTTCTGATAATAGCTAGATAATCCTAGTTAAAATGCAAACGATTGACTGAAGGCACTGCACAGCAATGAGAGCAAGCAGCAAATGGAATGAGAATGATCCTTGAAGGAAGGGGGCTCCATATTTCTTTGGGGTGCCAGGGAAGAAGTTCAAGTGGAAAGGCACAATTTTACGGTTTAAGGAAACAAGAGGTCAGAGTTTAGGGCTTCAAGAAGAGATGGAAATCGAAGGGAACTCCAAAAAAGAAAAAGCCATATGGGAGGAACGCTAAAAACTCTGCACAAATTCCTCTTAAGTTATTGGCTAACTCTTAAATTATGCACATGCAGGCAGCGTCTCCAAGAATCCTACAGGAAGCAGCACAAAGCTGTAGGCAGGAGTTAAACCAAAACTAGGCAAAGATTTTAGCAGAGATTTCCTGGTATGAGAAGTTCACCAACTGTGAGGCTACATCAGTTATTGGCCTCTTGACTTACCAAGTCATTCTTCTCTTACCAAGCTTTTCATGAGCTGGCAAGAGCAGGTGGGATGGGCAATTAGGAGTCATTTTAGCTGGTTCAGTTGGGTTACCCTACCAACTGTAATGTGGAAGTTAAAAACGCACATGGGCTCTAGAGACACCTCATTAACCACATTGGCAAAATGACATCCTGAGAAAAGCCTAGAGGATTCAAAACAAAGCCTCGTTAAAATCCAAGTTAAAATAAGAAATGTAAATATTCATGTCATTGAAAATATTTGTGTGATTCATTATGTGAGGACACTGTGTAAGTATGTTCATACTGTTTTTTGCAGTATATGCTTACAGAGAAAATGATACATACTCCAGAACTTCAACTCCCTCTTAAACCGAAGAATAAAATCCAACAAAAACTAGCAAAATAGGGAAGATATAAGGAACCTCTTTCTCAGGGAATGTTTTATATATAAGGTCAGTTCTCAGCAGAGGAGACTGTGTGGGTAGGAGTTGAGTTTTGGTGGCAGGATGGGGGAGTGTAGCATGCTGAATGTTCAGAGGACTGAGACCCAGACTGACCAAGTGTTGGCCAAATACCAAGCATCAGGATAAAAGCAGAACTTGGCATTTCTCCAACAGTGTAACACTGTAGCCAGTGGATCTATAAGCAGACCAATAGTAAAAATTTTGATTACTGTTTTGTAAAGAATTTTGAATATTTTTTGATAAACTTTAAGATACCTTGAAAAGAATTCTGAATTTTTCTCTTGCGATTCTGTACAAGAAGTTCTCTAAAATGTTATTTGTTACAGGGCTTTTTACTCTCCCACCTCAGGCTTCGTCATACGACTGACTGAAATGCCCCCTGAGTCTCTACAGGGCCCTGTTCTGCTGGGTCCTCTATCATGTCATTCTGAGCACACTTACTGAACCGTCTACGTCCAAGCAGCCAGAAAGGGAGGCTTGCACTTTCGAAATAACAGCATCCAATTGAGAAAACTGGGTTGAAGAATTCTGAATGTATGGGATTCCTGTTTATAATCTGAACAAAGAAGAGGAGGAGAATTACAGGGCCGCGGAAGTACAGAGAGGGAGGCTTGCTTTCTGTCCTTGTTCTGCCACTCCTTGCACGATCCAGCAAAACGATGTCCGCTAACACCGCTCCAGAAAGGGACCGGCGTGCATTCCAGAGGCTCGGCACACAATCAGTCCTTTCTCTGCACATGAAGGCCTGGGATTCATGCTGGCTTTTGCACAGTGCATTGAGTGTCATGTCGGCCCACTCCCCACGCCCTTGCACCCACACAGAGAAAGAAAGAGAAACATGGTAAGACTGTGCTCGCTGATGGCTAAGAAGGCCTTTAGGCCCCTGTTTGTCTGGCCATATGCAATCTCAACTTTGGTGACATTGCACATTTGCAATATTTTTATAAACAACAATAGTCCAAAAATAAATAAGAGAGGATTATAAATTCTCTGAAAGAGAAGAAGTCATGTAATGATTATCCTGAAAGGAGACAGTACTGAATGTTTTAAGAGTTTAGCTAAGTTAAAAGATTTTGGAATCTGGTTGGTCTTTCTCTTTTCTCACTTCCCTCCCGCTCAATTTACAGAGCTTGTATATATACATCAATATACATGTATCACATAATACATTAGAGAATTAGATCAGTTTAAAAAATAGAAAAAAAATCTAAGTATATTTACTAAATGGGACACATCCTACTTGGGGAAACTCTCAAATATGTTAGTGGCACTTCAGTTAGTTTTTCATTTTAGTTCTTATACTTTAAATCAACTCTTTGTACTTGCTACATTAACATTACAATGTGACCAGGACTAGCTACATAATTTGCAGATAATACAGCAAAATGAAAATGCAAAGCCCCTTGTTCATTAAGGGGCTTCAAGGATTTCTAGATCCCACAACAGACTGTTAAACCAAGTATGGGCCCTTCTGAGCGCTAAACCCTTCTGAGTGTTAAACCATGTATGGGGCCTGTGCAACTACTCAGGTCGTGTTCCCATAATCTAGCCCTGAATGGGACTTGCAGGAAGCTGAAAGTTCTAGAACCCAGATTTACAAAGGATAAATAAACTTTGCATCCACAGAAGGTAAATGAACTCTGTGAGGTTAATGAACAGCAGTGGGTCATATATTGCGTTACTCATGCGAGATGAACGGGAACAGCTTATCTCTGATCTTGGGTGTATGCAGACCTGTTCAGAGATCCCTGTATATCCCAGGAAGGACAGAGAAGTTAAAAACTGCATTCAAGTTGTGCTGATGCTGTGATTAAAGGGAATACTATGTTCCTACACATGTCAAAGGTACTTTACATCATAACATTCGATGTAATATTACACTACAGCTAATATATTGTTGGAAGGCCATGATATAGTTGGGAAGACTGTTTATTGAGCCCATTTTGGGTGAAAGTTGTTTAGAAATGTTATTTCTTAGCAGAATGTCCATTCAAACATGGGTAAAGTATTGACTGAGGTGACTTGGTGTCTATAAGTATTTCTGGGTTTTCAAGAGCTTGTGGTGGCCTGGAAGGTGATGAAATTTGCAAGATCAAATGCATAAGGGATGTGGGCTATGAATTAGGGAGAGAGGTTCTCCGGGAGACCCTCACTCTCAATATGTATAATCCAGCCCCACTACTAACAAGGGAACAGCTGTCCCTAGGCTAATAGATGGTGTCTCGGGTCTCAGGAACATTTGTTTCCATTTCCAGGTGGAGGTATTTACTTATTCTAATTCACCACAAGATCAGGTGCTTGCTCCACTTTGCAATAATTTGGTCTTTGGCAAAGCAGATATTCTGGCCTTAAAAGTCTTGAAAAAGTCCAGTTTAAACATACAATTTCTTGCCCATTCCCTGTGGTATTTAAATATAAATAAGACATTTGGTGTGATGTGAACCAACTCTGAAAGGAGAACAATTTAAACCCAAACTGCCTTTTATTTAATTGGTAATATTTTTGAGGAAAAGTGTTCTATTCAAATAGAGGAAAAATAGAATAACTTTAAATGTATATTACATTTTGATTTTGAAAAACTTAAAGTACTTAAACATTTCTCATATATTTCACCTTTTAATATTTATAGAATGGTTGTTCTAGGACATCATATACTGGATGCTGATTTCCATTTCTGCACATACTCATAGAAAACTGCAATTTAACTCAAAATTTCTATTAATTCATCTAAAAATACCAGAGCATATATACAAAATAGTGAATTCACTCACAATTGCTTTAAAAGGGAATTTAATGTTATGATGTTTTTTTTTAGATCAAATAGATACTATTAATCAGAATTATGTTAAAATTTGTCCGTGGACCACTTTGGACCTAGACTTGTATGCAGTCCTCCCAATACTGTTTGGGCCATGCAGACTACAGTGGAATATAATAACAGACATTCTCAAACATAGAAATACCCTTTGGTAGCAGCACCTCTAAAACAATTCTAAGACCTTCCCAAATATTGGAGGCACTTGTGCGTGCCCCCCCGCTTTAGCCAAGACAGTGAGCTCCTAAGTATTTTGTTCACTCATGCTCATGGGGGCAGTGTGTGTAGAGAAGAAAGTGCAGGTTGTAGAAACACACACTTGGGTTAAAATTCAAGGCTTTATCAGCTCTGTGATCTTCAGCAAGTGACAACCTCCCTAAAACTCAGTTTCTTTATCAATAAAATGTCACCAATACAACTTTGCTCATACAGCTTTTATATAAATTAAAGAGATGGGAGTCGTCTAGCACAGTGTCTGGTCCAGTACAGATGCAAACAAAATCTGAATTCCCTTCCCTATCTATTCACTTTGTTTCCATGTCTCTATTCCACATCACCTAGTAACTGACTGTTCTCAGAATCTAGAATGGTCAGGTACCATTAAATGATTTTTGAATGGAAAAATAAACAAATTACTCTCTGGATAGCACAGTGGTTAGATTCTGAAGCCAGACTGCCTGGTTTGGAATCCGAATGCTACTTGCTCAGCAGTGTGACTGTGGACAAATGACCTCACTTCTCAGATCCGCAGTTTCCTAGTCAGAAAAATCAGGAGACTAACAACACCAACCTTACAGGGTTACTGTGAGAATTGAGCCAGGCTGTGCCTATAACATGTTAAGAGCCACGTGAGTGTCAACTATTCTTTTTCTTATAGCCTTATTTGTATTACGTAGAATGCAATTACCAGATCTATTTGACTTTACTGTGTGAAGCTGAGCTGAGGACAAAACACAAGTTATAACTTCTTGCCAGGAAAGTCCTTTAAAATATTTTCAAGAGCTAAACCATAAACTCAAGATGTATAATAAAATCAATAGCACGATTGGTGATCAAAACTAGGATCAAAATAAGAATAATTAGGTGTGTTTTTCCAGTTGTCCATCTAATGATTATTTATCAGCCTTCTATATTAAACTTAGGAGGAGGTATGGCAAGAGGAATGTTACTTAAAGAGTGTTCAAGAGTCTCAGACATCCTGTGTTTCACACAACTAAGTCCTGTTTTACTTGATGTGTAAAAAAGGAGATCTTGCTTTATTTTCCACATTATGTCTATTGCTGACTCAGGGCACAAAGAAGAACAAATTGTGTAATTTAAGTTGAGAGAAATCATTTTTGCAGTTGTTCTTTAGAAAAAGAAAAAAACCCTCACAGAATGAGCCAAAGCTTGCCTAGAGATCTGTGTGCTCTGCTTCCATTGACGTCACTTGGAGGTTGTGTGGGCAGAAATTGGCTGCCTTCCTCCAGCGTGTCTTTTGAAAACTGAACATATTGAAAAAAATGCACCCTTTGAATCTCAAACTACAGTGGGGAGAGGAGCATTCTAAGCAATTTTCCTGTTTACATCTAAACAAACACGTATAAAGTTCTGAGAGACACATTCACAGAACAAACCTTCTTAGTGTCCAAGTAAAGGAAACTGTGTGTTTTCTGAAAAAAGAACTGTAGGGTGTTACAGCCAAAGCACCTTTAGAGATGATCGTGTTCAATTTCTCCATTTTTCAGATATGGAAACTGAAGTTCAGAAAGATTCAGAAATATTCTCAAGGTCTGACAGGGTCTAAGGCAGGGTTAGAACCCAGGCATTCTGCTTTCCAGTTCCTTGCAATTGGGCATATAATAATCAAAGTTTCTCTACACTTATCTCTCATTATATAAATCCCAAGCACTGAAGTGACTGTCCTTGAAAACTAGGGGCTTTGTTTACTGCAAAATTTATCAATTGCTGCGATACAACAAACTGAACATGGTCTGTAGGAACTGAATAGATTGTGGAGACAACTGGAGGCTGCTGGGTACAGTTGCTCCCTGGAGATGATGCTGCAGATAAACATGGAGCTTGCACCTTTCACCTGGGCCCTTCTCAGCGCCATGTGTCCTACTCCCCACGGCTCAGAGATGCTACCTTGTGGGGACAGGAAGAAGGGAGTAGCCCCAACTTCACCTCAGCTCTCTACCTCTTTTAGGTTTATTTTTCCAAAGTTATGGTCTCTACTCATTCAGGCACTCATTGAAAAATAGTTATTGAACATCTACTATGAACCGGGCTGTGAACTTCCAGCAATTGTAAACATATTCAAATTCAGTTTAAAGAATCACTTAACAAGGTTATATAATTACTATTTCTCCCACCAAATAAAGATCCCATATAAACCACAGTCAATTTCAGCAATCGTCCATCTCACATACATAGGAGAATATACAGGTTTACGTGGCTCCTGAGTATAAATTATTACCTATTATTTAACTAGCCTTGTAAACTTAAATCCATAGGAGAAGCTCTCATTGCTGCTTAGCTCCATTCCATTTCTTCCTAAAATGAAGCATTCGTCATTGGCAGTAGGTCACCTCCTCTGTGGCCATCTGGTTTGAAGACCCTAGCAGTGGTTGTCACTTTAGTTTCTTTGATAAATGTCTGTGATGGTCAAATACATAGCAGTCCTGTAAGTGGTGGTTCAACATCTAATTTTCCCCACTCTAGCCATTGGTGCTACATGGACTGTGGCATCCAAAAATCTTTGGGGAAAAAGGCTGGGCAAGGCTTTTGAAGGCCCAAGGGCATTCAGATTCATGGTGTCAAAGAGCCAGATATTGAGAATAGAAGATATTGCATCAATCTAACAGAAGTAATCCAGTTGAATATTACCTAGACACTAGAAATGGAGCTAAGAGGATCTGCCACCGATCATCAACACTGAAATGTGAGAAGGTCCAAGTACAATCAAATATTCTATCAGTTTGGAAAAACTGAGTATGCAAAGCTATTCTATATATGAGGATTTTGAAAAATATTACAGAATAAGGTAATTATCTAAAAATACATAAGAAAAATAATTATTGTCACAACTAAGAAAAAATATTTAAGAATTTGGCTCCTAAAACAGGCAGCAAGTAGGCCTGCCTTTCATGAAATAGGAGCAGAAAGACATAAGGATGCAGAAAAGGCAAAAAAAGAAAATCAGGATGAAAACCAAAGACAACAAGCTGAATTAAAGATAACTGGGTGAAATAGGGTAGAATTGAAAGAAAGCTGTAAGTGCAATAGAAATATCTGAATTCTCATTGGGAAGAATAAAGATCAGAATTAATACTGTAGAAAATTGAATCAGAGATAGAATAAACAAGAAAC
Source organism: Globicephala melas (assembly GCF_963455315.2). Lineage (NCBI taxonomy): Eukaryota > Metazoa > Chordata > Mammalia > Artiodactyla > Delphinidae > Globicephala > Globicephala melas. The sequence continues at coordinate 61,463,196 of NC_083327.1, read as the reverse complement.
TAAGAATGCAGCTTAAAAAAAGACCTGAAAACAATGATGGCAAATATGATAGATATGGAGGACAATATGGTAAAAATCCAACCTAAAGTTGTTCCTGAAAGAACAACTGATGCTCCTAAAGAATAAAACATGGAGTAATGAAGACACAGCTAAAGAAATATTTTTTGTGCTAAAAAGATACATAGACTCAGATTGAACATGCTCGCTATGCCCTAAGAAGTTAAATTTAAAAAGTAAGAAAGAGAAGTGTTAGTGCTAACAAATGACCTGGCCAGAGGTTTTTCCTTTATTAAAAAATAAAGAAAAAATTTTTTAAATGAAAAACAGGAGACAAGAGGGAAAAGTTAGTAACAAAGGAACAATCTTAGACTAATTTTAGATCACTTGTGGACAACATCAAATTCTTGAAGTCAAATAGAAAACAGCTAGAATTGGAGGTTTAAAAGGGTGTTAACAAAGAATTGTATACAACATGAAATTCCAGAAGTCATGTAAGGAAATAACCGAGAGTTTTGAGATGAAATGAAGGCTAATAAAGAATCACAGATGCAGAGAGTTGTCATCCATGGACATACGTGAAACCAACAGAAGGATTTTGTGGTATGTGAAATGGCTTTGAAAATATACTGCCCATGGATATTTCTTTAAAAGTTTGCAAACGGCCTTTGTTGCAAATGAAATAGGGAGGAATCAAACACTACTATGAACGAAATTGAGTCCCAAACCAAATAGTTATATCCTTGTTCTTATTTCATAATTAAAATTACTATTCATAATAAAGAGCGTTTATAAATCAATACAAAAAATATAAATATGTCAGTGGAAAATAGATGAAGGATATAAGTAGGCAATATGGACAAAAACACATATAATTTTAATAAGCCATTTTAGACTATGTTTAGTCATACAAGTATATCACGTATATAAAAGTAAAACTAATAAAAGCAAAACTATAAATTTATTAGTTTTTAACTTATTCAATTGCAAGGTAGATTTCAACTGCAAGGTAGATTATACATATGGTGTTGGCAAGGGTGCAGGGAAAATGGGATTCTTATTTACTAAATTATGAAGCATAATTTGGCAGTATGTGTCAAAAATCTTGAAAATGTTTACAACATTTGTCATCAGAATTCTACTTCTAGGATTTTTTTCCCTAGGAAATAATAATAATATACTCCCAAATGTAACTATAATATTATTAATCCTAGGGTGCTTTATAATGGAACATAAACAACCTTAATGTCTAATAATAGGAGATTAAATAAATTTTGTACACAAATTTCTAACCATGACAGACGATGCTGTGTAGGAATTTCTAGTCAAGATAAATGGCTATGATTTTTTCCTGTTTTTTAAGTATGATCTCAATTTTGTGAAAATGTTATTCTTTCTCTCTCATCAAAATGGCTAAAATTTATCTATGTTTTATGGATGGTAGAACTGTAGGAGATAATTATATGCTATGTGCTGAGTAATTTCTAAGTATTCTACAATAATATATATAACTGCCTTCTTCAAGATCAGGAAAATAATATTTTAAATAAAATACTCATCACCAGAGGACATGATTATAGATCCTTATTGCCTTACATTTTACAAATTTATTTTCCAAAATTTTCAGTTACTTTTATAAGCAGAAAAATAAAGTTTGTGTTTTTTCCGAAGAGTTTAGTTAGGGGACCAAATATGTGTTTATTAATTCAACAAATAATTATTGAAGTGTGTGACAAATTTCTGCTGGAGTTTATATATTTACTGGCAGACAATGAAAACTACAAACTACGAGTGTCAGTTTCCTATCCAATACATACTGCTTTTTTCTTCCTTGCAAAACGAATGCCAGTTTTGACCTGGATAGCAATGAGTCCTGCCATAGTAGGACAGATGTGCTCTAAAAAATTTATTATTTTTGTCAAAGAGTGTTCTGCCTATGTTTTCCTCTAAGAGTTTTATAGTGTCCGGCCTTACATTTAGGTTTTTAATCCATTTTGAGTTTATTTTTGTGTATGGTATTAGGGAGTGCTCTAATTTCATTCTTTTACATGTAGATGTCCAGTTTTCTCAGCACCACTTATTGAAGAGGCTGTCTTTTCTCCATTGTATAGTCTTGCCTCCTTTGTCATTGATTAGGTGACCATAGGTGTATGGGTTTATCTCTGGGCTTTTTTTGACCAACCTCCTAGAATAATGAAAATAAAAACAGAAATAAACAAACGGGACCTAATTAAACTTAAAAGCTTTTGCACAGCAAAGGAAACCATAGACAAGATGAAAAGAAAACCCTCAGAATGGGAGAAAATGTTTGCAAATGAAGCAACTGACAAAGGATTAATCTCCAAAATTTACCAGCAGCTCAATATCAGAAAAACAAACAACCCAATCCAACAATGGGCAGAAGACCTAAATAGACATTTCTCCAAAGAAGATATACAGATTGCCAACAAACACATGAAAGGATGCTCCACATCATTAATCATTAGAGAAATGCAAATCAAAAGTACAATGAGGTATCACCTCACACCGGTCAGAATGGCCATCCTCAAAAAATATACAAACAATAAATGTGGAGAGGGTGTGGAGAAAAGGGAACACTCCTACACTGTTGGTGGGAATGTAAATTGATACAGCCACTATGGAGAATAGTATAGCAGTTCCTTAAAAAACTAATAGAACTACCATATGACCCAGCAATCCCACTACTGGGCATATACCCAGAGAAAACCATAATTCCCAAAGATACATGTACCCCAATGTTCACTGCAGCACTATTTACAATAGGCAGGACATGGAAGCAATGTAAATGTCCATCAACAGAGGAATGGATAAAGAAGATGTGGTACATATATACAATGGAATAATACTCAGCCATAAGAAGGAACAAAATTGTGCCATTTGCAGAGAGGTTGGATGGACCTAGAGACTGTCATACAGAGTGAAGTAAGTCAGAAAGAGAAAAACAAATATCGTATATTAATGCATATATGTGGAATCTAGAAAAATGGTACAGATGAACCGGTTTGCGAAGCAGAAATAGCGACATGGACGTAGAGAACAAACGTATGGACACCAAGGGGGGAAAGAGGGGTGGGATAAATTGGGAGCTTGGGATTGACATATATACACTACTACGTATAAAATAGATAACTAAAGAGAACCTACTGTATAGCACAGGGAACTCTACTCAGTGCTCTGTGGTGACCTAAATGGGAAGGAAATCCAAAAAGGCAGGGGATAAATGTATACATATAGCTGATTCACTTTGCTGTATAGCAAAAAGTAACACAATATTGTAAAGCAACAATACCCCAATAAAATTTTTAAAAATTTTATTATTTTATTTTTTTCATTATGGTAACATTGGTTTATAACATAATATAAATTTCATGTGTACAACAAACTAAACTTTTGGAGGACATATGCTTTTAAGACTGTCTTCCAGCTAGAAGTGACAGTTTGCCATAGTTCTAATCAATAAAACGTAGGAAGGAGTCTATAAAGGCTTTTCCTTTTCCTGATATAAGCAGCAAACATGGTTTTTAAAGTGTCCCTTTCTTCATGCCTTAAACCTGGATGTGATGTCTGGAACAGCAGCAGCAATCCTGAAACCATTACAGGTGAGAAGCCTGAGGAAAAGACCAAGAGTCTTGCAGAGATGCTGGCTGGCCCTGGCACAATTCAGCCATTGAGTCAAGGTTGGCAGCCACTTCAGACCTCCGTGAGAGGAATAAACTCTTATATGTTTAAACCACTGTGAGCCAGGTTTCCTACTGTTTGCAGGCAAATGAATACTGATAAGCCATGGTACTGAATGGTTTCTGATTTTGTTTTAGTTGCTAGGGAGCATTACTAAATCAAGTGCCCAAATTGAAGTAAGTAGTTCATTCCAAGTGAACTCTTCCCTTTATGTTGTCTCAGTCCAATATTATTCTCAATTGCCTAGCTTTACATTGTTTAATTGTGTTAGAATCTCAAATCCTTTAGCAAGTTGGTGAAATCCAAATACTAAATAAATGTGCACTTTTCTCTGTTGCCATCTACCCCCTCACTGCCTTTCTCTTCTGTAGAGTGCACGCTCATGGGTGTATTCAATGCTGACTTGAAAATAGGGCCATTTATTCTGGTGCCTTCAGCAGGCAAGGGGCTTTGAAAGAGAACGATATAAAACTGGAAGACACTGTTCCTATTCTCACAAGACATGAAATCAAGTTGGGAAGATGAAAGCACACACTTTTGTCCTCTGTATCTGTCTCTTTCTCTCTCTTACACACACACAGACACACACACACACCAATGGGAAAACCCTTTTAAAGCTTCAAATAAGCTGCATTCAGCAAGCACTCGCAGTCTCTGCCTGTGCCAAGCTCTGTGCTGGGTTGCAAATGTGAAGGTGAGAAATACCTTCTTACCTCCTGAGGCTTATTGCCTAGGTGGGAACTCACCTGAAAGCGGGCACTGTGACACGATACTATTGCGAGTGCTCTGGGAGGGGATGCGCATCAGCTGCTGTATATAAGGGGGGTACCAGGAAGTCCTTCTTGAGGGAACCCACGTCTTGAAAAGCGAGGGGTGCTAAGCTACATTGGTGACAGTATTTCAAGCAGAGGAAAGAGCATGAATACACGCTGAAGAGGACGGAGTTGGTGGACTACAAGTGTTTAACTATTACTGTAGCATTAAGTGAAAGGCAGGGAGGGCGGGAGATGGTGCTGGCATTCAGGCAGCAGCAGAGTTGTAGGGGGCTCTGGGAAGCATGCTGAGGAACTGTTACATGGTATGAGTTTGACAGCAGTGAGCCTCGACTTTGAAGCCAGACTTATTTTGGCTGAATTCTCAGCTATATCACCATTTTTGCACTCTTAGGCAAATTCTTTCATCACTCCATGCATGTCTCCTTTTCTTCATCTATAAAATGATGATAACAATATATACTTTAAGTAGCAATGATCTTAGTAGATATGTTTCAAGCATTACAGTAGATACATGTAAAGCATCTCACATATTCCAGACACAGAGTCGATAATCAGTAAGTGGTAGCGATGATTATAACGGAAAGTTTTTAAAGCAGAAGATTGACTTGGCCAGATGGGAACAGGGGTACAATAAGAATTTGGGCTGTGAATGTTAGTGCTAAAGTCACAAGGCCTAACGAGGTGCTTACAGTGGCATTCGTTGGGCCAATTCTAGGGAGCGGTGGCTTAGAGTAGCTATTTGGGACCCAAGGAAGATGTTTCTGGCAGTCACCCAAAGGACTGAGTCAACCTATTCTGTATGAATAGGTTCATGTGAACTAAGGCTCATAAACGTTAGTTCTATCTCTGGCTCCAATCCTCCGCAATCGTGAATTCACCAAAGCAAGGATAAGGAGCTGTCCTCTGCCCACTTGCTCACATATATTGTCCCTTGGCACATTCTAGGTCCAACCTCTAGAAATTGTCCTCTATTTGCTCAACAGTTAAACTTCTCATAAGTGGCTCTAAGTTTTAAATCTAGTTTCAAAGAAATATATCAGAAGCAGAGAAAGATGCGTGGAAAAGGGTGAGACATTCTCAAGATGTCTGTTTCACAGGACGTAAGAAGATTGGTACAGCTGAACAGGAAGGAACACTTGGGGCAGAGATATGGAAGGTGACGGAGCGTGGGCTAGTAGAAGAGAGTGGTTGAAGGAGAAGTACGAAATACAAGGCTATGTTTTTTTCTGTCAAAATCCCCCTTGTATTCTTTTCGCTTTCTACCTTCTCTTGGCCCGTTGCAGAACACTAAAGCGAATGACTTAGCAAGCGCTCTCAGTTAGCAGCAGCAGATTTTATTTACAGGTAGAAAGCTCTGCCTGGTCCTAATGCTTTACGTGTTTTCATGAGGCCTTATTTCCATTCCCAGGCTACAATGAGTGTACCTGTTAGCCAATATTCCCAAACCGTTCTTGCCCATAGCAGCCCTGAAGAAACGTACAACCACATTTAATTCTGATCTTTGTTAAAACTCTTACTGGCAGGCCAGCACTGAACTTAAAGAACATTGGATAAAGGACTTCTTTCTGGGTTAAGAATGGGCATGCTAGTGTAACTGAATCACCCACGGGCCCGGCAATGTTGGCAGCTATCGAAGAGAGGTCACGGGGCACTGGGTCTCTTTCTAGTCCAAAGGCAGATCTTTCTCTCCCTGATCCAGTTATCATGGCACCTCACGTTTGGTAGCAACTTCATCTGCTGTGGCAGAAGTAAACCTGAGTTTGTTTTCCAGGGCCTGATGAAACAGCATTGACTTAGGACGTGAAATCCTTCGCTTTTCCTGCTCATTATAATTATGAGTAGATTTCCAATCATTTGTTGGTTTCTTTCTGGATGATATAAAGTTTTTTTTCTTCTTGCATGTGGGCCTTCTAAAAGCTGAGGGGCAACCTTCAAGTTATTGTCAATTCAGAACCTAAATCTCAAACATACGTTCATCTAATTCCTTAATTTTTAAAAATTACGTGACTGTCTTTATTGAACAAACAGGATTTGTCTGCTTTATCTGATCTGACTGCTTAACCATATTTTTAATGAGAATTCATTAATAAAATTTTATTGTAATCTCACCTAAAATAAAAAGGCATTAAATCAAATGATCCAATATTTAAAGGCCATCTACAATTCTTTTTCTGTGAAAATTTTCCTTAAAAAACTCTAAAATCACTTTGTAGTTTTGTAAGCTAGATTGGAATTTTATTTCATAGTGTAGAAATTTTGATTGAACCCACCTGGGTAAAAATGTTCCCACATTTAGCAGTATCCATCTTGTACTGAGGTGTCTAAATGTTTCATTTTCAATTTAAACTACACGTTCAATATGTACTGTACATTTCAACATAGCTAGGCGGAGAGTTAAATCTCTGCCACACCCTTTGGACAGGTTAATTGTGCAAAGCTCACTGGAATCATGCAATTTGGTAAGTGCACTTTGGATGGAGGGAAGATGGGAGCCTTTTGTTGGGGGTCTCCTCTCTCCCTGTGTCTCCATTTGCCTCATGTCGTTCTTAGAATAGAATTCTCTTGTTTCCTTGGAGTCCTCACCTTAAATCACCTTTCAAGAAAAATGGGAACAAGTTATAATTCCTGTTATGTAGCTTTGCTGAGACCTTAAAGTGTTTGACTTCCCAACCCATTGGAATTCTCCATATTTAAACTCATTTGAAGCCAGGAGTCAAGGTATTTAAATTCACTGTACAGTTCATAGCATTTAAAATAGTGTAAATTAATGGTATGGATTAAAAAATAATATAAAATGCTATATTTGAAACAGAATCATAATAACTAGCTTACAATATTTAACAAATACACCTCCCCAAACTCTATTTGATGTAGAAATAATGCATATAGGTATGGTCAATGTTTTGACCTAATTTAAACATTTAAAAATACCAACATCAAGGTAAGTTTGGGAATAGAACTATTTTGTGATTGGTTTTGTTACTGTATTTCAGTAGTTTTCATAATTGGCATCACCTTAATGGCTCCTTCAATTAATTTCTGGAAGTAGGTGGGATATAAATTATGCATGAATATATAAGTGGATCAGGTTTTTAACTAGAATAAATGCCTTTGGTGACAGCTTAAAAGAGCCACTTTAAATCAGCTTATAGCATCTATTTTTAAAAGGCTTCCAAATTCAAAGTTAAATGTTCTCTTTTTACTTCACTGACAATGGTGTAATTATTCTTGGGATTAAGTACATATTGTCATTATTAATTTCTGGATAACAGATTATCAAGTCAAAGATTCTATAATTGCGTACCTGCTATGCACTTGTCATAGCAGGAGACCCAGGATGAATAAGAGTGACTCCTATTTCTACAGGTGTTTGCAATTTGGTAGAAAGTCTAAAAGAAGACAGAACAAGGTAAGTGCATAAATGAGCTACAGAATCAGTGTATGTGGGTTCAAAGAGAGGCAAGATCATAGGTAGAGGGAGAATAGGGAAGACTTTATGGCACGTAAGTTCAATAGTGAAGGTGGAAACAAAACACACATCTCGCTTATACATCTTCTACTTGGTCGACTGCAAATATACTGCACCTAAAGCATAAGCATCTTTAATAAAGACATTGAGAAATAGTCTCAATATCTTATTATAATTCCGTGATGTTAACTAGCTGAGCATTTCAATTCATATCTTCTATATATGAGCTTGGCTGATGGATTATAATAACAACCCACATTTGATCAATTTTATCATTCCTGGTTATTTTCAGTTATCAGTGAATGTATTCAAATAACATGGAAAAGATGGGCTATTGTGTTACCTTACCCAACACTATGCCACTGTTGATTGCAGTAATTATTCAATGACTAGAACGGCTCTTATTTCCTTTCATGTACTTCACTAGAACATATAAGAAGTATCTCCTCATAACAGAAGAAGGTTTACAGGATCTTAGAAGTCATGGTTCAAATAGTTTTTGATGCATGTGTTATAAAAATAAAGCAGTATGCTAGTCCTGGGAGGCAAGATTGATTACTAATGCTATTTAGGAAGGTACCTGAAGTAATAGCATCAACTGTATCTGTGTGTTTTGTTGCTTCAGGTTAGTTGTTTGATTCCCAAGTTTCTGAAAGGAGGTACAATTGAGTTATTCTCACCAAGGCTGGTAAACCAAAGATGTATTTTACAATAGCCCAAAGAGAGAACATGAATATAAAGTAATAAGGTTGATTTCTACAAATACCACTCAAAAACCCCTTAAACTTCTGTCTAATTTTCAAAACTCAGGATGTTCAGTCAACAAACATTTGAGACCCATTAAGTATATAATGAGTAATAATAACAAGAGAAAAGAAAAAATTAAGTCTGTATATAGATAATTAAAGTCTACTGTTCACTTTTTTTTTGGCCCCATGGCATGTGGGATCTTAGTTCCCCGACCAGGGATCGAACCTGGGCTCTCAGCAGTGAGAGCACAAGTCCTAACCACTGGACCACCAGTCAATTCCCCCTAGTATTCACTTTTAAAATTCAATTTCTTGGGCACCAACCACAGACCTCATGCTCTTCTATCTGGGGGGGTGGGGGAGAGCATGAGAAATTACAGTAATGAATAAAACTAGCACACACTCTTCTTTTCTGAGGCTCATAGTCTTGGTGGGCTAATGACAGCAAAAGACACAAGGTAAAAATGGCAGGCTCCTTTCAAAGGAGTTTGTGATCTAGTGAAGATGGTAGATATGTAACTACAAGGTAGAAAATGCTTTCTTTTCCTTAACTAGAGTTATCATAAAAATCACCTGGGGAAAAGTTTTCAAAATTCATATGCCTGAGTTTCATTCCAGATCTAAGTGAATGAAAACGACTGACAGTGGAACCCTGGATTGAACATTTTGAAAGGCTCTCTCCAGATGATTCTGTCTTGGACCTCTGGTTAAGAACTCCTAGTCTAGAAGTCGTTCGAATTGCTTGTCTTGGTTTGCTGACTTCATTACAATGCGTTCATAACTTTATAATGCTCAGAAGGTTGCCTTGTTTTTCCCAGCATTATTGAGACATGTAGATAGAATTCTTAACCCGTGGTAAGAAAAGATACAACTCACTGGCCATTTCAATATCAGGCACATACATTCTTCCTTTGGTCCTAATGACCTATGACTTTACGTGCACTCATCTCCACAAAGATGTTCATTTTAATGAGCCTCACTCTTTCAGATTCTCTTCATCCACTATTTTTATTATTCTTTATAACTGTTGCTTCCACTTTGAAATCTAGTTTTCCCTAACTCAGCACGATATTATAGTTAAGTTAATCAGAAAGATTAAGACTGTCTCCACTCTTTGGCTTGGGCTGGGAGAAAATATATTGTACCTGTAAATGCAGCATTACCTGTGGAATGTGTCCCAGTAAAGCCAAGGCACATGGTACTGTGGGAGGGTATACATCCCTAGCCTATTTGCAGTAGAAATCCTCTGAATCCTGGGAGCAGGTGAAACAGCTTTTCTGCCATGTGGCTTCTGATTACAGAAAAGGAAAATATGCCTTTCTTTTATACTATTGACTTTTAACAATAACATGTGAATAAACACTTCAACTTTTAGTTGTTTCTTGAAGGACGGGTTGCTCATGAGTAGAGAGGCACGAGTAGAGCAGGGGCACCCAAAATATCATAGTACTAAGTCTACCAGACTCATTTTCACGTTAGCAATTTGCATTTTCCTCCATGGACCTTAAAAGTGCATATTTGCTTTCCTGGACTTAATGCAACTTATCTCACACCAACAAAAAAGGGGAGGCTTCTTCATTTGATCCTTCTCCACATTCTCCTCCTACTCATTTTTGTCGATCTATAGCAATTTTAGGGAGGATAGTGCTGATTCCTTGGAGAGTTTATGATGCATACTTTAAAATGCCAGGTATACTGATTGCCATGCTGGGTTACCGGTGGAATCAAGCTGCACCTTTGAAGCTATGCACATTTTCTTCCTTCTGTTTTATCTCTGGTAGGACATGTCCTGCTGACCATGAATCATTTACACTCACCAGAGTGAAACAAATCAATAGCAGTGCCCTGGTCTGCTTCTTTGGCCAGTTTGAATGCACAGAAGACCCGCAGCTCCAAACACCACAGGGAATGCCTAGAATCTGTCTAATAAACATACTATGTTAATAAATCAGAGAGTAAAAACCAGTTTTGTCGGGAAACTCTGGACTTGTTCACCACATCCCAACATTATGCTTCTTCAGAAATCTCTGATAATAGAACTTCTTTTTTGAAAATGTCATTGGTTTATCACAGCAAGTTTATAAATTCTTATGAATCATGTGTAATACAGAGTAAAAAAGGAATATAACTGGTACCCTCATGTCCCTGATCTAGTCACACTGTGAGGCTGGTATGACAAAGAAGTGAGATCCTCCAGCTGGAGCAAGCTGGATGGGATGGGCCAAGCCAGGGTCCTCCCGCTTCAGCAACAGCCTGATTGCATTTAGATCTACACTCTGATGTAAGCCTGGGGCCTCTGTTGGTGGATCATATTATCCAAACCTCAGGACTTCTCTAGAATGAGCCAGTTTCCTGAAGAGAACTTAAAGATGTTCTTGAGAATCTGCAAATTGGCTTGACCCATGGAAGATCAGACTGTTGAGAGAAGAGATTCCATTTATATTCTCAGGCAAACTCCAGATAGTTTGTTCTGCTCCAAACAAGTTCAGCTCAAAAACAAGTATTGTAGAATATGTTGCTATCATAGTAAAGGAAGATTAGAAACAAATATTAAAATTAAGTGGGGTAGAAGAAAGACAAGAGATATAGGGACTCCCTCACTGTAGGCTAGTCAGTATAGGTTAGTCATCTTTCTTTTTTAAAGCTTTACTGAGGTGTAATTTATTTACCATAAAATTCACCCACTGTAAGTCTAAAGTTCTATGATAGTTAGTTTATCCAGTTGTTCGACTATCTCCACAATCCAGTTTTAGAAACCTTCTATCATCCCCTAAATTACCTGTTGTCAAGATTGCAGTGAGTCCCCACACCCAGCTTCCACAGTCACTCATCACTCATCTGCTCTCCGTCTCTATACGCTTGCCTTTTAAAAGACATTTTCCATAAATAAAATCAATATCTGGTCTTCTGTCTGGTTTATTTCACTTAGCATGATGTTTTGGAGGTTATCCAATTGATGAATAGTATTCTGTTGTATCGATATTCCACATTTTGTTTATCCATTCGTCAGTTAATAAACATTTGTATTGTTTCTAGTTACTGGCTATTGTGGACAGCCAACAACTTATATGAACATTTACATACAAGTCTTTGTGTGGACATCTGTGTGAATTTTTCATGTGTGGATAACAAGAAGTAGAATTGCTGGGTCATATGGTAAGCAAACATGATTTATCTGTTTAAGAAACTGTCAAACTGGTTTTCTAAAGTGCTTGTACCATTTTACATTTCAATCAGAAAGGTATGAGAGTTCCAGTTTCTCTATACCTTCACCCACATTTGGTATTGTCACATTTTTTGGAATTAGCCATTTCCAGTGGGTATGTAATGGTCTCTCACTGTGATTTTAATTTTCAGTTCTCTAATCACTAATGATGTTGAGCATCTTTTCATGTGCCTGTTGGCTATCTGAATATCTTGCATTTTGGAGACAGAATTTACCGACCACTTCATGTCACTTTAGCCAGAAGTGCCACTCATTTCCTGCTTCTTGAAATGTTCCCTCTCTTTGTATTCTGGGGCACCATATGCTTATGTTTCTCATCCTCTCTCTCTGGCCACTGGTCATTCTTCTTTGTTCACAACTCTTCCTCCACTTGAATTTTAAAAGTTGTGTTTCTCACAATAGCAAAGATCAATAAAACTAAAAGCTGGTTCTTTGAGAAGATAAGCAAAACGGATAAACCATTAGCTAGACTCATCAAAAAAAAAAAAAAGGCAGAAGACTCAAATCAATAGAATTTGAAATGAAAACAGGAAAAGTAACAACTGACACTGTACAAATACAAAGGATCATGAGAGATTACTATAAGCAACTATATGTCAATAAAATGGACAACCTGGAAGAAATGGACAAATTCTGAGAAAAGCACAACCTTCCGAGACTGAACCAGGAAAAAATAGAAAATATAAACAAACCAATAACATGCACTGAAATTGAGACTGTGATGAAAAATCTCCCAACAAACAAAAAGCCCAGGACCAGATGGCTTCACAGGCGAATTCTATCAAACATTTAGAGAAGGACTAACACCTATCCTTCTCAAACTCTGCCAAAATATAGCAGAGGGAGGAACACTCCCAAACTCATTCTACAAGGCAACCATCACCCTGATACTAAAACCAGACAAAGATGTCACTAAAACAGAAAACTACAGACCAATATCACTGATGAACATAGACGCAAAAATCCTCAACAAAATACTAGCAAACAGAATCCAACAGCACATTAAAAGGATCATACACCATGATCAAGAGGGATTTATCCCAGGAATGCAAGGATTCTTCAATATACACAAATCAATCAACATGATAAACCAAATTAACAAATTGAAGGAGAAAAAACCATATGATCATCTCAATAGATGCAGAAAAAGCTTTCGACAAAATTCAACACACATTTATGATAAAAACACTCCAGAAAGTAGGCATAGATGGAACATCGTCGTCAACGGTGAAAAACTGAAACCATTTCCACAAAGATCAGGAAGAAGAAAAGGTTGTCCACTCTCATCACTATTATTCAACATAGTTTTGGAAGTTTTAGCCATAGCAATCAGAGAAGAAAAAGAAATAAAAGGAATCCAAATTGGAAAAGAAGAAATAAAGCTGTCACTGTTTGCAGATGACATGATACTATACATAGAGAATCCTAAAGAGTCTATCAGAACACTACTAGTGCTAATCAATGAATTTGGTTACAAAATTAATGCACAGAAATCTCTTGCAGTCCTATACACTAATGCTGAAAACTCTGAAAGAGAAATTAAGGAAACACTCCCATTTACCATTGCAACAAAAAGAATAAAATACCTAGGAATAAACCACCTAAAGAGACAAAAGACCTGTACGCAGAAAACTATAAGACACTGATGAAAGAAATTAAAGATGATACAAACAGATGGAGAGATATACCATGTTCTTGGATTGGAAGTATCCACATTGTGAAAATGACGCTACTACCCAAAGCAATCTACAGATTCAGTGCAATCCCTATCAAACTACCAATGGCATTTTTTACAGAACCAGAACAAAAAATTTCACAATTTGCATGGAAACACAAAAGACCCCGAAGAGCCAAAGCAATCTTGAGAAAGAAAAATGGAGCTGGAGGAATCAGGCTCCTGGACTTCAGACTATACTAAAAGCTACAGCAATCAAGACAGTATGGTACTGGCACTAAAACAGAAGTATAGATCAATGGAACAGGATAGAAAGCCCAGAGATAAACCCACACACATATGGTCACCTTATCTTTGATAAAGGAGGTAAGAATATACAATGGAGAAAAGACAACCTCTTCAATAGGTGGTGCCAGGAAAACTGGACAGCTACATGCAAAAGAATGAAATTAGAACACTTCCTAACACCATAAACAAGAATAAACCCAAAATGGATTAAAGACCTAAATGTAAGGCCAGACACTATAAAACTCTTACAGGAAAACATAGGCAGAACACTCTATGACATAAATCACAGCAAGACCCTTTTTGACCCACCTCCTAGAGAAATGGAAATAAAACCAAAAATAAACAAATGGGACCTAATGAAACTTAAATGCTTTTGCACGGCAAAGGAAACTATAAACAAGACAAACAGACAACCTCAGAATGGAAGAAAATATCTGCCAACGAAGCAACTGACAAAGGATTAATCTCCAAAATTTACAAGCAGCTCATGCAGCTCAATATCAAAAAGACAAACAACCCAATCCAAAAATGGGCAGAAGACCTAAATAGACATTTCTCCAAAGAAGACATACAGATTGCCAACAAACACATGAAAGGATGCACAACGTCACTAATCATTAGAGAAATGCAAATCAAAACTACAATGGGGTATCACCTCACACCAGTCAGAATGGCCATCATCAAAAAATCTACAAATAGTAAGTGCTGGAGAGGGTGTGGAGAAAAGGGAACCCTCTTGCACTGTTGGTGGGAATGTAAATTGATACAGCCACTATGGAGAACAGTATGGAGGTTCCTTCAAAAACTAAAAATAGAACTACCATATGATCCAGGAATCCCACTACTGGGCATATACCCTGAGAAAACCATAATTCAAAGAGTCATGTACCACAATGTTCATTGCAGCACTACTTACAATAGGCAGGTCATGGAAGCAACCTAAGTGTCCATCGACAGATGAATGGATAAAAAGGATGTGGCACATATATACAATGGAATATTACTCAGCCATAAAAAGAAACGAAATTGAGTTATTTGTAGTGAGGTAGACAGACTTAGAGTCTGTCATACAGAGTGAAGTAAGTCAGAAAAAGATAAACAAATACCGTATGCTAACACATATATATGGATTCTAAAAAAAATGGTTCTGAAGAACCTAGGGGCAGGACAGGAATAAAGATGCAGACATAGAGAATGGACTTGAGGACACAGGGAGTGGGAAGGGTAGGCTGGGATGAAGTGAGAGAGTGTCATGGACATATATACACTACCAAATGTAAAATAGATAGCTAGTGGGAAGCAGCCGCATAGCACAGGGACATCAGCTCGGTGTTTGTGATCACCTATAAGGGTGGGACAGGGAGGGTGGGAGGGAGATGCAAGAGGGAGGAGATATGGGTATAAATGTATATGTATAGCTGATTCACTTTTTGAAATGCAGAAACTAACACACCCTTGTCAAGCAATCATACTCCAATAAATATGTTAAAAAAAAAGGTGTTTCTCAGGGTTCAGTTTTTAAATTCTCTTCACTTCTAACTTTACTGTTTTCTCATTCATGTTGTTTTACTTCAAATGCCATAGTCATGATGTTAATTTCCAAATTTATAACTGTAACGTTGTCTTCTCTTGAGAGGTATAGTAGTATACTGACTGCCTTCGTGAATACTTCACTTGGATATCTCATAGAGATCTTACATTCCAAAACATGCTCCAAATGGAACAATAATCTTCCCTGTAAGATCTCTTGCCCCCCTTCCTTCCCCCACCTCCCTTCCTTTCGCCTTTCCTTCCCTCCTTCCTCCCTCCTTCTCTCCCTCCCTCTCCCTACACCTCCCTCCCTCCCTTTCTTTATGCTTCCACCTTCTTCTCATCCTCCTCCAGTCTTTCCATCAAAGTAAATGATACCATATGCTCAGCTGCTCCGGCCAGAAACCTGGGAGTCATACTTGATACCTTTTCTTTGTCACATTCCACATTCACCAATTCCTGCTAATTCTATCTTCAAGGTATGCATCAATCTGTCAATTACTTTCCATCTCCTTTCCCCCCACCCTAGTACAGCCATCCTTTCCAAGGTTGACTGCAAGAAGCTCCCTACAAATCCATTCTCTACACACCAGTCAGAGAAAGATATATACATTTTAAAATATGATCATGTTGCCTCCTTTTACACACATTCTTAAAATCCTTTAACTGCCTCCCATTTCTCTTAGACTAAAATCTGGAAAACATAACATAACCTAGAAGGTTAGCACTCAAGTCTTGTCTACAGCCACTTGAGAACCCTCTCCCTTCTTTCTTCGGAAGTCCTTCTCTTTCTCTTATGAAATTGGGTAGGTACTATTCCCTCTGTCAGCCATGTCTCTCCCCGACTTGATTCAGCTGATCAGCTCCTACACATCTCTTGCATCCCTCCTTGCATAAATGTCTCCTCATCAAGAAAAACTTCTTGATTTACCCATTATTTATTCCCCCACTTAAACACTCCAGTTATAACATACACGTCTCTTTAAAACACTTAGCCCAGTTGTAAGCAAATAGCTATTTGTGTGATTATCGATCTAATGCTTATTCCTCAGATCCTCAACTCCATGAAAACAAGAACTCTGTCTTTTCACCACTATGTCTCCTGAGCCTAGCAGAAAAGCTAGCTCAAAATAGGTGACAATGAATATTTTTCACCTAAATGAAGTTATAAGTGAATTAATGCTTTTAAGTTCTCTTCAAGAGTACCAAGACTATTCTCAGAAACATTTTCTCTAACCAAGAGGGATAAATAATTGGAAAAAGCATCTGGGCTGGATATTTTAAAGAGTTTACTTCTAACTTTCAGAAATCACAAACTTTAGATATATTTATAGCATCTATGTTTGTTTTCCTTAAGTGTATATTCTTTGGGGTAGATCATATCAATCACTTTTATCTTCTGGGTACCCAGAATTACACAGATGGAAACAGATTTACAAACACAGAAAAACAAAAACAAAGCTACCATACTTCACTGTTGACACTAGTTTTACTTCTTTGATCTATATTTCTAAATAATCCAGGATAGTGACATTTGTTTTATACCTGTAATAACCATAAATGAAATATCAAGAACCTATTTTAAGGGTTTACTGGGGCTCAGAGATGTTGGATGATTTTTCTGAGGTACAAAGATAACTACCCAGAGCTGTAAGTCCTTGGAAGCAGCAGAACATAATGGTTAGACACCTAGACTTTGCAGTTAGACAGATTTGATTCATTTTGTTTTGTCATTTACTGATTGTGTGACCTTGGGCAGATTACTTAGTCTCCCTAAGCCTTAATATTTTTAATCTTTATAATGAGGTTCACTGGGTTCATAGGCTACCATAACAATTACATGAGATAATACAGGTGAAAGCACTCAATGCAGTAGTTGACATATAGTAAGAATTAAATAAGGCCAGTAGTACTATAGTGGAGAGAATTAAGAGATGACATTCCAAAAGAAGAAATGATGTAAGTAAACAAAAAGATATATCCAGGGAAATCATAAGCATGGTGGAATAAAGCATTAGAGAGTGGTGGGAGATAAATTATCAAAAGACAGGTTGTGACCAGATTATGGAGAAATTGAAACAGGCTGAAAGACTGAATTTGGTGCTAAAAACAATGAGAATCCATTGAGAGAGGACTATGTGAGATTTTTTAGTTTATAGGTTTAGACTTGACTACAGCAAGAAACTGCCATAACTTATGCTCATTTAGAGCAACTAACTACACTTTTCCCAAATGTGGATAACTGAGAGGACACAGATTAACATAACCAATCAAGCGTTTTCAAGAAAAGCCCTTAATTCAAATATTCTTCATAAATACAGGTTAATTACTAAGTAGAAGCTTTTGCTTAACAATTTTGAAAGCAGACTACAGTACAAACATTTAAATACATACCAACACCTCAGTGTGTATTTAATATATACTAAACAGATCCTTTCATGTTCTCTTATTTTTCCTGGTAGGATTAGAGTTTAGGGAAAAATTCTTTTCTCTTAGGCCTATGCAATTAATCTGCAGAGAAACTGTAAGATACTCAAAAGCGAGACGTTGTTTTATATATATAGTCCCTAGTACACGGCCTTGTACAGTACCAATGCTCAGCAAATACGTGCAAATATTTGACTAGGGAAAGAAGACAGAAAGGAAGCAAAGAAGGAAAAGGAAGGAAATATCCCTTAAAATATTGTTACTCTCCCAGAGAGGTCTATTTGTCACAGATGTTGCCTCCCCAAAGGGCTGTCTTTTATTTTCCTGAACGTTTACAAACATTTAAAGAGAACTGTTTATAAATGGAGATAAACACTGGTTTTCTGACAGGCTGATATAGGAAAAGTGATATTTCAAATATTGAAGCATAGAATGGGCTGATGATGGAGAGACCAAAGCCTGGAAGATCACTGAAAAGGTGTTTAACGTTACACGTACAGGTTCATCAAGATGCAGCTCTAGGCCAAGGTGGTGGCAGTGAATTAAAAAAAAAAAAAAGCAGATTCTCAAGGCATCGTGAAGAAAGGCTCTACTGGACATTGTAAATATTTGGCTCCAAGGGTCGGAGGGAAGCAAGAAACTGGGAGATGCTGAATGTGACTAAAATCAAGGCTCTGAAATCTAGAAGAATAGAAATGTGGTGACAGAACAAGAAAATCAAAAGGAGAGTTGGGTCTGGGCTTTAGAAGATACTGAATGACGTTCTGCACAAGTTGAGGATACAGCGTGTAAACTCTCTGGCTTTTACGTAAGTTGATGTGGGCTCTGCCACTGACCAGCTGCAAGATCTTAGGGAAGACACCTAATTGACTGGGTGTAATCTCCTCATCTGTAGAATGCTACTTGGGTTAACTGGTACTATTGTTCCTTCTAAGTCCGAGTTTCTATAATTTTACTAATTTGACTCTTAGGAAGACAGCTCAGACGAAGAGCATGAAAAACAAACAATGGATACGAGTTCAGGGATGATGAAGAACTATGGAGAAGACAATAGGAAAGATATACACAAGTAGGACCTTAGTGTTCAGTAAACACCTGTTGACTAATCAGTAAGATCAGAAATAGAGAATGTCCCCACGAACAGGGAAGGGAGGGTTCCAGAAATACTGCTAGTTGCCAACAATATGAAATGCTACAGTTACTAAAAGAGAATAAAACCCAAAAAGGGCTCTGGGATTTGGTGTGTAGGATGCCAGTGACCTTAAGGAAGCATTGGGACCAGCGTACACATTCTGGCATGAAACCCAAGAGCCATGATTAAGGAAGGGTACAGAAAGGGTCCAGTTTGAGTGTGGAGGGCCCAGGGATCTCGGGAAGCATTTCTGTATTGTAGAATCAGAAAAATTATGAAAATTATGAAAAATCAATACATACTAAATGGTTACTAGGTAGATCCAATTTATCTAGTGTAAATCACCTCTGTTGTCTAAGGGAAATATGAGGCTAGTGTGAATCTATAAAATATAGAGAGGTTTTTCTATGTTTATTCCACATGGACAGTATTGGCACCCAAATTCTATGAATGTGTGGGATGGGAGCTGCTAAGATTCAGAATGGGCAAGAATTTATCTATATATACTAAGATTCAGAGATTATTTTACATAAAACATTTAAAAAATAAAGTCATATTCTGTGTATCAAATGAGTTCTTCCTAACGAATACAAAGCAAAGCTGAAACCTGAAAGACTTTGCTGATATAGAAGTCAATCATGCAGATTAGTCATGTCCATTCAACCTGGTGAGGCTGGGCAGAATCTGAAGAGAAACCAACTCCCTTCACTGGTGATCTGAGTATATCATAGTGCAGCGCCCCAGAGGGTAGGGGCTCAGCACTGCCAGGGAGGCCCTGAAACAAATGCTGTAGGTCTCAGTGGAGGACATTTTGTGACCTGAGACTATGTGAATTTTCCTTGTTTACTTTGACCCATATTTAAATCCCTATAAGAGTCTGCACTAAGGGCTGAGAACACAGCTTAGCTCAGTGGCTGGTCCACTGAGAAAGTTCAAAGAACTTTCTTGATGAAAGTTCTTTGAATAAAGCAGGTTTCTCCTTAATCTCATTGACAAAGCTTCTTCACTATAATTGCCCTGTTGACTAAAGCACTGTCTATTCCAGGCCCATATTTCAAGCAATAAACATCATCAGATTTTGCAGACACAATTAGAAAGCACTTTTCTGAGAAATTTATTTTATTTTCCAATGACTTGATGGCCCAGGAGAATTAATATAGCTTATTAATAAAGATTAGACATCAAGAGATGCTCTGTCTCACTTAGCTTTGCTGAATTATTTGATTGATAGAAAACATAAGCCTATGTGGGCTGGGCAGCCTTCAGGGTCTCCCATTGAGGGCTTAATGTCACCACCTTCAAAAGAGCTGTTAGGACACCTAGTATATGTCCAATTGATGCAGCATCTTCTTTAGCTGACAGTGACCCACGTTCTTGGGCTATGTGTTTAACAGGTCTTTGGGAAGAATGTCCCACTTTTAGGATACACATTAATATTTTAATGGCGGTCATAAGTTGTGTATGACCAATCCATTCCCCCAGATCAAAGACAAGATTGAAATAGGAAACTTGACAAATTTCAGTGTATCAGTAAAAGGAAACCATGAACATGAAGGACCTGGATCCTTTGGCATTTGAGATCCCTTGGCCTGGAGTCATTAAGGATGCTTAGTCTGAAGAGTGGGAGATGTATCTCCCAGTTTCAACCTCTGCCTTATGAAAGGGAGAGGACATTTGTTCTCTGTTGTAGTAACAGAGAAACATAGACATGGATTTCAGCTCAGTCTAACGGATACTTTATAATAACTGGAAATGTCAAACTACTGGCCTTCTAGTGAAATACCGGGGTCCCCACTGGTCACTGGAAGTTTCTAATAGGGAAAAGTGAAAATCTTCATTCTCACTATAAAATAGATCTAGGTAACAAAATAAAAATTACAAACAAGGATGGTAAAGATCTTGCCTTCTGAAGTTGCATGGCACACACAGGGCAAAAACTGCTTTAAAAACCTGCGTAGACACTCTGCAAGGGTTGAATACTTTATCATCATCACCATTATTTTGTTTGAGAAGTGAAAATTGCTATACATGGAAATCTTAAGGGAAAAAGTCCTGTAATCCATCTGTTCAGTCTGTGAAGTATGTTTGTTATTGAATAAGGTTTAAATTGGGGAAATTCTTAAGGGAAAGTGGCAGAAAAATTGATGAATGGCAAGGGAGAAATTGAGAATGTTCAAACTGAAAGAAACAGTGACTTCTGATTTGATATTGAAGGGAAACAAACAAAAATTGGGCAGGAAGCAGGAGAAACACAGAGGGAAAGAAAGTTGAAAACAACCTTTTCTCAGTTGAAGACTTTTTTTTTTAACATGAATTACATAGAACATTTTAGTCAGCATTATGAGGAACTCAGGGAAACAGGAGACAATTTAACAAAAGTCTTTGTTCCGAGGTGGTCACACTGCATGCTAACAAACAAGAACTTGGTGTGCTGTGGATATCCAATAGGAGAATTAACTGCAAATCTTACACTTAACGGGCTTTGAGAGATTCCTCTAGACGAATCAGGCCAGCTGCTCCTGCTGGCCTTACTTCCCATCCCAAATCTAATCACTTGCAAATTTCAATCTGACTTAAGGAATGGTTCCAAAGCATATTATTAAAAATATAGTAAAAGAATTTTAGCTCTACATAATAAAGAGTACAGCCATCCCTCTTTATCTGTGGGGGATTGGTTCCAGGACCCTCCACGGATACCAAAATCCATAAATTCTCAAGTCCCTTATATACAATGGCATAGTATTTGCATATAACCTATGAACATCCTCCGCTAAACTTTAAATCACCTCTAGATTACTTATAACACCTAATAAAATGAAAATGCTATGTAAATAGTTATTAGAGGTAAATTAAGGTTTTGCTTTTTTGGAACTTTCTGATTTTTCTTTTTTTTTTTTGGAATATTTTTGATCCACAGTTGGCTGAATCTGGTAATGTGGAAGCCGCGGTTATAGAGGGTCAACTGTACGCTTATTCTAACCCTGTTCCACAAATTAAAGCAAGTGGGAGGATAGAGGAGGTTAAGGTAAACAAGTTTTTCTCAATTTTGTTTTAGAAAAATTTTCAAACATTTTTAAACAATGTGTCATGAAATAATTGTGTAATTACTTCAATTACATGATACAATTATTTCAACTGCATTCTTCTAGAATATTTTGAGTCCCTCTAAAGTAAAATCCCATATAGCATACAGAAAGAGAAGGGAAAAGTCCAGAGATGCTAGCGACTTGCTAACAAATTGGGTCCTGGGGTCAGCACGTTGCTTTATTTACATTAAACTTTGGCTTTATTAGTGTATAGCCCCTTTGGTCTTTAGGCCAATGGCCGCTCTAGATTTACAGGTCACTCCAGTAGGTATTTGTTATTAAAAACATATTGCAGGACCTGGATATTAGCATGCAGCCTCCAGCACTGGACTTACTATTTTTTTTATATATTGTGTTTCTAACACAAACTCTCTCAAAGATATGCCCCCCCATGTAACATGATAAAACAGCACATGCCACTTGCATGTTTCAAAACTGAAATGTCATGAAAGGAAATGATGCACAACCTCTCTGTGGGGCCTCTGAAATACATTGAGGAAAATGTGCAAACACCAAACCTGGTCTGAGATTTACCCTGAGATGACTCTTGCTTGGAAAAGAAAAAAAAAATCCTCTTCAGCATCTCTGGGATTGGAACTATTAGCAAACTTATAATTTTGTTTATTCATTTGCTGAGCTCTAGTATTATCTAGATTGCAAAGAAAATATCCAGACAACTGCCTTCTTCCTGCTTGTTTCACCCCCCTGAATGCAACTCTCCCTCTCTTTACCAGCCCCAAATGGAAATTATTCAGCTAAGTTCTTTGAAATCCCCTTTGCTGAAGGATTTCTTTTATGTTGGAAACTTGGCGTTAACTCCCTCTGCCTTCCTCAACTTCAGGGCCAGTGGAAGATCAGCTCCAAATTCTCTTTTTCTTAAGCTCCAGGACAGAAAAATAAAAATTCACTTCTTCATATTCATGATGGAGCTTCCAAGCATTGCTTTCAACACTGTTTTGCTTTCAGTTTTCCCACTGTCAATCTGAAACCTCTTCCCCGCCATCAGACTATTTCTGTGGTGTTTTCCTTAGATCCACACATCCAATTTACCATTCCAATTTATCCTACTCTTGCCTGACAAATCACTTCTTAACTTAAAAAGTGACTCTTGATCCCACCCATCTAAACATATGGTGCTTGCAGTATGCATTTGGTAAGTGATTATTAGATGAATAAACTCATGACTCCCTCAGTTATACACCAACATTTCTGCTTCCAAAGTATGTGGCCCAGAGCAGAGAATTCCCCAATTAGATTTTCCGTTTGGTGGATTATCTGTAGTCCACTGTTTTCTCCTTCTGATCTTCCCTCTGAATCCCCTTATGTTGACAGGCAACTCAAGCCAAAGAGGGTCAGGCTGGGCAAGTGTAGGAGGAGTGACTGTCAGCAACGTCACTATGTGATTTGTGGGATGGAGTTTTACTACATATACAAAAACAAAGATAAGTGAGTTTTCTAGGGCATCTGCCTTCATGGCTTACTCACTGTTCTGCTCTACTACATTAACATAAAAAAATCAAGATTTTGGGGTTGTCCTTATTTCTTTAATTTTTTGGTAGATATTTATATTTTTACATAATTTTATACATATAAAAACTTAGTTATATTTATATCTTTCCCACTGTCCAAAAGTTCTTTATGTCAGCAAATGTCAACATGGTCTACAAGAATACAACTAAAGGATTCTCTGCATTGAACTAGTATAATACTGTCGATCGCTACAGGGCCACTGAGTACTGTTTTCCTAAGCTGTCAGTATGTGTATATACATAGGGTCTGTCCCACACTATTTGTCTTCAAATTATTCTTTGTTTCATTTATGGATATTTTGCCTCCCCTGTTATATATTTCCTTAAGGGAAGGGATTGTGTCTTAAACAGTATTCCCTTTCATCAACATTTAGTGAAATCTGATCATTACAGTAGGTGTATAAAAATGCTACTGAGATAAGTCTTGGGGTTAAACATACAAAAAAATACATTTTGAGAAAACCCCTCTTTTTGTAGGTCTTTCAGGATTTACCTCAGCTCATAAAGAAGTGGCACTGTTTGACAGTCTTAAAGTATCAGTATGTAAACAGACCTTGAGTTCTAGGCCTGGGTTTTCTTGCTGATGACTTCTAAATATTATTATTTACTGCAAGTGTTGATGTTTTGACTGGTTTACGATTTTCCTTAAAAAAAGATACACAAGTTTGGAGAATTGTTATCTGTTCCCTTGTTTGTTTGTAGAGGGGAAAAGGTCTATTTACTTCATTCCTTCTACAGAACAAAATATTTTATATTTAATATGATACTTTTTGAAGCAATAAAAGGCTTCTCATTCATCTTTGTCCTTTTCCTTCATGCCACGGTATATACAGTTCATAGTGAGTATTCAATAACTGCTTACATTCTTTTTATAATTAATAATTATAGAAGGGTTTTTTAAAAGCATGATATGAAAATGAGAAACCACAAAATCAAAACTGGATGAAATTGGTTACATAAAATTTTACATGGGTAATAAAACACAATAAACAAATTCAAAAATGAAATATAAACTTCAAAAAATATATTTGAGATATATAACAAAGGGGTAGTGTTCATAATATAAAAAAGCTCTTATGAATCAAATTTAAAAATGAGAAGACCTATAAAAATATTAGCAAAAGTCATACAAGTGAATACCAATGAACAGAAGCATATAAAATTACTTGTCTTCACTAACAATTAAAATAAAACAAATTAAGTAACCTATTACTTTCACTCTTAAGATCATCAGTCAAATGATTGATATTACACATTTTTGGTAAAGATAAGGGAAAAACCTTCATTTGCTATGGGTGAGAATAAAAATGGTTAAAAAAATTTAGGTGGATTTGGTAATATCTTTTAAAATTTAACTGTGCTAAAAGTTTGACTCATAAATTCCAGTACTAGGAATTTATTCCAGAGATATACTATCAATAAATATGTAAGAATATAGGTGAAATAATGTTTATTGCATACTTTGTAATAGCGACATCTGTAAAAAATTATCTAACTGTAAGAATTTGGAGAAATAAATTTAAAAGAATGAGTAGACCTACCTATATGTCTGGTTATGGAAAAAGTGTCAAAGTTGTTTTAAGTATAAGAGCAAGTTATGATGGCATATTTAGTATGACCTTATTTTATAAAATTAAAGTGTACATTTAAGTATCTTAGAATATTTGTTTCAGCAACATGAAATCTGACCTAGACAGACCTCTTTCCAATTATAAACACATATAAAAATAAAAGTTTGATTAAATATGTAACAGAAGTTGTAAATATCTTGTGAAATATAAAAGAAAAGAAAGTCCCAGGACTTCCCTGGTGGTGCAGTGGGTAAGAATCCGCCTGCCAATGCAGGGGAAATGGGTTTGAGCCCTGGTCCGGGAAGATCCCACATGCCATGGAACAACTAAGCCTGTGTGCCGCAACTACTGAGCCTGAGCTCTAGAGCCCGCGAGTCACAACTACTGAGCCCACGTGCCTAGATCCCGTGCTCCACAACAAAAGAAGCCATCGCAATGAGAAGCCCGCACACCACAATGAAAAGTAGACCCCCACTCGCCACAAGTAGAGGAAGCCCGTGCACAGCAACGGAGACCCAATGCAGCCAGCCAGCTAGCCATCAATCAATCAATCAATAAACAAACAAATAAATAAATGAAAGTCCCTAAGAACCAGAGTGAAGAGGGAACCTGAATCCAGGTGTTCCAGTCATGAGAGAACTGTGGCAACCAGCGGGATGCTGTAGCAGATGCTGTGAGCTCCCAGGACACATCCCTCGGGCCTCTTAGGGTGCTCCTGCTGCTTTTCAGTGGCCAGGATCCACATCTCTGACTTCGGGCTTTCTTTCCCTAGAACTCTGGAAGCTGCTCTGATTAAATGCACATGGCATTTTGGAAATGTCAAAGATATCTCCTTCTCCCCCAGCCCTAGTAACCCTCACCCAGTGATTCCTCAGATATGACATATAAATATAGCAGCTCCCTCACCCTTTGTGGTGGGTTAATTGTGGGCATGTGTTTTGAACCATTTCCCAGAGTTTAACACTTTAATTGTCCACTGACATAGCTGGTGGACACAGCCTATTGGTTTCCTTCACCTTTCTTCCACTCACTTTCCCTCTGTCTTACTGGGGTTCTGTGTACCCCCCAAAGGGTCTATATGTCCTTGAGTCCTTGTCTCAGGACTTGCTTCTGAGGGAACCAAAACTAAGAAAGATGTTAATGACTTATAAGATCTAGGGTATAGGACTGTGGTTTTACTATCTATTCAGAAGAAAACTGGAACCGAGAGGCTTATAGTAGCATGACGCTGGGCTGTCCCTCGGGGAAAGGAGAAATAAAGGTCTTGGCTCATCATTCCAGGGAAATGACAAGCCAGTTTCTCTTTCTGTTATAAAGGGAATATAGAAAAACTCACATGAGAAATGGAAAACCAAGACCTGAGCCTGGCATTTGAATGGTATAGGATCGTAAAGTGTAAAAAATGAATGTGTGGACTGGCTCTACAATGGCAAAATTCCTAGGACACTGTTTGGAAGAAAACACAAAACACGTAAGACATGAAAAAAGTAACTGCTGAATATAAGCTAAGCAATGAAAAATATAATAAAAAGGAAAGAAAATTCATCAAGAAAGAGTCAGCAGACAGGAGAACTGGAACGTTTTGAAGGAATCCATAAAACAAGTAGGCTAAACATTATTGGAGATTAATGAAAGGATCAAAATTATAGGGAAGGAACATGAACACTGACATAAGAATGGGTAACTTTTCCAAATAAGACATGAGAAATAAGATAATTGAAGAGAAAACTCAAATATGGGTCAGAAGCCTTTAGACCTAGCTCAAAAGATTATGTAGCTGGAAGAGAAATTTAAGGAAAATTTTCACAATAAAGTCTAGTGAAATAAAGATATGGTAAATATGAAGGAGTGTTTGAGAAAAACGGATAATGGAATGGGAATGCAGCACATATATCTGTAACAGACATTCAAGAAACTGAGAAAGGGTAGTAGATACAATTTTCAAAAAAAATGTGGCTAAAATTGTACCATATTTGATGACATATGTGAAACGTAGGATAGGAGAAATAAGAGTATAAGGCGAGATAAATAAATCTAGATGTTTTAGTGAGCCTGCAGAATGTGAAAGACAGAGGGTGGCAACCCTCAGCTCTCATCCCAAGAGAGGACCTGCCACCAGCAGGGCAGTCAACTGACAGCCTCCAGTGGCTGCACCTTCAGGCTCTACAACAGTGGTCTCACGGAGGCCACTCTCTCCAGATGGCTCCCAGCCAATGTGGGGCATGATGGGCTACCACAGCCGAACCCTTCTGGTCCATGCCAAACTCTTCCAACTTAGGAGATCCCCACGAGCCTGGCCAAGGATCTCAGAGCTGCCCTGCAGGCTAAGTCTCTTCCTACACCAAACGCCTTTCGCAGAGTCAGATCTGTATTGTGGTTTGAAGGCTCTCACCATCTACTCCTGCTCCCTTGGCCCTTTATCCATTTTCCCCAAGAAATCCTTTGTATTTCTGTCTTGGAATGTACGTTGCAGAGGGCCTGAGCAGACACAGAGGGAAAAACCTTAAAAGCAACCAGAAAAGACAGTGCACTACAAAGAAACAACAATTAGACTCACAGAAAAAATTTATCAGCAACAATAGAGACTAGAATGCAAGGGAATATTACCCTCAAAGTGTTGAGAGAAAATGACTCATACTTGGAGAATTCTATATCCTGTTAAATCATCATTCATGAGTGAGGATTAAAAAGAATATTGACAGTCTAAACATTGAAAGTATTTACCACTTTCGGATCCTCAAAGAAAGAATGTGAACCTAAAAAGAAAGAATGAGATGTAGGAAACAATACTGAGCAATGTTGGAAACCATAGGTAAATTTAAATAAGTATTCACTACAAAAATTTTAAAAGATGATAGCTCAGGGTTTAAAAATGAGGTAGAACTCAAATACAGATAAAATAACATAGTTGGGGTGTGTGTGGACATAATCTAAGATGATTTAAGTAAGTTCCTTATATTATTCTGGGGTGTGATGTTAATAGAGAATACATATAAATTTACTTATATTTTAACTCTACTGTGAATGTTAAAAATTTAAGGGTAATCACTGAAACCATAAAAAAATGAAATGTCTAATCTCCAAATTAGTGGAGAGAAAATGAATTAACAAACTCAAATCCAGGGGGTGGGGTGGGATAAATTAGGAGTATGGGATTAACAGATACAAACTACTATACATAAAATATAGGTAAGCAACAAGGATTTACTGTATAGCACAGGGAGCTATATTCAATATCTTGTAATAACCTATAATGAAAAATATTCAGAAAAAAATATATATAACAGTCATTTTGTTGTACACCTGAAGCTGACACAACATTGTAAATCAACTATACCACAACTAAAAAAAAATCCTCAAATCCATCCAGTAGAAAGCAGAAAGAGTAAATAAGAAGTAACAGAAAAATGTGATGAATAGAAAACCAAAGTTTAAATTGAATAAATAAATTTTAATGTATATTAAAATTATACATTAAAAATAAAATTAGTTTAAAAATAACTAAAATTTTAAAAATTAAATTATTTTTTATTTTTAAATAAAAAAATAAAATTCAGCTATATGTTATCTAAAAAGACACACCAAAAATATGTACTCACAGAAATGTTGAAAGCAAGAGGATGAAAAAAAGATATGTCAGGGAAATAGTAACCCCAAAGAACTGGAATAGCAGCTTTTAATATTAGAATATTTTCAAAATATTAGTACTATTTTAATACTAGATGGGATAGACTTCATAGCAGAAATAAGAATAACGATTACCAGGAAGATAATCATTCTGAACATTCATTCACTTACCAGGCAAAGCTCGAAGTGCACAAGGCAAAAATTGACAGAAATACAAGGAGAAATTCACAAATCCACAATTACAGCAGGAGATATTAGCATGCTTACTGCCATCACTGATCAGAGTCAGAAAACTAGTCAAGGGAATAGACCATTTTGACAACACAGTTAATAGGCTGGAGCTGACGACTTTATATAAACAATTACAGGAAATATATTCTTTTCTGTCTCATATTGATTTTTTCACAAAAATTAGCAACTTAAGCTACAAAGGAAGTCTCAAAACTCTCTAAAAATAAAAATAATCTAAGAATCATTTTACATAAGCAGGATTCCCTGAACACAGTGCATCAATTTTAGAAATCAACAATAAAGGACAGCAATCTCCTTTTCACTCCCCACACTTAGAAATTTAAAATAACCACTTCTAAATCATTATTGAATAGAATAAAAATCATGGAATTTACAAAATATTTAGAAAGAAACCACAATGAATATATCATATTTCCAAGATTACAATGTCCAGCTAAAAATACACTTGGAGGGAAATTTATAGTTTGAAATGTATGAATTAGAAAGGAAGAAAGATTAAAACTGAGCAATAGAGTAAACCAAAAGTCAGTAGAAGAAAGAAAACCACTGGATTAAAGACAGAAATTAATGAGGCAGAATAAAAGAGATAAAGGAGAAGTTCCACACATCAGCCACACACCCATCTCCGGGCATTGGCCTTGCTGTGCCCTCTGTCTAGAACTTTCTTTCCCCAGGTATCTGCATGGTTCACTCTCCCAACACTTTCCCATGTCTTTTCTAAAGTCACTTAGTGGGATTTCTCAAGCAACCTGTTTAATATTTCATGCCCAGCTCCCCAATATCCCCTAACCATCTTCCCTGCTCTCCTTTTTGGACAGCAATTTTCACTAGCTATCATCTTTTACACATGCATTTTACTTATTGTCTGTGTTCCCCCATTATCTGTTTTGCTCACTGCTGAGTCTACAGGTGCCTAGAACAGTCTAGCTTAGCAGTTTTCAATAAATGTTTGTTAAATAAATGATTTTATAGCTATCTAGGTGGTGCATATACAGATGTCTGTCACATCATTTTCTATACTTTTCTGTACATTTGTAATATTTGTAGTTAAAAATGTAAGCTTTTTTAATAAAAGAAAAATATCTAGGTCTATGAAGTATTAACAATGATTACCAATATTTACACTTTCATATTTTTCCAATTACGTTTATATTGCTTCTATAATCACAACAAAATGAAAGTAATGCCACCAAAACAAATCATATATGCCTAGTTCATATATTCAATAAATTTTGTTACTGTTTTAAAGCACCTGTTCTTCTCCAGAATTAGTGAAATTTCCAGAACTATATCATACTATATTAAAGATTGCAATAAAAGAACATTTAAGAATCCTTTAAAAACACTTTAGGCAAAAAACTCCATAATCAAAATATTCACAGGATACTGTATTATTTCAGTGAAAAAAATTTTGAGAACATTCGTGGACTCAAATGTTGACTCCAAAAAACCTAGAAACTAAGGGTCACTTGAAAGTATAGGGAAAATATCTTTACCCCCATTCTTAGATATTTTCATCTATCATGTCATTTTGTGTTTGCTGATGGTTCAGGAATTCAGATATGTTTTCTGACAGGGAAATTTAGAAGCTTGTGGTAGAGAAGAGGGAAGGAAATGAAACAATAGTTGCCACTTATTGCTAGATCACTGGATCAGTTTTGCTCTCTGCTCTGTCCTTCCATCTTCGGTGTAAGTACAATAATCTGATACCTTTATTGTAGGCAGTGATTGTGTACATGAACTGTTATCAGAGTGAATTTTTCATGCTTGAAAAATTTTTTCATTAATACAGGAAGAATGACAGAAAATTAATTAAAATCAGATGATCAAAATACTAATGCGTTAGACAATACACCAAGACACAAAAATGGTTCTGTTACATAGAACCCTTTTTATTCATAGAATAAAATATAAACTGAGAAAAATCCTCATTAGTCCAAGATAATTGTAATCTGCTGATTGTGAGGTTTTTAAGAACAATATAAGTGAAAGATCTGGATATGAAGAAATGAGAAATACTGCATGTTCACTCTATAGTGATATGTAAATGGTGGTGTTAACTCAGGTTATGTTTTCCAAAGTTCACACGCACAGTGAGTACAATTTATTACGTATGAACTAACCAAAAAGTCGAGTAAGTGGGCAGAAAAGCGAGAT
This sequence comes from Globicephala melas, assembly GCF_963455315.2. Lineage (NCBI taxonomy): Eukaryota > Metazoa > Chordata > Mammalia > Artiodactyla > Delphinidae > Globicephala > Globicephala melas. The sequence continues at coordinate 61,432,006 of NC_083327.1, read as the reverse complement.
TCCAGGTGAAACTACTGTGGTAGACTTCAATTAACACACACAGTTCTTGGTAGTCTTTATCTAACAGACCCACTTCAAACATAGAATGAATTTGCTCTATGAGACTTCTTTAATTACGGACACTCCGCAAAGTTGTGTTTCCTTCCTTGTGTTGTCTTGAAGCAAAGGGCATTAATTAGACAGAATAAAAAGGAAACATCTGATTTCTAACCATTTTAAAATATTCTATGAACACCTGTCCTTGATGTCTGACAGTACCTTAAATGATATCGAAAGTATCCTAAAAAGACAACAGCAGAGTTAGTGTGATGTGGACAATACTGTATGAGAAAAGTTCAAGTAGTGTCCATGTTGGAAAGTCATTGATAAAATTATGAAATCTTAAACAGTAATTCTCCCTGGCTGAGTACACAGGGCAGCACTAAAATACTAAATAATGATTTGTAATGAAATTCTAGATTGCTTTCCTGAGGTAAATTATAAGGCTGCTACTGATTATATTTACATAAGACAAAACTTGCTAAGGCAACTGAACTCTTCTCTGCAAGCACTCAAACCCTTAAGAAAGCTGGAATTAGATCATTTTTGACAACTCACTGAGCCATCTGTTAGGAAAGACTGGAAGAGCTAATGAGGTGACCTAGGAGATATGGGGATATATGTATATGTATAGCTGATTCACTTTGTTATACAGCAGAAACTAACACACCATTGTAAAGCAATTATACTCCAATAAAGATGTTAAAAAAATGTTATTATGAATAGAACTTATTCTGTATTGTTGGAATTAGTTGTTTCAAATTTCATTTCTGTTATTATTGTTCCACATTATTAAAATCCAGCCATTCATATTTTCCTAAATGTCATGAATTAAAATAAAAACCAAAGAGATGGTATGAGGATATGAGATAACAATAACGATAAACAGTAATTAATAGTTACTTAGATTTTTCTACCATTCACAGTCACACACAAATACATATTTTACATATATATGTATCTCAACATATGTTTATATATACATACAGATAATTAATACATATACATATAATGAATCTATTTTTAAAATAACACTTTGAGGGATTATTATAGCCAATATAAAACAAATGGAAACTGAGCCACAGAACACTTAGTGACTTCCTTGGAGTCATAGCTTTGGTGAATGTCAAAGCCAAGACTAGATTTTGAGCTTCCTATCTTTCCCCTGGATTCTTCTCCTCAATTCATATACCTGTGTTTTTTACAATCACTGACTATCTTTTATGTAAGTGACCGTGGTCACGGGAGCACAGTAATCTGCCCCCGACATCTCCATCCAATAGGCAACTCTCTATCCTTACTTGGAGGAGAGGAACAACGTATGCCTAGTATCTTAAGAAACCAAAGCAAATATTTCCATAAATGTTGTTCCTTTTGTTGTTTAGGGTCTACGTATTCTTTGCACTTGAATTTCACATCCTTGTGGGTTACATAGGCTTTGGTGGGCTGACTGGAAATCAATAATATAATATAGTGTCTAGGGAATGATTCTTTGCCAGTTCTAGACTTTTGTATCAAAAGTCTTTGTAAATTGGAGGCGCCATACTTTCATGCTAAGGAAAATATATAATAATGGCACAATTTAAAGCAGCTGAGCTCTCATTAGGGGCCACGTGTAACTGTGATTGTACCTAAAAACATCTACGAGTGAACATGGAGCGGCATATTTATACCACAGTTTCTTTGTGCTACTCTCAAGTATGTATGGAAAATTCCTGTCGTCGGGGTCCAAGCTGGAAGCCTCAGCCCCTTCATGTTAGGAATTTATAAAGAGGCTTTCATGTCTACAGAGTCTTCTGAAGCACAAGCTCTGGCAAGGCTCCAATAATATAGGCAGCACCATGTAAAACCCAGATGCGTATATATTTGAATCATTTCCTGGCTCCTCCCCTTCTCCCCACCTTTTGATGTTGATGGAAGGCTCAGTCCTCCAACCTCTTCCTATTTATTTACATTGTCTTCCTAGGTGATCTCATTCAGTGCCAAGGCTTTAAATAGCTAATGTATTGATAGATCTAAGTACAGTTCTGATCTCTCCCCTGAACACTGCACCTCAAACTTAATGCGTCCCAAATAGGACTCCTACTTTCTTCCTGCATCTCCCTTCTCCAACCTCATCGTCCCTCAATCTTCCCCATCTCGTCAACGGTACCTGCAGTGATGCAAGCCAAAAATCTAGAATTCATCAATTGTTCTTTATTTAATTGACATGTACGCAATATAAGTAGCACTGACTACTGAACCGAGTCCTAAGTACACACACACACAGATGCACACGCAGACACACACTCAATCTGTATAGCAATCCTATAAGGTAGGCATGGTTAGCTTCTTCCTCCAATTTTACAAGTTGGAGAATAGATTATTCAAACAAGGTTACTTGTCCAAGGTTACAAAGCTGGTAGGAGGCTGAGCCAGAATATAAACCCAGGGAGCTTGGCTCCAGAATCTGGGCTCATAAGCACTGTGTAATGCTGTCCTTCCTTTACAGCCAATCCGCCATCCATTCCTATCCATTATACTGTCAGATACTCACATCTGAACACTAACCATCACTCCACTGTCTCCGCCTCAATCCAGGCTGCCTTCACCTCTCCTCTCCTGCAATAGCCGACAGCTGCCCATGACGGCTTCTATACCCCAGCCTGCACAATCCATTCTCTGCACGGGAGCCAGAGTCATCACTTCAAGCACAAATCAGTTGAATCTCTTCCCTGTCGCCTTGGTTTCAGTGGCTTCCCATTCCCTGTGAGAAGAGTAGAACTCAGACCATGCCTGGTGAAGGTGCACACGGTCTGGGCCCTGCCTTCTTAGGCTCACACATCTCCCTCCATCCTAGCATCTCATTTTGCTCCAGCAGCCCTGGCCTTTCTGTCTTTCAAACAATGAAATTTGTTTTCTTTTTAGGGCTTTGCTCTTGCTCCTTCCTCCACCTGGATCACTCTTCTTCCAGGTCTTTGCATGGCTGCATACATTTAATTATTTCAGACACAGACAAGACTCCACTGACCTCCCAGTTACATGCCCACATCTCTACTGCCAGCAGCTAGCCATCACACTACCCTGCTTTATTTTCTTCACAGCATTTAGCAATATCTGAAATGATCTGTCTTATCTACTTGTTTACATGTTAACTGTCAGGCTCACTAGAATGCAAGTCCATGGAGACAGGGACTTTGTCTTTTCTACTTTTATATCCCCAGTCCCTATACCACATTAGGTCCCCAAATACTTGTTGGTTGAATAAATGAATCCTGACTCTGTCATTTGAAAGCGGTGACCTTAGGCTAATTATTTAATCAATGGGAGACATAGTTTGCACATTAAAAGGGGACAATTATACCTATGTATTGAAGATTTTATGAGGATATTTAGAGATTTAAGCAGAAATTAGGATTTTTCTCAAGACCTTAGTGCTCGTGAATATAATATACGAAAGTTTTGGGCTGATTAATAGTTTGTTATATGTGCACAGCCTACGTTTCAAATCAATTAAAAGAAGTCTATACCTATCCCACTTCTAAGACCTAACCCAATTACTTGTAATTCTAGATTATCTTAATTAAAGTACTAATATTATGTGCCAATCATCATCGGGCTATATACTTTCATATGTGTACATGTATATACACACATATATAGATATTTCTAGCTATATCTGTATCTATATTTATATATCTATACCTGTCTACCTATATATATTCACATGGACACACACATATGTACATAAACTTGTAGCATATGATTATCTGAGGCACTCATAGAAAAAAAAATAATTGAGCCAGCATACTTAAGGCATCTAGGCCAAACTAAACAAGAGAAAATGTAAAATATTTGGCCTAAAATTCAATTTCAGTTAAGCCTGTGTAAAAATTCACTTGGATTGAATACTGGGCACGGTTCTGATGCTGCCTGTGCATGATGGGAAAGTCAGAAGAGACCCACCATATTACAGCTCTGAGTGTTCACGCAAGCCCCTCAACCAATATTCTTCTTAAATCGTTTCCACATGCTGATTTGTCAAGCCTGCTTCTTGATAAAATATAGGCACTAAAAGGAATGATAGTCAAAATATTTAACCAGTAATTTGACCAGAGGCAAAAGATGGGTATGACCATCCTGGCATCAAGCAGTAGAACACTGGCTCAGGACGAGGGCAAGGATGCAGAGAACCCTCACTATGTGGAACATGAAACTCATCTCAGCCATACAGGAAAACTTCTCCTAGCCTGAAACTATAATTAAAAAAAAAAAAGCTATGATATCAGATTCTGGTTTGGAAATAGGGACATAATTTTAGGACTGTTTCACAGCTAGAAAATAATTGAAGTCATCTTGTGTGCTCAAGATTGCATGAATAACTTAAATGCAGGTCAAAATTACCAGGTTTATAAATTTTTTTTAAATTCAACACATTAAATTAGCTTAAAAATTATTTATGACTTCCTTTTTGATTTCCTTAAGGAAGAAACTAAATACCTGTGTTAGAAACAGAATAAATTACTCATGTACCTTTTCACAAGAATTTGCAATTAAAAACTGTGCAAAAGTGCTATTTAGTTACTCAACAGTTTGTAATCACTCCTTGTTGTTACTCTATAACGTAAATGTCTTCTCAGTTTAAAAATTCACGGAGTAACACATAAAACTTAGTCTTTTGGCTTAAATATTAAGTCAATTCTCCTTCTTTTCTGTTACCTGTAATGTATGATATTATCAATTCAAAACAGCATATTTTATAAAAACATACCACTTAATATGTTTTTAATTTAATATGCTTTAGCATACATATAGTAGGCTAAACACTGATTCTTTTTAAATCCTATTTTTTTCAATTTCTATTTTAAAAAGAAAAAAATGACATGAAAACTAGAAACACACCTATTTAAAAAGAAACTCAATAAAGCAGGATATTTCAAGCATATTTTTCTTAACTGTTTACTGTTTTTTTCTCTAAAAATATATATTTTCTAACTATTTTTAAATTGCTTGTAAATAATTAATGATTGGACGCTAGGTTAAGGACGTAGCATATTTTGCATTTATTAGCTATAATTTCAAGTTCACCTGTGCTCCAAAGATAACCCAGCACTGGAAAACCGGCATAAAGTAGTACTAGGAAAACACAAATGCCCAAGAAAAGCCAGCAAACTGGCAGAGGCAATAGATAAATACAGAACACCAAAAACCTGGTTTTACATAACTAGACGAGGATTTGACTCTAGCGTAGCTAAGTTTAATCCTGGGTAGAGTATTTTTCTTGCAACTATTTAAATAATAATTTGCTCATTCCACAGGACATAGCTAGTGTACTGAAAATAAAATTTTTTGAGTGTTTACAACACATGTGGACTAACACATAACGTCTCATTCAGAGACATTAGATTTTGCTTGCATGGAGCTATAAACTGTGAAACAATTTGGATAATGAAGAAAGTTGCTAATAGCTCATCGTACCTAATTTATATCAGCTACTATATAAGATAACATTAGCTTCCATGCAAAAAAGCCATAAATCAAGACTTAAATGATACATTTTGGTAGGTATCCTTGATTGGAAATGTGAGGTGCAGATGGAAAACTGTCTATTAACAAATAGTTATTTGACCCAAGATCTCTTTAGGATATGAGCAATCTCCAAAATGATAATGTTTCTCAAAGTACTACTGGCGAATAATAATTATAAAATAAGGTAATTATACTGATGCAATCGTAATTCTGTTTTCAAATTTTACGTAATGGATATATGCCCGTAGTGAAATATGGGAGGTAAACACATACTTATCTTTATCTACTTAGTTCATGATTTTGATGAATACAACTTCTCATTTTTAAATTTATTTCAGATATAAGAAAAAGGCAATAAAATGAAAAAAAATGAGAATTACTTCTGGTGCATACTGGAGTTTTTTAATGCCATGTATGTTATCCTTAGTTCTTTCTTCCCTTTCTCTCTTTCCACATCCTTTAGAGGAAGCAATGAAAGGAAAAAAGAGACAGTTGCACAGTACTTAGTATGTGCCAACCACTGTTTTAAGCATGTCATATACATTCATTCAACACAAAATCAGGACTATTAAGACAATCAGGACCATTAGTGCCACCAGTTACTTGGCAGAAACAAATGTAAATCCTATCTGGAGAAAGATAATATAACACTAGGCCTCAATTTATCTCCATATTTTTTATTTATAATGTCCAGTGCCCCATCGAAAATAACCAAGCATAAGAAAGGCAAGAAATTTGAACCAACCAGGAGCACTAGCAGACAACAGAAACAGACACTTATAAGATATAAATAAAACAAAGACTTTAAAATAATACATATAATATATACAAGGATATGATAGACAAGATTGAGAATTTTTCCAGAGATCTAGAAACTACCAAAAAAAACCCAGACTCTAGGACTGAAAATTACCATCATCATCATCATAAGAATATATAATATAATAAAAAAGTATAATAATACAGAAGACCTAAATAGACATTTCTCCAAAGAAGACATACAGATGGCCAACAAACACATGAAAGGATGCTCAACATCACTAATCATTAGAGAAATGCAAATCAAAACTACAATGAGGTATCACCTCACACTGGTCAGAATGGCCATGATCAAAAAATCTACAAACAATAAATGCTGGAGAGGGTGTGGAGAAAAGGGAACCCTCTTGCACTGTTGGTGGGAATGTAAATTGACACAGCCACTGTGAAGAACAGTATGGAGGTTCCTTAAGAAACTGAAAGTAGAACAATCATATGACCCAGCAATCCCACTACTGGGCATACACCCTGAGAAAACCATAATTCAAAAAGAGTCATGGGGCTTCCCTGGTGGCGCAGAGGTTGAGAGTCCGCCTGCCGATGCAGAGGACACGGGTTCGTGCCCCGGTCCGGGAAGATCCCACATGCCGCGGAGTGACTGGGCCCGTGAACGATGGCCGCTGAGCCTGCGCGTCCGGAGCCTGTGCTCCACAATGGGAGAGGCCACAACAGTGAGAGGCCCACATACCACAAAAAAAAAAAAAAAAAAAAAAAAAAAAGAGTCATGTACCACAGTGTTCATTGCAGCTCTATTTACAACAGCCAGGACACGGAAGCAACCTAAGTGTCCACTGAGAGATGAATGGATAAAGAAGATGTGGCACATATATACAATGGAATATTACTCAGCCATAAAAAGAAACGAATTTGAGTTATTTGTAGTGAGGTGGATGGACCTAGAGTCTGTCATGCAGAGAGAAGTAAGTTAGAAAGAGGAAAACAAATACCATATGCTAACACATATATATGGAATCTAAAAAAAAAAAATGGTTCTGATGAACCTAGTGGCAGGACAAGGAATAAAGACGGAGATGTAGAGAATAGACTTGAGGACATGGGGAGGGGGAAGGGTAAACTGGGACGAAGTGAGAGAGTAGCATTGACATATACACACTACCAAATGTAAAATAGATAGCTAGTGGGAAGCAGCTGCATAGCACAGGGAGGTCAGCTCGGTACTTTGTGACCAGCTAGAGGGGTGTGATAGGGAGGGTCGGAGAGAGACGCAAGATGGAGGGGATATAGTAATATATGTATATATATATAGCTGATTCACTTTGTTATACAGCAGAAACTAACACAACAATGTAAAGCAATTATACTCCAATAAAGATGTTAAAAAATAAAATAAAATAAAACCTAAATATATATATATATATGTATATATATAATAATAAATACAATGAAAACCACACCTAAGCAATCATGGTAGAAATACTGGAACTCAAAGATATAAAGAAAGAATTACAAACAGTCAAAAAAAAGGACAGACTGCTTTTAAAAGAGTATTTTCTGACATTAACAAAAACAGTGAGTTATAAGACAATGTAATAATGCTATAAAGTGGGGAAAGAAAATTACCAATGTAGAATTTTCTTCCCAGGAAAAGTGCATGTATTAAAAAAAAAAGATAAATATATTTCAGATAGAAAAAACAAAACTGAACCAAATTGTCACTATACTAAAGGAAATCCTCTATGTAATCTCAGAGATGCAGGAAGGAAGAAGAGTATACATGACTGTATGAGACCATAATAACAATAATCATTATGGAGCTTAAATTACATAAAATTAAATACCTAAAAACAGAATATAATTCTGAAGAGTCACAAAAGTAGTTAAGGTATTCATCTAAGGTTTTCAAATTTCCCACAAAGTGATAAAAGTACTAATTTGCATTGTACTTTCATTAGGTCAAAGGTGAATCCTGTAACCTCAATAGTAACCAGTAAAACAATGTAAAAGAATGTAAAAATAACAAGCTAATAGGAAAGGGGCAATGTAATTATAAATATACTCAATCCAAAGACAGCAAGCAAAGAGATAAAAAGAAATATAGAACAGGAAGGGCAAATATTGGGTTGACCAAAAATTTCATCCAGGTTTTTTGTAAGATGTTACAGAAAATCCCGAACAAACGTTTTGGCCAATCCAATAGCATAGTAAATCAGCATATTTAAACTCAAATATATCATTATGACATTAAATGTAAAAAGACTAAATACTCCACTGACAAGACAAATATCAGACTGAATGATAAAACAATATTTACTTATCTGATGCTTGTAAAGAGAGACATCTAAACCATAAACATATAGAAAATTAAAGACTAAGAGAATGAGAGATAAGTCACACAGACACTAACAGAAAGCTAGTGGTACAGATTTTAGTATTAGTCAAAGTAGACTTGAAGGCAAAATCATTAATAGAGAAAAAAAGGGATATTTTATTATGAGAAAAGTTTCAATTCAACAGGATGATATAACAGTTCTAAATTTGTATCTAAGTATTTGTCAACCTTTTTTCCATTATCATCCCATTTCCTTAAGCAGACTTTTTAGATTTGTTTCTCCTAATCACTTCCTTCCAAAAGAGTTTAATACCATATACACTGTATATCTGTTTATGTACAGATTATATACATATGGCCCTCTTTGGAAGGCCATAGACCATTGTGATATGTATTGATTTTTTTGCTTCCTGAGAACCAACTATTAGATTTGAATTATTGAATTAATAATTTTCTAATTGACTTGTATAGAGCGCTGTACCTAACAACCACAGAATCCAAACTCATTTCAAATGTATATGAAACATTTATAGAAGTTGGCAATATGTTGAGTCATACAAATAAGATACAACAAATTTCAAAGATCTAAATCAGGTATGATCAATTATGATCTATGACCATGGTAGAATTATACTAGGAAACAATGACAAAAAGATAACTAGAAAACCTCAGTATGTCTGAAAATTAATAAATGCATTTCTAAATAATCTAAGTCCAAAAAGAAATTACAATTGAAATTGTTTTGAGCTACCTGATGATGGAAACTCTAAATTTGGGGATGCAACTCTGTTAGAGAAAAATTTATTGGTTTAGATGTATTTATTCAAAAAGAAGAAAAACTGAAATGTTATGAGCCAAAAAAAAAAAAAAAAAAAAACCTGAGAAAATAGAAAAAAAAGCTCAGAAAAGAAGAAAAAAAGGAAATAATAAAAGACTAAAATTAATACATATAGACAATAAATACACATAAATAAATAGGATTTAGGGCTTCCCTGGTGGCGCAGTGGTTGAGAGTCCGCCTGCCGATGCAGGGGACATGGGTTCGTGCCCCGGTCTGGGAAGATCCCACATGCCGCGGAGCGACTAGGCCCGTGAGCCATGGCCGCTGAGCCTGCGCGTCCGGAGCCTGTGCTCTGCAACGGGAGAGGCCACAACAGCGAGAGGCCCACGTACCACAAAAAAAAAAAGAGGATTTAAAAAGTCAAAAGTTGTTTACTTGAAATATCTAATAAAGTTGATAATCCTGTCAAAACTGTTGGAGAAAAACAATAAAAACAGAAATGGCACAGTAAACTAATAGTAAAAATAGAAAGTTAGACTAATATTAAAGCAGGGAATTATGAACAACTTCATGCTAATTACAAAATTTTGATAAGATAGTTGACCTAGAAATATACAACTTACTGAAACTGAAAATAAAAGTAGAAAACCTGAATAACCCATAAAAATTAGTGAAATTAAAACCGTAATTAAAATCTTGCCCACAAAATATTCCAGGACCACATGGATTTGTTTACAATTTCTAACAAATATTTAAGGAATAACATGAATCTATATAAATCTACCTCCTCCAAATTTTTAAAGGGTAATATTTTCTAACTACTTTTATGAGGTCAATGGAACCTGGTTGTTACCAGAAAGAATAATTTTAGGCTAATTTTTTTATGAACATAGTTGCAAAATCCTAAAAATTATTAGCAATCCAGAAACAAGGTAATAATGAATTAAAAAAAAAGAAGCATAACACATCATGACCAAATTGGGATTACTCCAGGACTTCAAGTTTGAGTTGACATTGTAAAATCAGTCACCACCACAACAGAAAAATAGAGAAAAATCACATGGTAGATATCAGAAAGAACATTTGATAAATCAAATATTTATTCATGATAACTCTTAGCAAACTAGAAATAGAAGAAAATTTCTCAATATTATAGAGACTATAATACTGAATGACAGAATGTTGAAAGCTTTCCTTCTAAGACTGAAAATAATACACTACCCACTGTTACCTCTTCAACAATTTACTGAAAATCCTAGCCAGTACAATAAGACAAAACTGTCAGTATTAAAAAAGAATATATATGCCTACCATTATTCTTGGATAGCATGATTGCCTACATAGAATATAAAAAGAATCTACAGATAAAATATTTGAGAATTCCCAAGTGAGTTTAGTAAGGCTGCTGATAACAAATTGACACACCAACAATTAATTGGTTTTCTATATATTAGTAACAAAAAGTAAAAATTGAAATTGAAGAGATAATATTTAGAATAGCATCAAAATACTAAGTGTTTAGTAATATATCTAGCAAGAAATGTGTAAAATGACCACAAAGCAAGCTAGAAGATATTATTGAGAGACATTAACAAAGACCTAAATAAATAGAGGGATATACTATGTTCATGAATTGAAAGACTCAGGAAAGATGTCGAATCTTCCAAAATTGATCAATAACCAAAATTTCAGTTTTAGGTAAGAATCTTAAGTTAATTCTAAAATTTATATGGCAATGTAGAGAATGAAGAATGAACAAAATAATCTTGAAGAAGAGAACAAGAGATTTTATGAATGGGAGATAACATACATAGCAATCAAAGATATTAAAATATATCAAAAATTCCTATAAATTAATATATAAATGACTTGTTTAGACACGTCACAAAGAGGATATTTACATGGCCAATATATATGTGCAAAAGTGCTCAAACTTGTCAATAATCAGGAAAATGCAAATTAAAACCACCATAAGCTATCACTACACACCTCCTAAATGCTAATATGTAAGGTTAGCGAGGAAGGGAATTATCATACATACATTGTTGGTGGGAGTGTAAATTATTTTAACCACCTTGAGCAGTTTTGAATTTTCTACTGAGGTAGAACAGAAACATTCTCTGTGGCCCAGCAACTAATTCCTAGGTGTATGCTCAGCAGAAATACATGTACAGGTGTATCAAAAGAATGCTCAGGCCAGTATTATTCATAATATTAACAACTAGATAAAACTGAAATGTTTTTCCACAGTAGAATGGGTGAATAAATTGTTGCATATTCAAATAATTAGACACTATGCAATAATGAAATTAAATTAGAGCCATATGCAACAACCTAGTAAGTCTCACTGTATAATGGTGAATGAAAGAATGGAGGAGGCTTGATGGGATTTCTGAGGTGGCAATAATGTAATAATGTTCTATTTCTTGGCTTGGGTAATTGTTATATATTTGTTCACTTAAAATTAGTGAATCATTCTGTACATTTATATGTTGGGTATTTCTCTGTATGTGTGTTATAGTTTAAAAATAAAATAAAAAACTATATTTCTCTTAAATGTTTAAAACATCCAACAGGACTACGCCCAAAATAGTTACAACTCCATGAAATAATTTTTATAACTGTAAGCAAATAATACCAGTTGATACACACATGATGCTTACTACCTTTCATGCACCGTTCTAAGCATTTTACAAACAAAACTCATTTGATCTTCTCAACAACCTTATGAGGCAGATATTTTAAACACCTTCATCTTATAAATAAGTATAGTGCGGGCCAGAGAGATTAACTGGCTTAGGATCCCAGAGCTAATGAATGGTGCCAGATTCTGCACTGTTCATCATTACGGTTACACTGCCTTTCAGAACAAAACTTCTGAAGTTTAAAGTGTCAGATTCACCCACTGTGGATGAACTTAAAATGAAATAATGTTTCCTCTATACACTGGAACCTCATATAAATAAATATATTGTGTAGATTGCTTTAACATTTTGAAATAGATATTTTTATGTTTTGTATAATAATTTAAAAAGACTTTTCCTAACTCATGCTTAGAATGATCGAAGATGGATTTAAACACAGTGCATTTGAAACGTATAAAAACAATAAAAAACTGTCATTAAAAAAGCTAGGGTTGAATTTCAACTCTATTAGTTTTAACTTCTGTAAACCTCAATTTCCTTGCCATTAAAGTGGACATAATGGGGTTTCCCTGTTGGCGCAGTGGTTGAGAGTCCGCCTGCCGATGCAGGGGACACGTGTTCCTGCCCCGGTCCGGGAAGATCCCACATGCCGCGGAGCGGCTGGGCCCGTGAGCCATGGCCGCTGAGCCGGCGCATCCGGAGCCTGTGCTCCGCAACGGAAGAGGCCACAACAGTGAGAGAGGCCCGCGTACCGCAAAAAAAAAAAAAAGTGGGCATAATGAATCCTCTCCTAATAGGAATGTTGTAAGAAAGAAGTGACTTGACATTTGTGCCCTGAACTAAGCGACTAATTACATATGAAAGCTAATCCATCTGCGTGTGTAGTGAGTAAACCTTCGAAAGTTTAGAACATAAAGGCACCTCATTTTAAGTTCACATTTAAGAGACTTAAAAAGTCAAAAATGCTAAATAACTCGCCCAAAGTATTACACTTAGTAAGGCTAGCATCCGGAGCTTGAACGCAGGGATTTAGGTTACAAGGTCAGTGTTCCTTGAAAAAAGTTTGATTCTCATTTTTTTCTTCCTGCTTTCCCTTCTCTCTCCACATAAAATACACATTTTTATAAATTACATATTGTTGCCAATTAATTCAATAAATGTATCTGACCTATTTTTAAAAAGATTTACGTTAAAGGAGACATATTTTAAGTAGGCTATATTCTCCAACTGACTGTTTTTGACACAAATACCATTAAAAGTTTTTATAGGGCTTCCCTGGTGGCGCAGTGGTTGAGAGTCCGCCTGCCGATGCAGGGGACACGGGTTGGTGCCCCGGTGCGGGAGGATCCCACATGCCGCGAAGAGGCTGGTCCTGTGAGCCATGGCTGCTGGGCCTGCGCGGCCGGAGCCTGTGCTCCGCGGCGGGAGAGGCCACAGCAGTATATAGTTTGTATATACATTTGTCTTCAAGTTTGAGAAGGGTTTGCCCTCTGTCTCTCTCATGCACTCACAGAGACACTCAGGGGCAACATATTAATGAAAAAGAAGATAGTATTTTTCAATTACTTTATTATTAGCCATTGGATTACTTTTAAATGATTAATAATTTTTTAAAAAAATTAAAAAGGATTTGTAGAGAAAAATTTAGAATGTCATTCAAAACTCCTATCATACATTAAAAGCAGATAAGCAGTTGTTTCAGAATGGAGAGAGGGGTAGAGGGAGGGACTACAAAGGCACAGGAAAAAATTGGGGGATGATGGATATGTTAATTATCTTGAATGTGGTGATGGTTTCACAAGAGTATCAAACTTATCTAATTGTACACTTCAAATATGTACAGTCAATTGTGTGTCAATTATGCCTCAATAAGATTGTTTAAAAAAAAAAACTCCTATCATACAAATTCCGATCTGTTTTGTGTTTATCCCTTTTGTTTTAACTTAAAGATTGTTCTTTACTCCAAACACAATAAAAGTCTAGAAAAATAGAAAATAAAAATTACTAAATAATTAAAATAACTAATACTTATATTTTCCAAATCAAACTAAAAACCAAATTAAAATTGTTTTCATTTCATTGAAAAAGCAAGAAGACTAGTCTGAAAGACATGGAAATATACTATATTTCTATGACATGGAAAACAACTTTTTCCTTAAATTTAATGACCTTTTCTAAATCAAGGCATTCTTTAGACCTCTGTATTACTGCAGCATCTCCTTTTACGAGAATACATCTACACTTTTGTGAATGACTGAGTTCTTTCATCTGGCTGGACACAGTTGGCAAGTGGCATAATGGCAAAGGGAAATGAAAGTCTTTTTTTTGTTTCTCCTGAAAAACTAAGAAAGGTATAAATCATATTGAAACTGAAGCATTAGTTGCTTGTATTACTGCACAAACTACACATCTTAATACAAACAGTGTTTTCTACTGTTTTATGAATAAATGGTATTATAGCATACTTTAATTTTAAAAGTCCATGATGTGTGGTTTCCTTAAACACTATTTGAATAAATATAAATTGTGCATATTTAATTAATTTGAAAAATTAAACCAAATTGACCAATTCTAAAAGAGAAAATTTAGTTAAAGTGTTCAAAGCAATAAAATACATAGTCAAATATGTACATTTAGTTTATGGAGAAAGGTCTCAAATAGTTGGGCAGGCAACGGGCCAAAAAGTTTTCTTATGAAAACTTTGAAACGTCTATGAAAGCTGGAAGGAACTTTGAGCTTGACTAAGCCTCTCCTTTTGTACATGAGGAAACTGGTGCCCTGAGAGATGATTGGCCCAAAGTTACTCACGCAGGAGACCTGGGCTATCTATCTCCTCACTTCCTGGACTCTTTCTTCCGGGGCACGATGGCCTCCCTACCTGTGTTAAAGGCACACGGGAGAAATTCAATATGATTGAAGGAAGAAGCTAATGAAGCAATTAAAAAACAGAAGTCTTTCTTCTTTTACTTTCTAATTTTCCTCTCAATTTTAATTTAAATATCACGCAGTAATAAATAAATATACATAATTTTTCCACTGTGTATGTAATAAACTTATGAGGAGAAAAGCTGAACAATTCTAAAGTATATACCTGAACAGACAGTCGTCCCCATCCCATGCTCAAAGTTCTCCTGCCAGAGGCTTCCACTGCTAAGTTTTTTATTTGAATTTCTAGAAATTTTCCATCAGTGTGTGTGAATGTGTATATGTAGTTATACAAATGTTAATGCAGCTTTTTTTCACTTAACACATCTTGAAAATCATTCCAGACTGTGCATGTAGATCTAGCTTATTCTTTTAAGTAACTATATAGCATTTTATTGTATGGATTCAAAATAAGGTACTCAACAACTCGCCTATTATTAGTTTAGGTAGTTTCTGAGTTTTTATATTACAAAAAAGGCAAAAATAAACATAATTTGATATGTTCTTAGACTAAGATTTACTAGGGTCAAAGAATATGTAAAACATTGAAAATTTGATATCTTTATATTAGATATCAAATTTTGACCAATTCAGGTATATGTTAACCTCCTTATGTCTACACCTGAACCCATGGAAATACCTCTCACCCCAGACTAACCCTGGACCCGACCTCCCATCCCAGGGGAAAAGAAGAATGTTTTTTAAAACTCAAAACTCTTAAATATCCTTCAGTATATTTAAATTATGTACAAACTCCTGTTTTGAACTGAATCCTTTTTTGTATGTCTGAAGCAGTGAGAAGGTAATGATGATTTTCATCATGTAGAAAGGATACCTTATATATTTATTTACATGTTAAATATGAATGTAAAACATAAAAAGGTATTAATAAGACAAGAATCTGAGCAGGAATTTTAATGAAAAATTTTGCACATATTCACCAACAATTAGAAAAGAAAAACTAAAACAAACATTACTTCAAATTTTACAAAAGGAAACTCCATCAAAATCTCATTACCAATCTTAATTTTTTCCATCTTCTCCTTACAAATGCAAGAAAGGGAAGAAAGGGAGGCAGGAAGGAAGGAAGAAAGGAAGGGTGAAGGGAGCGTGAAGGATGGAGGGGGTATGTATGACATAAACTTTCTTTACTGGTATATTGACTAAGGCTATTATTTTCATACTTCTATACTGTATGCAAATAAATTTATAAAGCATTCATGAAAGGGTTTTGATTTTCAATACTGGGGTATTTATACACTAATATATTAAGAATTATATATTGCTTAATAGACTTATGTGTGTTTTGTGTCATGTTATTTTTAGGTTTATCCAAAACTACAAACCCTGTCCCCTATTCTCCAAGCTTGAGACGTTATCTGTAAACCATACCCAGAGGAGATGCCAGAGGAATGCTCTGACCCAAGTAGGATCCAACCAGTGCCTGGATTAGAGTAACTCAATTGCATCAAATTCCACCAGCAGGATGAGGCAGCCACCTTGTACCATAGGCCCCAGGTCTCAGAGCAGATACTCAATGGACAACCAAACCAAAAACATCTTTCTTCTGAGGATTCCTCCAAGTTAGTTATTATCAAGTTTTCAGTTATTCCCTAAAGAAACCAGAATTGGAGCGGAAGAGATATTAAAGTGAGATAGCACAGAAAATCTAGGACAATGATTGGCACTTAGGAAAAAGACACTTGTCACATTAAAGTCTCCAGCTACAGTGAACACAAAGCACATCCCTTTACTGTCTGAAGGGGCGCTACAGCCACAGAGCAGCACATCAGCCTCAGAGGAGAGAAAGGGGGCGAGGACAGGTGGTCTTCCCTGGGGAGCAATAGTCCTCCTGCGGAGAAATTCTCCAAAACCCAGGGACTTGTTTTTGTTTTTCCTTAGCAATGAGGGTATTTTGGAGGTGAAATTGCATAAATTTGGATAACTGAGTAAAGGCAAACTTTTAAGGGAAATGGTAGAAATAAAGGATGGGAGAGGTGGGAGAATAAAAAGAAATTAATGCTAACTAGTCAACATTAATCTTGTCAGGGTGAAGTTCAGAATCTGGAAAGGAAAAAGGCATCCCAGAAGTATTCCAAAAGCCTCATTTTAAAGAGGAGGCAGTTAGGGCCTCCAAAGTTTAAGAAATTTGCCTTAACTCACACAGGTCTTCTCTGAAAGTTCTGAGCCACTTTGGGAGGTTTCCTGCCACCAAGAACATTCCTGCGACACTACAAGGCATCAGTGGTCAAGCCCATCACAGCCTGGGAACCCTCCTTGCTTGCACCAAATGGCTACTGGAACCTGGGGCTGTTGTCGAAGTTCTCAAAGGACTCCTGCTTTCTGGAACTCCTAGGGGTTCCAAGTCCAAGTGATGATGGAGAAGATATCAGTGCACTGATTTAATTCACCATTTCAAACCTATACAGTAGCTTAATCAACAAAAGGGAAAACTTTGGCTTCCTTTCACATTATATTTTTTAAGGACACCATTACAAATATATCATTTCAAAAGAATGACAATGCTTCCGTTGGTCATATTAAAGACTACAATAATAGGCGTAAATATCTATATAGATGGAAAATTTAGATTTTTTTCTTGAATTCAGTTGCATAAAGCCACCTCTTTTGTTTTTCTTCATCACCACCTCCCTTCCAAATTCTCTCTGTTCCTCCATTTCTCTGCCCAGGCTCCACTATTTGTTTAAGTTCAACCAGAATGTAAGTTTCCTGAAGGTGGGAATCATTGCTTATCTGTCTTTTTATTCACTTTGCCTCAGTAGACATAGCCCTTGACATGTTGAAAGCACACAGTAATTTTTTTTTAATAAAGGTTTAACACTTACATTTTTATATACAAATGGAATTTTAAAAAAAAACTCCAAATAAGAATACTGTAAAAAGTTTCATCTAAAAAAGGATTGTTAGAAATAACCCAATACAACCAGTTTCATTTACAGGTGATGAAACTGAGATCAAGGGTGAGCAAGTGGCTCAGAGTCATCCCACTAGTTAGATCCTGAATAAGGGTGCCCACTGGTCCCCTGCCTCTATCTACTGCTCTTTTTAGTGTGCTCCATGCAATCACTTTCTACGTACAAATTAAATCATGTAGATACCTAAGCGATTCTTGGGAAAGTATAACTACATTGATTATACACTAGAACTTTGACGCATTTTGTTGTACTCTTTGTTCAAATCTCTAACAATGCCTGGAACGTAGTAGATATTGTCAGTTTGGGTTTCTACATCCCTTTATCCCTTCTATTCCCCAAATTTCCATATTGACCACTTTAAAGATTGCTAATATACCAAGTATGCATCACCTCAGGAATCAAAGTTAGCATGTTGACAAAGCCACCTAGGATGCTTGTAAAGCCGATGGTGCTGATGCCTGTAAAGCACCCCAAGGCTTCCTCCCACAAGAGGGATGGGCGTGCTCCCCAAGACACATTCTCAGGAGAAGTGAGGATGTCCAAGGGGAAGCTCTGAGGAGGAATGGGGATGCCACCACGGGGCGGCGCTGAGAGAGAGGGTCTCATCTCGTTTCCAAATGCCAAATCTCTTCTTCTTTAGCTAGACTTGCCTCCTAGAAGAGAGATTCCTACTTGTCTGTGAATTCTCTGGGATATATAAGCTGAATCCATGGCATGATGGAGTCTTTGGGTAAAAAGTTCTGAACATTGAGGGTCCTTCAAAGAGTTACCCCCCAAAAGTCAAGGTAAGTTGAACCACTTAGAATACCTGTTAGCTTCTACATTTAGATGTTCTAAAGTCTATTCTGATTCTTAATTTTGACACTTCATTTTAATATAATGAGGCCCTTTTAGTCTTGCTTGGGATTAGTTTACTGCTTAATAAATTCCTTCCAGCACTATGTTCTGTCAGTCAACAAGCAGCTTCCCCTGTGATTTGAGCCTGCTTAACAACAAATTCAACTTTGGAAGATTAATTACTAGGCAGAGGCATTTCCATGTGGTACATGCTCACTTTGAGGAAACTTGGTCATTTTACTTTTGCATCTGTTTGGGGTAACAAGGTTCTCTGGCTGAAAAGAACACCAGTCAATGTTTGCAATGCCCTCCTACATAGATTATACTTTAGGTTGGACTAACACAAAAGCTTTTTTCAAAGACAGTTGAAAATGCCATATTTGAAATTTATTTAAATAATTTACAATATATGAAGGGTAGTAAATTCTCAGCGAACATTTTAACTAGGTATTTATTGAGAACTGACAATGAGTAACTTTGTGCTGAACATCGTGAAAGGCCTTACAAGATGTACTGGTGCAATTAATTTCCCAAAGTTGGTGTCTGCTACTGACACATCTTGGATTTTTCCACCCTTGCCCTAAGTAACTTGATTCAAAACAGAGTTTCTCCCAGCTAACTGGCTGACATATAGTCACCACTGATTTTGTCTCATGGTCAACTGAGTACACTCTGAAATCATACAGCTTACAGTGTCAGGTAAAAACCCTTATAAAGAGGATACAGACTTTGGAGTTGCAACTCGTCAACTCTGGGCTTCTACTTCAGACAAAAAGCGACTTCATT
Source organism: Globicephala melas (assembly GCF_963455315.2). NCBI lineage: Eukaryota > Metazoa > Chordata > Mammalia > Artiodactyla > Delphinidae > Globicephala > Globicephala melas. Next base: position 61,412,440 of record NC_083327.1, on the reverse strand, counting down.
TTATTAGAGAAAATGTCAATCAAGACGTTACTACTGACACCCGTCTTTGTTTCACCAGCCAGTAATAAAAGATAAAGCAGAGGAAATGGAGGAGCTGCAGTTAGGCATTTGCAACACACAAAGTCCTTGTTTTCCCACTAGGCGCTGCAGAAAAGCAATTGTCCATTCACAGCACATCCTCTGCATTTCAGACCTAATATTTTTGCAGTTCTTAACTTGGTACATTACACTCTTATGAAGTTAATTTCATTAATTCTTTGAAATTCACTATGTGTTTTACACTTGGTTATTAATCTTACTGCTAACATGACCCAGTTTTAAAAATTTCTCTTAACGTTGAGAATAGAAACCTTTGGGAAAAAAATCAAGCAATTCTGGAAACAGTAAGGGTTTCAAACAACCCTGTCTTACTTGCTATTTTATAACTTTGAGAAGGGTAATAAGGAAATCCATGTGAACCATATATTACTTGAATTGCTCCTACAATAACTGACTCTAGATAGGAATGATTTTTAGCAGGGGTCCCCCTCAACCCATAATAATAATGTGTCACTGAAAACAATATTAGCCCTGGGTTTAATTGCCCTGCTTCCCACCCTGGCAACGTTTAGGGGTTTACTGTATATAAATGCATATGCCTGCCTTCAGGGGCAAAGAGGTTTACTGTAACATTTTAATAGTCATGCTGGCTGAACACATGAAGAACAGAATCTATAGAAGATTAATTAGTCCCCAGGCTCAATCACTCAAGTGCCTAATTAAATATCTCACTCTGCTTTCAACTATTGTAAGAAAAGATAATTAGCAAATTTGCAGTGCTAATAAAGAAGTTTTATTCTCCTTTATAAATAATGAGATCTAAATCATTGGTCATGTAACTCAGTACCTGCATCTCCCCTGTTGACTTCTAAATCCAGAACATTTAAAAAAAATGCAACAAAATGATAAAGTGCATTTTCCTCAAGAGTTCATTTTTCTGACACACCTCGTATAGGTTTTTCTACCTTCAATCTCATTATTAGCTTCCTCCTCTCTTCCTACTAATTTCTTCATCTTCTATCAACCAACATGACAAACTCAAGAGAAAAAAGGATTTTCTTTTTCTCTGTTCTGCAACCCTCACTAATCTCTTTACCAATATTTTCCTGTCCTGTCCCACCAAAAAGAAAAATTGACTCAACTCTAAGATTTACATTGGAGAAGAAATATTGCATTCATTAAAAAAGAAGCCAAAGGAAAAAAAGCAACCCTCCTCAGGAGGGGCTCAAAGTGCAGCGAAAAGGCCAGAGTATCTCATTAGGCTGCTTGGAATGAAACAGTTAATTCAGGGTAAGTGATAATGTTTAGTCAGTTCGCCTAGAAAAAGGAAGGAAATTCAAAAGCTGGTTGCTGTAGTAACAATCACAGACCAAAAAATATATACATACAGGTTCATTTAAAATAAAACTCCTGCCATCTCTCTGTGACTCTGTTCTCTCAAGAAAAATGAGTTGCCGCTGAAATCTCTTGTACCTACCTCAACCATTAAACAAGACATTTAACCATAGTGGCAGTTCTGTGACCTTTGAATGCCGTGAAATCTCTGAGCGGTGCTGCTTGTTCATGAAGACTTGTGCTGCGGAATCCAGCAACTTCATCCAGGATTAGGAAAATAATTAAAAAAAAAAAAAAAAAGTAACACAAAAGCACACAGAGAGATCGGGGAGGAAGGAAGGTAGAAAGAAATTCTCTCTGGGTGAGTATAACACGTTTCTTTCTCCCAGGCAAGTAAGTGCTGGGATGGAGCCGAGCCTGCTGCAGTGCCCAGACCCACCGACTGGCTGGGGGAGCAGGCAGCCGGCCTGCTAGGCTGGGAGGTGCTGTCAGTTGCCACAGGCAAGGAAAAGCGGAGACCAATCGGCTTCAACTCTGGCAGCTTACTGGAGTGGAGCCTTTTCTGTGTCTGTTTCCTCATTTCAGGAGTGACGTCAAAGGGTTTAGTTTTCCTCTGCATGTGCTATTAATTTTAAAGTGCTGTGCTATGGGAAGAATGTGTGTGTGCCTGGGCACCCCGCTCTCGGGAGAACCCAAGAGACATTTTCTGTTTTCAGGAAAAAATTTTAACAATTGAAACTACCTTGTGGTGAGGTGTATCAAAAAAACAAAATAGACGAGAAACACTGAGCTAAAAGATAGCAGCAAGATTTATATTTTTCTCCAATGTGAGTGTATGTACTTTTGCCCACTTCCCAGCTGTTGCCTGTGTTTGAACTAATTCGCTTTTACCCTTACCTAAAAATGAGTTGTTAATCTTGAGAGCTGTGGAGGGAGACCTGCGCAAACGAGCTGGTGAACAATATTACGTGCAGTGAAAAACAGAAATCATGTTGATGCTGCTGGTCCTGCTTTCCTCTCTTTCCTCCAGCTTCTGTGGTGAAGCGTCAGGATTATTCATGCCAGGGAGATCCCGCCTGCAACTCCCCACAGAGAGTCATTCAAGAAGCAGGGCCACACAAGCGTGCCTGGGGCTTCAGCACGTTCTCTCCCAAAGTGTGCGAAGGTACAGTTGTTCAGGGCTATTTCCCCTACCAGGGCCCCCAGCTCATCTCTGTATTTCTCTTCCCACTCTGGAAAATCTCGGCGGTGGCCATCTGTTGTTTCTGCCTTCTCCATATCCTCTCCCTTCTCCCCCCACCCCATTCTGCTAACAGAACCTCTTTTTTTTCTTCCGGAACCGTTCCCTCCTCTATCTAGAGATTGCATAGCCTTCACCCTAAGACCCTCCCTCCAAAAGAACCATAAGGGGCACGTGAACCAGACCGATCAATCCAATTTTTCCGTTGCTTTCGACACGGAAAATGTTTTGGGGTAAGCCCAACGTTCGAGAAAGGTGAGTCCTTTTCCAAATACGAATGCTGATTCTTTGAGAAAGAAGGTATTTATACCTCCCTGCGATCCTACATGCTAGGGTTAAGCAAGCCGTAGTGCACGCTGAAGATACAGCAGTGACTGAAACAGGAGTTTACATTTGGGGGCAGAGGGAAGACAGGCAATAAAAAGAAGTAAATATATAATGTCAGTTGATCATAAGGGCTTTGAAATAAAGGAAAGTAAGGGCACGGAGGTGTGTGTGTGCTGTTTCAGGAATGACGATCAAGGAAGCACACCTTTGAAGCAACTGGGAGCAGAGGGCTGAATGCAGTGAAGAAGCAGGTCACCTGTGGCGCTGCATGCCAGGTAGGGAAGCAGTGTAAAGGCCTGAGACAGGTGAACGCTTGGCATATTCAAGAAACAAAAGGGGAACTAGAACGGCTGGAAGACAATGAGCAAAGGGAAGAAATGAGTTCAGGGAGATGTGTCTGGGACAAGATCAGGAAGTATCTTACAGGCCATGTAAAGGACTAGAATTTATTCCAAGATGGAAAACCTATCAGAGTGCGTTGAGCTATGGAAAGCCTAGGATCTGACATAAATTCTATGGGATTTCCTCTCTCTTCTGAGTGGAAAACGGCTCTAGGGGAGCCAGGGTAGAGGCAGGGAGACCAGTAATGAGGCCATTTGCAATAATGGCTTGAATTTGGGTGAAAGCAGTGAAGGTAAGAGGGCCAGATTCTGGATGTGTGTGTGTGTGTGTGTGTGTGTGTGTGTGTGTGTGTGTGTGTGTGTGTGTGTGTGTGTGTGTGTGTGTGTGTGTGTGTGTGTGTGTGTGTGTGTGTGTGTGTGTGTGTGTGTGTGTGTGTGTTGTTCCTGTATGTGCACATAGAATTGGCAGGATTTCAAGATGTGGGGTGTGAGAGAAAGAGAGGCATCAAGGATAATTCCCAGGATCCTGGCTTGAGCAAATTGGAATAGAGTTGCCACTTACTGACATGGGGGAGACTAGGGGAAGAATCTGGTTTTGAGGTGAACTAAAGAGTGGTTTGGGGGCTTCCCTGGTGGTGCAGTGGTTGAGAGTCCGCCTGCCGATGCAGGGGACACGGGTTTGTGCCCCGGTCTGGGAAGATCCCACATGCCGCGGAGTGGCTGGGCCCATGAGCCGTGGCCGCTGAGCCTGCGCGTGCGGAGCCTGCGCTCCGCAACAGGAGAGGCCACAACAGTGAGAGGCCCAAGTACTAGAAAAAAAAAAAAAAAAGAGTGGTTTTGGACCTTCGTTCAACAGAGGCAAATATTTATTGATTGCCTACTCCGTATCAGGCACTGTTCTAAGTGCTGGGGATAAAGCAGTGAAAAATACAAACAAATTAACCAAAAAGCTCTTGGCCTCATGAAACTAGATTCCCTAGATTCTTCTGAGGGGAGACAGACTATAATAGGATATTGAATAGTGATAATATCGTGGAGAAAAAAATTATGATAAGGAAGGGTTACTGGTCAGAAGGGGGCTTGCAATTTTAAACTGAATATCTAGGGAAGGTCTCACTGCAAAGGTGATATTTGAACAAGACTTGAAGTTGATGAGGAAAGATGTAGGGAAAGTGTTCTGAGTCGGGGGTGGGGGGTGTCGCAGGTGAGCAGGAGATGGCAATAGGCCTAGTGAGCGCAGATCATGTAGGGCTTTCTTGGTCATCCTAAAGACTGGCTTTTACTCTGAAAGAAGCAGGGTTTTAAGCAGAGGACGGAGGTGATCTGACTCGCATTTTAACAGGCTCACTGTGGCAGCTGTGTGGAGGTCAGACTGGAGGAAGGGGAACTGATGGAGGGTTTAATGCAATAAAACAAGCCAGACATCATGGTGGTGCCAACCAGGATGGCTTTGGTGGAAGTGGCTAGAAGGGTTTGGCTTCTGATTATATCTTGGTGTTAGAAACAGTAGGGTTTTTTAAATGGCTTGGACACTAGGTATTAAGGGAGGTAGACTAGTGAGAGGAGCCAGTAACATTTCCAAAATGTTGGGTTCCATTAAATGGAAGAATGGAGCTGGCATTGACCAAGAGACAGTAGGAAGAACAGCCTTTGTAGGGAAGACGAGGCGTCTGACAGTGAACATGTTACCTTTGCCTATAAGATAGCTACATGAATATATTGAAAAGGTAGTTGAATATACAAGCTTAGAGTTCAGGGGACAGTTTTAGACTACAGATATAAATTTGGAAGTCGCTGTATATTCACGGTATTTGACGCCATGAGATTGGATATGATTACCAAGGAAATGAGCACAGATAGAAAAGCCTCAGGTAGTCTAAGTAGTCAGGAACATGAGGAAGACCCAGTAAAGGAGACTGAGAAGGAGTCTCCAAGAGTTAAGAAAAAACCTAAAAGGGTAATGTCTTGGAAGCCAAATGAAATTTTCAATGATGAGTTTTGCAAAATGAAAGTTAGATGAAGAGTGAAAATTGACCCTTGAATTTAAAATGTGTAAAATCATTTGTGCGCATGACAAAATCAGGTTCAATATGCTAGAAAGGGTGAAAGATCAAGAGAGAATGGAAGAACAATTGGAGATAGAAAACTATTCTTTCAAGGTGGTTTTCTCCAAAGAGAACAGAGAAATGGGGCAGTAATTGGAAGGGAAAGTGAAGTTAAGGAAGCATTGTTAATATAGGAGAAATATCAGCATTTTGTGTGCTGTTCAAAAAAATCCAGGTGAGAGAAACAATGTTGAAGAGAAGAGAGGGGGAAATTGTTGGAGCACAAATGGAGTGTGGGATAGGCAGAATGGCCCTCCAAAGATGTCCACACTCTAGTCCCTGGAATCAGTTGAATATATTATATTACATGGCAAAAGGGAATTTGAAGATACAATTGAGGTATAATTGAAGATACAATTGAGGTTATGGATCTTAAGAGAAGGAGACTGTTCTGGATTATCTGGGTGTGCTCAATCTCATCACATGAATCATTTTTATTGGAGTATAGTTGCTTTCACATGAACCATTAAAAGCAGAGAACTCACTCTGGCTGGAAGCAGAAGATTGATGCAGCAGAGTAAGTTAGAGAAATTCCAAGTATCAGAAATATTCAGCACACCACAACTGTCTCTGAGATGTAGGGCCCATGTGCAAGGACCAGAGAGAGGCCTCTAGAATCTAAAGGCCATCCCACTGATAGCCAGCAAGGAAACAGTCACCTTAGTCCTATAGCTGCAAGGAATCGCATTCTTCTAACAACGTGAATGAACTTGGAAATGGATTTTCCCCCAGAGCCTTGAGAAAGGAACACAGCCCAGCTGACACCTTGTTTTCAGCCTTGTGAGACTCTAAGCAGAGTACCTAGCCAGGTCCACCTACAGATCCATGAACTAAGTTTGTGTTAATTTGTTACAGCAGTGATGAAACACTAATTAAAAGTGACTGGCTTTAGAAAGCAGCATGGATGATTCATCCATAGAAACAGAAGAGAAGGCAGAGTAAATGACAGAGCTAGTGCTGGGTGCATTGTGGTGGTATCACAAGATTGTGAACGGAAGTTCTCTGTAACTTCTAATTGCTCAATGGAATGAGAGTTAGGAGCATTGACTAAGAGAAAGGATAGGAGAAGTGGTGGAGGTTTGAGGAGACAATATGTGAAGTAGTCATCCAGAGAGTAAAGTGCAGGAATTATCAAAGAAGTGTAATATAATGATCAAGAGCAGTAAGGGCATATTTGAGTTCAGTTGTCATGACTAAAAATGATACCACACAGCATGTGACCTTTACAATATGCATGAGACATCGCAATGGAAAGACCACGTGGGCGATTTAGATATAATTCTGGAGAGCCAAGGGCAGATAAAATGTATTGAATGCCATGGGTGAGCATGAGATCACTTAGGGAATGAGAAGAGATTCAAGGTCTAAACTCTGGGATCTCCCAATGTTTAGATATTGTGAAATTGAGGATGATCGGAAACCACAAAGGAGTATCCACAGAGGTAGATGCACAACCAAGATAGTGGTCTCTCAGAATTCAAGTTCCAACAGTCAGTGCTATGGACTGAACTGTGTCTCCCCTGTCCCCACTCCACCCAAAACACAGAGTTATGCCCTAACCTCCAATGTGACAGTATTTGGAGTTAGGGTCTATCAGGAGGTAATTAAGGTTAAATGAGGTCGTAAGGGTGGACCCTAAATCCAATAGGTCTGGTGCCTTTTAAGAGAAGGAAGAGACACCGGCACTCTATCTCTCTCTACCATGTGAGGATATAGCCAAAAGGCAGCTGTTTACAAGCCAGGAAGAGAGCTTCCACCAGACATCAACTCTGCTGGCACTTTGGTCTTGGACTTCCAGTCTCCAGAAGTGTGAGAGAATAAATTTCAATGGTTAAATACCTAGACTATGATACTTTGTTATACAACCCGAGTGGACTAACCCAGTCAATCATGGGAGTCAATGAATTCTCTTTTTTGCCTGCAGCCATTTCAGTTGGCTTTCTGTTACTTACAACAGGAAGAGTCCTAACAGATTCAATATACAGTGTCAATGTTTCCTGGAGGTGACTCTTCTCTCCCTGATATAAATACTACAGCACTTGCAGCTCAAGAAAACTTTAAGGATATATCTATATCTATCTAACCATTTTTACCAAACACAGTAATATTCATCTGAGACTACTGTGTTTAAAATACTAACTGGTTTTCTCAGGCATCAATATTTAATGCATACTTTGGAATGTTCTTTGAAACACGATTTGGAGTGACCACATTTTCTACAATTTATTAGGTTTTTTGTTTGTTTGTTTCTTTTTTTGCGGTACATGGGCCTCTCACTGTTGTGGCCTCTCCCGCTGCGGAGCACAGGCTCCGGACGCGCAAGCTCAGCGGCCATGGCTCACGGACCCAGCCGCTCCGCGGCATGTGGGATCCTCCCGGACAGGGGCACGAACCCGTGTCCCCTGAATCGGCAGGAGGACTCTCAACCACTGCGCCACCAGGGAAGGCCCCAATTTATTAGTTTTAAAAATAATCTTAAAGGACCCACCTAATTTCAGCCTCTTCATTTTCTTCCCAAATCCCCTTCTTAAATAGCCTATGACTCATAGTAATGACCACTCTTAGTCATTTTCTCTGCTTTACAATTCAACTCTCTATTTTCTCTATTAATAGAATAGAAAATATGATCCTTCTCTTGCTGTATCTCTAGGAAGATAAATTTCTCAATGACCTTATAGATGTTAAATTTGTTCTAGAAATACTGAGTATATATTACTGGCAAAATCCAGTGCTATATGTTCAAGATACTATTGGGGTCAACAGGGATCAACAGGATGTGATCTCTAACTTTAAAAGGTATATACTTGGCTTCAAAAAGAAGACACATGTTTTTTCATAGTGATGTCATAGTGATAAGAGGAAAGATGCAACAAGTGCTCTTAAAGTAGAAAAGATACAATGGAAATTCAGTACAATACAATACAATACAAAGAGAAAAGGGAGATTACTTTTACCTGGGGGAATATGGGAAGACTTTGCATAATGTTGGAGATTTCATCCCTCAACATAATGTGTGTCCCGGATAAGAAGACACACATTATGTTGAGGGACTGACCTGTACATTAAATATAATGGGAACATGAAAAGAATAATACATTGTAACCCCAACATGGTAGATTAGTGAAGAATTACAGAAAGTTAAATCTGGAATCTGACTTTTACTGATTAAGGAATGAGGGATTACTAAAGGTTTGTGAATAGCGAATTAAAATAGCACTAGTGTATTATCAATACTATTAGCAAAATGGCCTCATGCTGGATACAGACATGGTGATTACAATATGGTGGAATATGTAATGCGAGAGGGGAAGTTCAGGGTGATTTGAGAGTATGTAGGAGAGAAATCAACACCAGATTTTTAAATCAAAAAGACTTCTCCCTGAGGAAAGTGACATCTGAGATGAGGTCTAAAGGATAAGTAAAAGGTACTCTGGTAAAAAGGAGGGATACTTGAGATGAGTAGGAGAAATGCCAATAAAAAGAGGGGGTACCAGGGATGCAAAGATATTGCACGCTGAGACGATAACACAAAGACAGACAGGTGAAGATGAGCATGGTTCATTCTAGGGACCAAAGCGAGCTCAGTTTGGCTGTAGTGCAGTGAAGACACTATGGGGACTTTTAATCGTGTTAAGAAATTTGGACTTTGTTCCAAGAGAAATGGGGATATACGGGAGGGTTTTAAACAACAAAGAACATGACCAAATCTGTATTGAAGTATTAGTTTATTGAAATATTAGTTTGACAGTTGTGTGGAGACCGGAAGAAGGAAGTCTGGAGACAGGAAGACCAGAAGAGAAAGTATGGTGGCTTGGAATAGGGTGGTAGTGATGTGTAAGGAGAGATATGAGCAGATTTAACAGTTGGTTAGGAAATGTCATCAATAAGATTTGGCGATCGATTGAAGGTAAAAAGATGAAAGATTTACTGTGAGATGAGAATAAGGAATGAGACTGTCAAGGATGGCAAGTTCCAGGAGTGACAAATGGGTGCCACTTGCTGGCAGGGAAGATAATAAGTTCAGTTTCAAACTTAACATCAAAGTGAAGATGGATATGTTGTTATAAAACTCAGCAGAAAAACTAGGCTAGAAGCTTTCATACCATGATATTGGTGAGAGAAGCCATATGAGTCAATGGGATCATTCAGCAAGTGTGCCTAGTGTGAGTCTGGGGAAAAACTGAAAAGGAACCCCAATATTTAAAGGGTAGACAAAGGAAGAGAAGCCTATAAAAATATGGACAAAGTGGCAACATGAGAAAAAAAGGAAGAGAATGTGACGTTACAGAATCTAAGGAAAAATGTGTTTCAAGGTGTAAAAATGTTAATCTGCTAAGAGGGAAACAGAAGAACACCTTTTATATCTACTAAGTGGCTATAAAAATTATAACATTATGGCATTTCTGTAGACATAAAGAAATAGAAAAATAAACCAATGGAACAGAATAGTCTGAAAGAGAATCAGTGTATACACCAAAACTTAGTACATGACAAAGATGGTGTTTTAAATGAGTGGAGAAAGAATTTACTTAGTAAATGAAGGTATTTTCAACCTACATAAAACATATATAATATGCATTGTAATAAACATATAATATATAATATTATAGATTAATATATCACTCTCAGATTTATAAACCAGAAAAGAAGGTCTGGGAGAAAAAAGGAGCACCAATATTTAAGGGGTAGGCAAAGGAAGAGAAGCCTGTAAAAGGTAGCAATTTAAGATGGGAAGAAAGAAAGTTGTATCACAGAACCCCCCAAATGTGTGCTTTGAGAAAGGTAAAACAGCCAGGGTTTCAAAATTCACATGTTTTAAGACTTTAGAAAGGTAAGATGGGTATAACCCCTAACACCCTCAGGGGGTCCAGGGCAGCCCCTCAGCCTCTCAGCCCATCTCTCCTGGTACAAAGTCCCCAGGCTCTGGTCCTCACCCTCGTGTCCTGGACCTGACCCTTTGGACACACGCCACCCTTCCAAATCTATCAACTCGCCATTTCGGTCAACTGAACCTATATTCCATACCAACCTCTCCTTTCTGTTTCATTATAATCCTATGTGCCAATCTGAATCCTTCTCCTTGTTGGTGATAGAATAGTGGGGCAGTAAGAGCACATCTTAATGCCTTTGAAAATGGAATTTTTACTTCTTTACAGGAAAGCTATTGGTAAGCATAAAGTAAATAATATTTACAAATATTTATTGAGTTAGGCGTCTACTATGAGCCAGGGCTTATATCATCGACAACAAAATACATTAAGAATGAATTACTTAAATTTTGACGAGAGAGAAATATTGCCCCACTACCAGATTTCCTCCTATGCATTTAAAATCATCTTCTCTTTTCCTTCTACCACTACTCTCCTTTCACCAAAACTGTTTCCTAAATCAGTTTTTGGAGATCGTGCCTCCAAAGTGCTAATTCAGCTCAGAACCATGGCAAAAACATCAAATAGAAAGACTGGAAAACAAGAAGTAAAGAACTTCTAAACTCTACCATTTAATGTTTAACATTAACCATTCCCCACCAGGGCAAATTTGTAAATTACAATTTAGCTTCAATTACACACTTCCTCCTGTGTAATTGGACTCTTTCTCAGCCTGCAGGCATCAGGAGACATTTTCTGCAGCTCTGCCTTCCTCGCCTTCATCCAGCCGCCCGTGAGCACACCTTCTTGAAGGCAGCTCCTTGGCAGCATTTTCGAGCCCAATTCTTCCACTCATCTTCCACCCATTTTGGGCCCATTTTCCGTTCCTCTTATCTCTGCTGTCCATAGTGGGAGCTGTTACCACATCATCAACCAATTTTCAGAAAGTGTCTATTGTGAATGTAGCAGTTATCTGATAACCTACTCAACACTGAAGTTTTTATAGGAGAAAAGAAAGGTTGCATCATGACTTCTATGGCTATTTATTTTTGAAATGGAATTGTCTAATCCAGAGACATGTTATGGGCTGAATTGTGGCCCCAAATCCAGATGTTGAAGCCCTACCCCCAGCACCTCAGAATATGACTGCATTTGGAGCTAGGGCCTTTAAAGAGGTAATTAAGTTAAAGTGAGGTCATAAAAATGGGGCTCCAATCTAAAATCAGGTGTCTTTATTAGCAGAGGAGATTAGGATACTTACAGGTATAAAGGGGACAACGTGAAAAGACATCCATCTACCAGCCATAAAAAGCCGCCTCAGTATAAAACCAACCCTGCTGACATCTTGATTTTGAACTTCTAGTCTCCAGAACTGTGAGGAAATACATTGCTGTTGTTTAAGCCACCCAGTCCATGGTATTTTGTCATGGCAGCCCTAGCAGACTGATACATGGCAGAACATAGGTCCTATGGCAAAGACTTTGGGGAAAGTTGTTTCCTCAAACACAAGAGATAAAGGTCCTTTGTATTGGGCAGCTTGTGTGTTTCTTTTCATTGTATCAATGTATATTTTTGCAAATGTATAATTTACATTTTGTTTTTCCTATTAAGTTTTTATATTGCTAAAATTTTTGCTTTCTGTAATACAGAAATTATAATTTTAAAGTCCTAACATTAAAAATAAGTTAATGGTTAGTTACTTTCTTTGCATTGTCATATCAGGATTCCTTTAAATCGCAATTACCCTGGGAACATTTAAAATAGAGATTCCATTTATAAAGGTTTACTTTTATGCATTTTTTTAAATGCTGGAATTTTTTGAGCTATTTATAAAAGTGACCAACATTAAGAATGATTATTACTGCAAAAGTTCAGATTCATAATAAAAATTTTAAAACTAAAGTTTGATTATTAACCTTATAGGATTCTCTAAAATAGCAAGCTTGCACAAGGGCATTTAAAATCTGAATTCCATTTAAGAAAAGTTCAACTCACATATTGTTTTTTAGTAGTCTTCTAGTGAGCAGGAAAACACTTTACCTGTATTTTAGGAAAGCACATACACATCTTTCTTAAGTATTCAGTAATATACCGCCATCAGGTAGTAAGCTTTATGAGGTCATTGAACCAAGTCTAACTAGATATGTTATATGTTCCCGGCACCTAGTACAGAACCTGATGCCATCAATAAGTAGCTCTCTTTGATGACTGAACTGATGAACAAGCGAGAGTAGGTGGAGAATTAATGTGTGTCAAAGGATGTAATTCAAAGAGACTACAAGGAGGTCCTTACGACAGCATATCCAGTAACGCAGGAGCGGTTAAACTCTGCTGGGAGTCCAGATTATGTGAACCCAGGGAAAAGAAGCTGGATACTTTACTGAGTGGCCAAGGCATGGGGCTCTTATTTTACAGGAGGACAAAGGTTTTGATGGGGAGGGGCAGTGGAACAAATATTCCACTGAGCATTAAACTAAAGCTATAAGAAATTACGTCTCAGGGAGTGTTGCTAGCAGCCGGAAACTCCACCTTTACATTTATTTTGGGGACCTCAGAAGAACAATGGAAATACATGCAGAACTGGCATAATGTGGGTGTAGACAGTAAAATGAGAAGTAGATAATTCTAATGATAGCAAGCCAGATATTTCCTGAGGAATAGATCCTTGTATTAGAGGGGCCAATTTATTCATCTCGGGTCTCTTAACTCAGTGTCACTAACTGGCTTTAACCAATCACTTAAGAAATAGAACAAGTGTGTACATCTTGCAGCTTCATGACCGAGGAGATGACTAACTTTTAATATTATCAGATCTACCTACATATGGCTAAGTCCCTACCACATATACTACAGAATCCCTCTGTTAAAAACCCCAGGGGTGTGTGATGACTTCCCTCTTTAGATTTACAATCACACTGTGGTGATTTTGAACATTTATCTGAAGAGAGCGGCAAGTGGAGATGCCCGGGTACAGTGTGGATCCTGCCATGTTGGCTATAACTCATGTATTATGTAAAATTTATTTTAAAATGTTTACATCAAGTAAATCACATTAAAATTAATTTTGTGACATGAAAGCTATTTCCAGTGTTTACTATGTGAACATACAGACACATGCATACAACATTTTCAATGCCTAGAATGGCTCTTTCACCTTACTGATTGAGGTAGACATCTGTCAACAGGAAAATATTCTTGATTCTCAGGTTAAAAAATAGCTAGGGACATGTTTCAGCAAGAGATTGAAAATATGGGTGAATTGTTCTCTAGAGTGGTCCATTTTTTTCCCGTTATCTCCCATGTCTGCTGGCTGCCATGACACAAGCCATCCGCACATTTTCTATGCTGCATAATCTCAAATCAATACTGATTTTCGCACCTTCTCCCTATCATACACATGGCTGACCAATGAATAAGCAGGGGGGGCCTGTAACTTTCTCATTTCTTAAGAAGCTATAAAATTGATCCTATATATATATCATTCTCTGAGTCTAATTTGAACAATGGTAAGCTTTCCATTCTTTCCCAGGCTTATTCCCCAAGGCTATGCCAGAACTCTCTCACCCAGTTGCACTGAGAGTTAACGGAAACTTTCTAGCTGATTTACTATTGAGTTCAGGCCGAACTGCAGCCCAGGGAATTCCTATCATCCCCAGGGGTCCTCCTCCCCTGACTCCCACTGAAATCTCCGTGAACTTCCCATTCCTGGTCATAATCTACATTGACTTCTTTGAATGGGTTCTTGTTTCCAAACTACTCCTTACCCTCTCTTCCCCTGAACACACGCTTTTCTTCTTGCCATGACAGCTCTCTCACCCTGATTAAAGTGTCAGGCTGTACAACACTTGCTTCTCTCAGTTATTTCCCGTTGCCCCCGCTTCTGCCCCATTTCTGGTCACCAGCCTGCAAGGCTGTTATGATCTTCTTATTCAATTTCTGGGAATCCTTGCTTTCGTGTTTATCACTCAATTATAAAATAAATCTCAGGGACATTCCATCTTACGTATGACAACATTTTGTTTTCTCCCAAAGCAGGAGATAAAACGCAAATTTATGAGAGGAACATTTTCACATGTTTTCATAGGTAGTATTATGGCTTTAAGAAAAGCTAGAATGCTAAAGATAGCCAAGACTCCTACACAGAAACAAATGGTCCATATTTATCATCATTTGTTGTATAGTTTGTATCCTTCATTGTGCAAATCCTGGTTCCCTGCATGTAATAGGTACTCAGTTAATTATTCAACACTTTTCTCAAACACTTTCCCTCTGCTACTCCTAAATGTCGCATCAGATTGGAGAGCCAGCCTGTTGTATCTGCAGAGAATACATAACCTTAGCATGTACAGCACTCATCTCCATGGATACCAAATTTCTGTGAATGGCTCTTCGAGTGAAAAAATCTATAGGGGGGAGGCTGAATTTTGCTCATTTTTCCAATTCAGGTCCTTCTCTTCCTAATCCTTTTTTTCCTCCTACATTTTCCATCCCAGTCTATGTAGGGCAAGGATCCTGGCACACTTCATGCAATAGATAACCCTTGTATTAGGATCACAGGGAATCATGTTTGTATCTTTTTGACCCCGCTGTGAGCATCAACCCTTGGAAACTGAAGCTGCTGCCAGAAATGGGACAGTAAAAGTCTAAGTCTATTTTTGACAAACTCTAACCAGGGATCCCCACCTTGAGAAGCTCAAAAACCTGGGGTTTAGTAAGAACAGTAATTGCAGAGGAGGAAAGGAATCCTAGAGCAGTTTTTATATCTTTAAAAAAGCTAAATTGCAAAAATAAGCCATCACAGCCCCCCAAAATTGTCAAAGTTCTTCATATTTGGCTGGAACATTATTAACTTAGTTAGCAAATCCCTGTTTACCATCTTGTGCTGCTTAAAGCTGTGATAGATTGTTACTTTTATCCTTAAATAATAAAAACAGAAAACATGTCTATTACTATCGCAAAAGGGGATATATTTATGTGATATGAAGAGAAACCTAAGGAGGATGTCAAACTTAATTAAGGCAGTATGCAGTTTTCTTTACAGATGAAATCTTTCAAAACTGTAGTATCCATTAACAAACAGAAAAGGGTCCTTGATGATCAAAAATTTTCTTTGAGGATAACTGTTTTTACCCAATGCTTTGTTGGTTGGTATGTTCTATTTTAATGCCTATACTTACTTAAGAGCAGCAGAGACACTAAAGGTAATTTCTGACATGTTATCATCTTGGCTGTTTGTTTATTTTGAACTGAAGAAGGGAAGGTAGATCTCTGACCGTTAGGTGAGGAATCAGATATGACGGCCCTTGCTCAAAGACCCCATGGCAAGGCACTGAGGGGCCTGAGCATGGGTGCCTAAGAGACTAAAGCTGAAGAAGGCAAGGAGATGAGTGCCCCACAGATGCCACTGGGACTGCAGGCAGTTGTGACCTTGAGCATGGCATGGTGCCAAGTGTATACCTCAGTCCCCATGGCTCTCAGGGTACAGCCAGTTGAGACTTCCTGGAAGGACTCTAATGGAAGGAAGGAAGGAAGGGCAACCTGTTAGGGAATGAATGTTCTTTAGGGATCAGTTTGGTTTATGCTGGGGTCAAGAATAGGGTTCAACACCAAAAATAGTTTTAATTATCAGACTGTCTTCTTTTTTCTCACAAAAATATATGCTAAGCTTGGGATATAAAGAGGCTTTCCCAATGAAAAAGAACCCATCTCCATATTCAAAAATCATGCTACCCACAGGGAGATCAGCTCGGTGCTTTGTGACCACCTAGAGGGGTGGGATAGGGAGGGTGGGAGGGAGATGCAAGAGGGAGGGGATATGGGGATATATACATATGTATGGCTGATTCACTTTGTTATACAGCAGAAACTAACACACCATTGTAAAGCAATTATAACCCAATAAAGATGTTAAAAAAAAAAATCATGCTACCAACAGTGACAGATAACTACAGGTGAGAATGGCTAAAAATTCCTCCCTGCATACATCTGTCAGAGTCAAGCTCCCTCCCACACTGTAGGGATGGTAGACAGAGCAGAAGGGAGTTCTGGGAAACATTCTTGCCTCTGCCATCGTTTCAACATTTTGAAGCAAATCGAAGGAGTATCTCTTCTCCTTTTCTCCCAAGTCAGGCAAATACAGAAGCCCACATATTTCTTTCTTTTTTTTTTTGCGGTACGCGGGCCTCTCGCTGCTGTGGCCTCTCCCACTGCGGAGCACAGGCTCCGGACGCATAGGCTCAGCGGCCATGGCTCATGGGCCCAGCCGCTCCGCGGCATGTGGGATCTTCCCGGACCGGGGCACAAACCCGTGTCCCCTGCATCGGCAGGCGGACTCCCAACCACTGCGCCACCAGGGAAGCCCCACATATTTCTTATTCAGTAGCAGGTCACTATCAGATATGCCTGAGAGAGACATGGGCTTCGTTCCTGATCTGTATAAAATTTAAAGCTGGGAAAAAGATAGTCTCAAAAGAGAGCAAAAATGTGTAAAGGGAACTTCAGAAGCCATCACTCTGGGCACATCCTGACTTCAATATCAACACACCCAGTGAGTATAAAGGAACATACTAGTACTCACCACAATGATAGGAACATTTCTTGAAAAGGAAGAGTTTATGAATTGGATGACATCAACTAATTACATCCTGGAAAATGTCTGTCAACTCAGACAAGAACAATTCAAACAAATGCTAGGAAAATAGAGTGGGCTAAACAGCAGTATATTATTCACTTCACTGAAAACTGCAGAGTACATTCCACAAATCAAAGGTGAGTTTAACTTTGCCTTGACTCCCAAACAGAAGTGAATGCCACAGTTTTCTCTGTTTCATTATATACAGCATAACTAGCTCTATTATAATTATTTTTTACAAATTCATTTTTTTATATCAATCAACTTTCAAGAATGTAACAAAAGCAAATTTTTCTTTTTGTTTTTACTTTTTTTTTTTTCCCCCAACTCTTTGGTCTACTTCTCCTTTCTCTCCAAAGCTGGAAAGCAGATGGACCACAGTGAGGAGAATCGGTAAGTTCCTCAAAGGAGGAATCATGTCTTATATTTCTTTGTCTTATATTTCTTTGCATTGCTTCATACCATGCTTGGCAGATTTAGGGACCCAGAGAGCGTTGTTTAAGAGGTTCAGTGGATGAGCTGAGGAATGCGTGAATGCATAAATATATGTATTTTATCCTTCTACTGTAACTTAGGGAAAAAAAAAAACACGTTGCCTGACTGTTTATTACAACTCTTTTGTTAACACCATAGAGGATGGGTCGATGGACCATGCAGAGGTAGAAGGAAGGGAATGGCATTTGCTACACACTCAGAACATGTCCTGTGCTGGTGTTTTCACACGTGACCATAGTCAATCACCATGGTGGCTCTGTGAGAAAGTATCATTATCTACCTTTTACAGATAAGCAGATAGGGTCCCAGAGAGAATGCTAACCTGTCCAAATGCACATGGCTAGGAACTAGGATTTTAAACTCGAGTGCTTCTTCAAGCAGCACACCTTTCCCTCTATTTCCTCTCTAAACAGAAGAGCAAAGTATAAAGATTAAATCACTAAGAACTCAGGTTGTGAGACTGTTAAAACTCTTGGCACTTTAAGTGGCCCCTACCAATTAATTTATTTATTGAGCACTCACTGTGTACAAAGTGCATTTGCAATGCAATGGGGCACAAGAAGGTAAATGTCTACTCCCTTTTCCTAGGGGCAGTTGAGTCCCAGTGTCCATGATCCGGATAACACAACATTCTGAGTGAACGAGATACTATCAAGATGATTAAAGAACTTCAAACATCTTTTAAAGTAGTCAAAATAATCTATCCTGAGACTAACAGCAATTTTCTCTCATTAGTATAAATCAGATTTAGTGCTAAAATATTATCTTCATACGTGTAATAAACATTAGGCTAATTTTGTATCCAAATAAACTTCTGAGGCTAAAAATGTCATTAAAATGGATGAACTTTTTAGAGAAGTTTTTTTTTCTTTTTTCTTTTTTTTTTTTTTTTGCGCTATGTGGGCCTCTCACTGTTGTGGCCTCTCCCGTTGTGGAGCACAGGCTCCGGACGCGCAGGCTCAGCGGCCATGGCTCATGGGCCCAGCCGCTCCGCGGCACGTGGGATCTTCCCGGACCAGGGCACGAACCCATGTCCCCTGCATCGGCAGGCGGACTCTCAACCACTGCGCCACCAGGGAAGCCCTTGGAGAAGATTTTTAAAGAGTTTTCTGGACATCTAAAATTCTTGATCCGGGACCACTAGAGGTACCCGGATCCTGATGGTTACCACCTTCCTTTCTGCTTCCTCAGAATCCAATCAGAGACAATCAGGATTACAGAATTTTGAGAAATGCTGTCCTTTTTGCCATTTGTTCCAGTTCTACCACAGAGAAGCTATGGAAACTTGGACTATCACAGAATCAGGGTGGTTTCTTAGAACAGTCTCTGAGAATGTTTTGACAATGTGTGAAGGGGGTATGTTTGCCAGGGGTTCTACCCTTCCAAAACTCAGTGCCATTCTGAGAGATAAAATACTTGTCTAAATAAATAGCACTTCTGGAAAGCACTTTGCCCTGAATCTCTGCCTTTCTTGCCTCCTTTTTGTCTTTAGTCTAACCTAAAGTTCTCCTTTCTCTACCAGGATGGGTACAGGCTTAATGCTGTTTGGCAGCTAAGACTGCGAGCCAGTTGATGTCAGGACCAAGAGGCCTTAATTCTCACCTCAGTGGGGTACCCAGGAGCACACAGAGGGTCACAGACACAGTTCTGGGGGAAGCAACACCCAGATACAGGTCAGGGAAGAGAACAGTGGAACTAGACAGGGTTGGTCCATCCCCTCTCGGTAGACTGAGCCAGTCCTGGAGGTGGGGCTGGCATTTCTCAGATGCTCACCACAAAGTAAATGTGCTGCCCACAGCTGTGATCCCCCGAGGCCTCTAGGTCCTGTGCTGTTCAGCCATGGATGGTGGGCGAAGGGAACGCTTCCCAAAGCAAACAGCTCTTCCTCAGCTAACCTTCACCTGGGCGGTGGCCCAGGCCAAACTGGGGAGCAGAAGTGGGAAGAAAATCCATTCCAGACCCTTATTGGGCCACCGACTCAGAAGGCTACATGCCAAGCTACTAAGTGTCAGGGTCCAGCCAACCCTTCCTGACAGGGCACGCACCAGGCAAGCACTGTTCTCAGTCAGACCTCACATCACGAGAAAAAACTCTACAGCGTAAGCATGGCCAGATTCTCTCCCTTGTCTGAGATGCTATACTGCCGCATTTGTGTCCTCCCTGGGTCTGGGGAATCTTATATCCCTCTCAAACCTGTCAAGAAAAAGTCCCAGCACAATATTAAATGCATAGTTTTCTGGCTGTGAGTGAGTAGAGGTCCTCTTATCTACCTTCCTGAACTGAGAGAAAATGTTTCAGGAAGTTTTCTAATGAAAACCTCAGGGAGACAGAAGGAAACTTTAATTTTTCATGATTGATTCTTCTCAAATTTTTATTTTTCACAGGAAGCATGCATTACTTTGTAATAATAATAAAAAGAAGGTCTAGAAGGAAAGAATTCACTTCACCCATTTCACAAAAATCACTATTACGAATGGGTTTAAAGATATTAAATATAATGCGTGTATGTAATTGAGTGCTGAGGGAAGTGGTACAATTTGATTGAGGATTTCCTGTGCTGTCTGGAGCTGAGAATAAGGGATTGTATTGTGGCCTCCCTGCCCGTTTTCCCTTTCCCCCAGAGCCTAATATATCAATCACATAAAATTAGTGTAATTAGGAAGTCGACTAAAGACAGAGAGGCTCTTCCTGTAAATTTTTCAAATGAAAACCCAAGCACCATTATCAAGCAAAGAGATTAATCTATTGATTGAAATTAAACGAATATGATTGTGGTAACTTTAAGGAACTCACATAATTTGAGATTCAGATCATTCAAAATACAGATGAATTCTTAGAGAATGAACACAGGCTTTGATGACAAATGACCCATGTTTCCTTTGGGGCATAACTGTGTGACTCCCGGGCATGTGTCCTTTGTCTTTCCACGGATGCCTGCTCGCATCCCATAGTTAAGCCCAACTCACCCTCTTCCTACCTCAGAGGGCAGGGGTCGGTGATGGGGTGATGGTGTGACCACTGGCTGGGCTCACAGAGGGCTGTTCCTGGAATATCAGCTCAGGAGAACGCGGAGGCCTACAGGGGCTGTGGGGAGCAATTTTAAGAGGGTGGCAGGAAGCTCAAAAGGTCGAGCAGTGAATGGGAGCGGACGAGATGGATACAGTCAAAGAGGACTAAGTTCTCTTGGCTACAGAGGAGAGGGTGAGGGCAGCCGCAGCTTGAGGAGGCTGCCAGGTCATAATCAAGTTACTTTAGGTTCGGATGAATTTAGTCTGTTTATAACCTGAGGGAAACAGCGAGGGAAGATGGGGACCTCTAGTTTTATGTTCATCCCAAATTTCCAGTGAGTTACTTCAGATTGCAAAATATTTGATCTGTTATTTGTTTATTTTAAGAAACGGAAATGTCTTTTAAGTGAGAGAATAAATCCTCCACGCACCTCACTACCTAAATTGCAGGTGCCGGGGTCTCTGGGGGTCAAAAAAGAAGACAAACCCTGGCAGTCACCCAGTGGCGAAATCATCACAAAACTTACCGTGTGGCTTTTAATATGATTTTACTGTATTTTAAAACAATAATGTACATTTTTCCCCTTTCACTATTCAGTGCATGTAAGGTACTTTCAAAAGATGCCTGTATTTTTCTTAGAACACTATTCAGATAGTGGTCTTTTCTGAAATAAATAAAGCAATCTACAGCTTCTTTATAAAATCTGAAGTTATTTTTGTTTTTCAAGCTCTGCTGTAGACAGACCACCACTATGAAATGCTTAAACGTGGAAGAATTAGTGGCTGGTAACTGCCTAAATATATGCTGATAGTACTAATTTTTTTTAATTTATTTTTTATTGAAGTATAGTGGATTTACAATGTTGTGTTGATAGTACTAATTTTAAGATTTCTTATAATTAGTGCTAACCAGTTGCTGAGGGATTTTTGACCTATGATGCCAGGTGGTGTCTTTGATGTCCCTGCAAGAGATATTAGCTAGTAGGAATCAAATACATTCTGGTCTGTGAAGTGAGCATCACCAGGCCCATTTTATGAAGCAGAAATTGGAGGCATAAAGGCTACAAAGCTCACACACATCACATGGCTGGCTGGTAAGTGTCAGAGCAGGACTCAAATCCAGGGAGGGCTGGCCACAAAGCATGTGCCCTTTCCCATTATGCTGTAGCTCTCGCCTTCTCAAGGAAGAAAGGGAAAATGAAAGCACCAAAGGTCACACTGTACGACAGCAGAGATGGGCTTGTTCGAGCAGGTCCCTTCTGGGATAATAACTGTACCAGTAAAGCCGCACTTGATTATCTAAGGACATCTGGCCCAGCCTGGCCCAGCCTGGCACTACTCAGATCTGCTGCAACCTGCTCCTCATGCAACCTGATTGCTGAAATTCTCCTTTTTCCTTTTCTCTAAATTAGTTTCACTTCACATGCATCAAAATGCAGCTAATCCAGAAAGATGCGATCTGTGCTCTTTCCCATATCTGATTGTTTCCATCTATAATTTCAAAATCTTTGCGATCTTCTTTGTCCTATTTCATATCCTAAATGGCTAATATCCAGGTTACCTAACTGATATACTAAAATGTATCCTGCCTGTTCTTTCGGATACAGGTTAATGGTGGAATCAGAATTGGATAGGCTTTATTATGCTTCTACACTATGGTGACTTGCTAAAAATTTAAAATCTGGGCATGTAATGTACAGTATGGTGACTATAGTCTGTGGACTATAACAATACTGTATTGTGTATTTGAAAGTTCCTAAGAAAGTAGATCTTAAAAGTTTTCATCACATACAAAAAATCTGTAACTATGTGTGCTGATGGATGTTCACTAAATTTGTGGTAATCATTCCCCAATATACGCATACATCAAATGATTATGTTGTAACCTAAAACCAGCACAATGTTACCTGCCAATTATATCTCAATTTAAAAAATTTTAAATCTACCTCTTTCTTGGCCATGGCTATCCTCTCTGATGAGACTTTAATGAAGATTTGCTGAATGAATGCACAAAAGCCTATCAGGTAAGCTTTGCTACAACAGTATATTCCAGCTGAAGTGATGATCTGAAGAAATCATGCACTGATATATGCCAGAACTCTGCAAAATCTACTTTTGCCTTGGAGGAAACAGAGGTGTCAGTTGCCTTATATCATTTTTAATTTCATAAAGTAGATAAGGACAAGAAATGTTTGCACATTGTGACAGAGCTGTGGAAGTGCAATTTTTAGACATTTGCTACTAGATCGGCTTTTGCTGAAAATGTTTTCACAGCCTCTAGTCTTCATGTGCTTCTCCATGCTGTCAGGCACAGAACAACTTTTCCACGAAAACAAAACACTTCCCGAGGAGTGTTCTCAGAAATTCTCAAGAACTTTAAAGGAGCATCCTAAATCCTCACGTTCTGATGGTTTCACAACTCTTACACTGCTTCCAAGTTCCCCTGTCCCTAATTTGTTCTGGTGAGTTTTTGTTTGTTTTCACTTGGAGGGTTTTCTCAACTGGGCTCTATAGCTCATGTCAGCAGAGAGTCAAAAATATCCTTAACTGGGTGCCAAGAAAGCGGTAACCACACACATACAAAATAGGACCGTCCTACTGGCTTTCTGCTCCATAGACATGAAGGCAAATTTCTTGTAGCCTAGCTGAGGAATTTATACGAGAATTCTATTTGAGGTGGGAAAAGTATTAGCTTAGTTATCTTGAGTCTTACCTGTATTAACAGAGAGAAAAAGAAACAAATCAGGACGTGGTGGGTTTTGCTTCCGACGGCTCTGGGTTATTTGTGTGGAACATGTCTTACGAAAGTAGCATTGGCAAAAATGTACCCACAAATATGTTTTGAGAAGTAAGCTATAGAGTATGTACACAATATGACACAGAATTACTACGTGAGGAAGTCAAACTCCTGCTGCAAATGTTTTGCATTTATAATGTCAGTGATCGGCCTTGTGTCTCTCCTCCCAACTACGTTTATTCTCCCGGCGCCCCCCACCCCCTTAACCCAGTCAGATCGATGAAAAATTAGCCACATGGTTCATTCTCTTGCCATTTAACAACTATTTATTGCATCATTACTACTTGTGGATACTGCCTAGTGCTATGTTCACTAAGGATAAGACCCTGTCCTGCATGAAGGTGCTTTGATACCTTGCAAACCTAAGAAGAAAGGAACCAGGCAGAGCATGGTGCGTGCAGGAAGGGAGGCCCGGCCAAAGACAGGGAGCTCTTTCTCAGCCACAAGTTAGGGAAACTGCATGTGGACCGTAACTGTCATTTCACCATGTTTGTATTTCTGTTGTTTGCTTTTTATTTCTCCTCAGTAATATTTCTAAAAAACATTAAAATAAAGTAAAAAGAGAGCCATTGACTTGCCTTCTGGACTGAGTTCTACTCTGCAGCCAGATGTGAAGACAAGCTAGCAAGGGATGAACTCTATGGAGGAAACTCTGAGGAGAGCACTGAAGGATGGAGCTTCTGCGGGGCTGACCTGCACCATGAACTGATCCTGTAGGCACACTGGTGGACCGGTCTGTTCATGGAGCTGACAGCTGAGCTTCACTTATGAATATCTGAAATGATCCTTTCAAAAGAATTTTTCCCTTTTTGAGCTAGATATCTTAGAGAATGTGTATTAAACTTTTGAATCAATTGTTGAGAAATGGAATGTTTAAGAGAAAATTTCTCTATCATATTGAGGTCAATCAGCACATCCTTTATGTACCAGGTACCATGTTAGATACAGAGGACCCAGAACTGAATAATGTGTATGTTTCCTGCCCGCAAGGAGCTGACATTCAGGGTGGGGAAGACAGGTGAACAGCTGACACGTATATATGGCTGGTGTTATCTATGACTTAACTCTGATATGTTCATTTTTCTGCTTGAATAGTTCTTAAGTTCAAGTTTTGAAAACAAATTCCTTTATGTCATGAGACAAAAAAGAATGCTCTCTTTAAAAGATACACATATTGAAAATT
Organism: Globicephala melas; assembly: GCF_963455315.2. Classification (NCBI taxonomy): domain Eukaryota; kingdom Metazoa; phylum Chordata; class Mammalia; order Artiodactyla; family Delphinidae; genus Globicephala; species Globicephala melas. The sequence continues at coordinate 61,388,071 of NC_083327.1, read as the reverse complement.
TATTATATTTTGTACATTTCTTGAATTATCATTTTTCTGAGAAGTTTATGGTCAATTACTCAAATTTTTTTGGTGTGAGGCATGGTGGAGAGGGATCATTCATTATGGAAATTGTGTTTGCTAAAATACTGAGAAACTAAGGTTGAGAAACTTTAGGCTGACTTCTTAGCTCACGGCTGCATCTTCTGAAGAGAGAAATTATCTTGGACCCATTAATTTTCATTGGAAGAGAACAATTGGACACAGCAGGGAGAAAACAACAACCCAAGTGCCTTGTAAAAAGCAGGACCAAGGAAAAGAGAAAGAGGGAACAGGATAAGTTAACACAATATACTTTTGTATGAATACAAACTGAGATTCCAGCCATTGATGAGAAAAATTATTCAGAGATATGGTATTAGAACTCATTTTTTGGTTTTTTTCTTATGTTCTTATGCTATATTTTCTACTGCTAAAATGTTAACATCTGAGGAAGCTACGCTAAGGATGCTCCAGAACTCTTTCAGTAATTCTTACAACATTTTTATAAACCTAAAATTACCCTGAAATAAAACCCTAAAAAATATGGACAAGTAATAAGTTCAAACAGAAACTAGCAGAGCCAAGATTCAAACCTAAATATATTTGACCACAAAACTCTGCATTTTGACCACTGTATTATTCTATTTCCCTTTCATTACACCAGATGATTCTATTCCTACTTGTTCTTCAGTAACTGTGTTTTGTACCTTTAACCTTAGCTAGAGGGGCCCAAATTTCTAAATCACGAGCTCCAGTTATTTCTATGATTGGGTGGCTTATTGGGGGATCTCCTGCCATCACTTACTACTGAACACGATTTACTAACCTCTTCAAAATAATCCCTTTTAGTCTTGGATATAGGATTAATTATCTATTACCGTCTAATAAATATTCCATAAATGTAGAGACCTAAACTAATGACAAACATTTGATTATTCCCGTTTGTCTGCAATTCAGGAAGGGCTTGGCGAGGTGGTTCTCGCTCAGGGTGTCTCATGAGGTTGCAGTCAAGGTACTGACCAGAGCTCAGTTATCCGGAACTGGAGGGTCTACTTTCAAGATGGCTCACTTGCAGGGCTGGCAAGTTGGTGCTGGCAGGTGGCAGGAGAACTCAGTTGCTCTCCATGGGGCCTCTCCCAGGGCTGCTTGAGTGTTTGCAAGACATGGAGGCTAGATTCTCCCAGACAAAGTGGCTCGTGAGAGAGGAAGCTAGGTGGAAACTATCTATTTTAAGACCTAGTGTCAGAAGACGCATAATCATTTCCGCCATACTTTTTTTTGTTAGAAGCGAGTCACTAAGTTGGGTCCATAGTCAAATGGAGGGGAAATTATATCCCACTTTACGAAGGGGTGTGGAATGTCAAAGAATTTGCAACATATTTTAAAATTACCCTATGTGGGTTGGGGCCAAGGACGCATATCCTATCTATACTTCATGCCATGGGTAGGTCTGGCTATGGATTAATATTTCTGATTACTGTTCCTTGAAATAATCTGTCCCAGAATTTCTTTCCATTTTCACACCTAGGACTTTGCCAAATCCTCTGAATGGGAATCTTTATTTAAATGACTAATAACCCAAGCAATACCCACTTAGGACAAGTGGGCATTTATTGGCTCAGGTAACCCAAGGACGTGTTGAACTAACCAAATACCAGGATCGGCAGCGATCCAGAGAAATAAGTGGAACCAGGGCCTTGAATACCAACAGGACTATCCTCCATGTCCTGCCTTGGTTTCTCCTGGAGTGTCAATCTCTCTCACTTTGGAGCAGTTTTCCATACATGGCAGGAACAATGGCTACCTATACCTTCTAAATTCTACATTCCACAGCTTCTGCCATGGGGGAGGGTCTTCCTCATACCCTGTTTGATTCCAAGTTACACCAAAGAAGAGCCTGGGTGGCTCATGTTGGGGCCAAACGAGGGGCAGGACCCTGTAACATGGTAGCTCCTGCAGTTACCACAAGGTGACCATGGAGGAATGAATGGTCAGCTTTCAAAAGAAAAGGGTGCCCTGGAGGAGTGGGGTGGGACTAGGGGGAAGAGTGATGGAGAGACAAACACAAGAGTCCTTTAAAGTGTCTCCAGAAAAAGTACTGATATTGATAAGTATTGATATTAATACTGAAAGTAGAAATAGCATTTTTATGTGTATTCTGCATAGCTCATTTAAAATCAAAATAGTGACAGAAAAAAAATAGTGACAAACATTTATGTGGAATCCACACACTCTTTGTTTTGATGAACCTCATTTGTATGGATATTCACAGTCACAGTTGGCATTAATGTTAATAATACATCTTAATTAGAACAGCATGGTCAGTGGGTATGTTGCTAAGTCTGGATTTGAACCCCCCAGCAAGGATATAAGAACTGGTTCTATTCTTTTGTCAATTATAAAATACATTTCCTCCCCTTTGGCTTTTTAGCAATGTAGGAGCCACTTTGACAGTATTTTCATTTATGACAGGTAGACCACATTTCCCAGAAGGGCAATGAGCAACCGGTAACACCCAACTTCCAAGAAGTGAAAATCACCAGACTTTCACAAGACAGCAATTCTGCTATCAGTTGAGTGTGTGTATGGGTGAAGGGGAGATAGGGAAATACTTAGAGATGCAACTTTAGGAAGCTGTACACACACCAATATACCTATTTATTTTTGAATTTAACTAGTCCAAATATGATGAGTCAGACAGTTTGAGGAAAAAAGTCTATGAATGCTAGCGGCATAAATAAAAGTTTTCAAAGAAACACACACCACATTCTTTATACTTTATAAAATGCACATATATATGCACTCTCTTTATAAAATTATGTTTACTTTAGATGTCTGACTTTTGGGCAGGCAATTTCTTCAGCTCTTGCTATGGCCTGGTTCGCAAATATCACCTCTCTACGATAGCTATTAGTCACACTTAAAAGGGGCTGTAGCTGTTTTTAAAGATCTCCCTTTTTTTCGAATCATCATAGCAATCGACCTTTCCCACTCCTAGCTCTCAAATGAACTTCCTAACATCTCCTCTTTCGTTCTGACCTCTCCATAGGTTCTTCAAAGATTCCACATATATACAAATGCTACCCTGGGTTCATTCTATTTCATCAGCCATTTCTGGTCAGTGCTTCTAGTAAAGCAATAGCTCTTCTTTAAACATGTCTCCCAGCAGCCTAGATACTATGACAGCCCACATGCCAGCTACCTACTTCTTGGCTCCCTCCTCAGAGTAACTGATATGTACAGAGCTTCATTCAGCCCTTCTCATTCCACTCTGTGGTCCAAGCTCCTGCCAACCCCCAGGGTACCTTATAGATGCTGATTGCTCTTCCCTCACCCCCACCAGTTTACATTCCTACCTTCCTCCCTTCAACTAAAATCTTAAACAGTAAAGCCATTCATTGATATGTAAGCCTGAAATAATAGACTAGAAGAGGAAGAACATTAACTTGTAAGCCTGATGAATGCCCCCAAACTCCTAAGAAAGTTGACTCTTAGTCATTGGACTACATAGTGTTAACATTTTAGTCCTTGGCCTAAGTGGAGCAAGTCCACTTTAAGAATGGAGTCAGGGGGCTTCCCTGGTGGGGCAGTGGTTGAGAGTCTGCCTGCTGATGCAGGGGACACGGGTTCGTGACCCGCTCCGGGAAGATCCCACATGCCGCAGAGTGGCTGGGCCCGTGAGCCATGGCCACTGAGCCTGCGCATCCGGAGCCTGTGCTCCACAACAGGAGAGGCCACAGCAGTGAGAGGCCCGTGTACCGCAAAAAAAAAAAAAAAAAAAAAAAAAAAAAAAGAATGGACTCAGGGACTTCCCTGGCAGTCCAGTGGTTAAGACCCTGCGCTTCCAATGCAGGGGGCATGCATGGGTTTGATTCCTGGTGGAGGAACTAAGATCCCACATGCTCATGGTGTGGCCAAAAAAAAAGACAAAAAGAAAGGAGTCAGGAGCCGTAGGTCTTGCTCTCCAATTTTCTTTGTCTTGTCCTCAGAGAAACTGCCTCTTAGAGACTTAGAGATCATGCAAGTCCTCTTTACTTGCCCACAGCCGAGCCAGGTCTTTCCTCAATAGCACAAACAGCCCTGACAAATCTATAGCAATTGTGCAGTAAGGACATTGCTTTGAAATTGCCGCCCATCAGTCAGAAAAGAAGACACTCATCTTTAAGACGTGGGTCCTTCGACTCATGAAAGAAAGGCTTCAAGTGCAGCCTGGGACCAGGCCCCCCAAACGGCAGCACTCCTCACCAAGTTATCTCTCGGGTATACTTTCAAGGGCCAGACAGACAAGGCCCTGCCCAGTATCTTAGCTCCCATTCAGCCGCACCTAGGGCTTCAGCTGCAGGCTTCTTCACTGCCCGCCTGCAGGTGGGGGTTGTAATACACTGCTTCACAAAACTGGCCTCGGCATGGTTAACGTGCTAGGCAGAGGGACATTTGTTGCCACTTCCTGGAGTTACTGGTCTAACTCAAGGAGATATCTGAAGACTGAACAGTGTGGGAGTGCTGACCGCCAGATCCAGAAACTCATCTCCAGGTCTGGCTCAGCAATAGAGCCCTACATCCTGATCAGAGATGAACATGAATGAACTTGCTCATTCAGTCATTAAGTTATTCAAAAAAACGAAAAAGACTGAATGCATACCAAATACTTTGCACTGTGCTCACAGATGAGTTCCAGGAGGGCTTACTCACTGCACTCGGGCCAGCCCTCTTGGGTGGAAGTAGCTCTTCCTGTCACTCTGGATTCTTTCACCAATTCTTTCAGATTAAGGGCTCATTGTGATCTTCTTCTGGGGTCTTCTGCCCAGAAGTTTGCTTAAAGTCGGGGGTCTCAGTGGCAGCCCACCTTGATGCCAACCAAGTGCAGTCTTTAAAGACGGTTTGAGAGAAAACAGAAAAAACATGATAAAAGAGAAGTCCCTTCCAAAAATGTTCTTGGTCAGGCCGGATACAAAATAGGTTTATCACCCAGTCAAATGATAAACCTGACCTTTCTGCTCCACCTACCCAACAAGCCTAAACGACAGATCTATCCCTTTGGAAAATCTGGAAAGTTTATGGACTTGGGATTGACAATATGGAACCATAAGCTTGTGTCTAGCACTGGGTGGAAAAGCCTTTCTGTGGCCCTATCAAATACAAGACATTTAAACTTTTTTTGTTTTGTATTTTATTTTATTAAGACATTTAAACCTTAAGACTTTTTTTCTGCACAGTGTTGCTTCAGCGAGGTCATGCAAAGTCAGCCTCATACATTTAACCTTCAGGTTTTAATACTCTATGCTAATATGCAAAAACTTCTCTTTCTAAAGCCACCAAAGACTCATCAGAGAGATAGTTTAAAAGAAAACACGTTCATAGTTTTTATCAACAAACCCATTTATGGAACTGTCCAAGACACTTAGATAAAATAAATCAGAGAAAAAAGTGTGTTTTCACGACCTCAAGAAGGTTAGAACGATAGACAGAAAACACTCACAAGGACATGTGGTGTTTGGTCCTCTCTTAAGGGGCCCTTAGGGTTTGGGTAAAGAGGTCAGAACAAGGTCAGGGGAATCCTCCTAAAGCTGTGAAGACTGAGGAAAGTCCCCAGAATGCTTCAGAAAGTGGGACCAGCCTGATGAGAAATCAAACAGGCCTGGGGCTTTCACAGTTCATCTGTGATTGCTCTACGAGCCGAGATGTTACTTCAGTGTAGTTTTGAAAAATATTAATAACAGTAACAACTAAAATTTATAGATGAGTCACTTGTGAGAGACCCTGTTCTAAGTGTTTCCCATGTAAATAATATGAGAATGAGGGTGGTATGAGACAGCTTCAGTGGGAAGGAGGCATAGCACAGAACCTGGAGTCTGGGGGGACGTGGAATTTTGAAAATAGGTATGAAAAGAAGAAACTCAGCAAGTATGAAATTTTGTTGCTGTTTGTTTTTGTTATTTCAGGCATGTGCAACTCAGTCTCACAACACAATTTGACTTTTGTGATGCTAAGCGGTGATCTACTCAATGGTGTGATTCTCGCCATGGTATCCCTGAGGCCCTCTCTAAGATTGTGTTAAATGAGTAAGATCGGGGCTGGATCTTTTGGTTAGATGATTGCTAATACTGATAAAGTCTAAGGCTGGATATAGACTTAGTGGGCAAGACCAAGCAATACTGTTTTGCACTGGCTCACAAATCCCCTTGAAAATGGAGGAATCGTTATACAAATAAGGAGAAAGTGCAGAAAAAAGACTCAACTGGAAGGATAACCGTGGAAGGATAACTACCTGGGGAGGAGATGGGTAGTTGTTGGAAATGCACATTTCCAGGTCCCTCTTCCAGAGAACCTGATTCTGTTGGCAGTGGGTAAGAAGTGGGGACTAGAAACATTTTGGGCAAGTACACAAGCGGCTTTGATGCACGTTTCAGAAATACTTTGAAAGTCTCAGGAAAAAAACAATAGAGAAAACGGTCCACACAAAATCTAAAAGGAAGAAGGACAGGAAAAGCACAAGATCCAGTCATCAGGAGCCTGAATAGGAATTATATTACAAAATCACACAATCAGTGATGAATTATAATGAGCAATCATGACTTCTTATTTAGTTATTGTTTACTCTCTGCCTACTTCCATTAAAATGTCTAGGAAGGAAAAGGTTTTATACACACACACACACACACACACACACACACACACACTTGGGAGAATAAAAGAATAGAACATCTATTTTGAGAGAAGATATCTGGGACAAGAGGAAGGAGTGATGGAAAATATATCACCTGTTGCCTAGTATGAATGCCACATGCCTTACAGAGCTCCAGAGCCTGCTTTAATTGCTTACTTATAAGTCTGCATTCCTGAACGATTTTCTAGCTGCCCCGGGGCCTGGGGTTCATCTCAGGTGTGTGAATCTAATTGATTCATGCCCGGTAGGATAAGAAACACATAAGGAAATGCATCACTACTGATAATACTTGATATTTGAGGAGAAGGAAAGTAATGAATAATTAACTTTGAGGAATGTAAATGAGAGAATTTCTGTTTTAAACTTTTTATCACTGGAAATATTGGTCCAATAATTACATTTAGTATTCTATAAACAAAGAAATTATTAGCAGTTTTCAAAAAATCAAGCAGTGATAAAAATAATGGGCATAACTATTTAATCTCTATTAACTTTCTTTTTAAGGCATCCATATCCTTTCAAGCACTGAATCAAATGCGTAAAGAGATTCACTGCATGGAGGAGCACATAAAATGGATAGAAATGACTGATTAGTATGAACAAAAAGTATAGCATAATGTGATCGATACTTTTTTTTTTTTTTTTTTTTTTTGCGGTACGCGGGCCTCTCACTGTTGTGGCCTCTCCCGTTGCGGAGCACAGGCTCCGGACGCGCAGGCCCAGCGGCCACGGCCCACGGGCCCAGCCGCTCCGCGGCAGGCGGGATCCTCCCGGACCGGGGCAGGAACCCGCGTCCCCTGCATCGGCAGGCGGACTCTCAACCACTGAGCCACCAGGGAAGCCCAATCAATACATTTTAACCAAGCAAAATACATTATTCCTTATGTTTAAAAAAGTTTTTAATATTAACATCCTCAGTATCTATTCTGTCACATGTTCTATGAAGAAAGCTGTGGAGATATAATTTTTTTTTCAGTAGAGTCTTCTTGTATTATTTCACCAAGACTCACTATGTAATGAAATAAATTTCCTTAAGAAAGGTGACCAACCATACTTGATTGAACTGAAGGACAAACTGTATGAAAATATCTTACAGTGAAAAAAAATAGACATCAGTAAACTGTTGCCTTTTTAAGCATCATTTCCCCTGTAATTCAAAATTCTTTTTCTGCTTTCTGAGCCGTGCGCCACTGAGCTGCCAGCAAGAGCCATAATCATGGGCAACACAAGCCAGACACAGGGTCAGGGCGAGCATGTGGCCAGCGCTGGCTGATGGAGGGCTGGGCCTTGTCTTCCTGGAGGAGTGGCTCCTTCTACAGGGGAGAGTGGTAGAGATTTTATTTGAAAGTCAATTACTTGTGAAAGAGAAGCGGATATAAAGGGTAAATCTCAAAGGGACGTGGAAACAGTAACCGTTGCTCTCATTCCTCTTAAACAGTAAATGCTCCAAAAACTGAAAAACAAACAAACAAAAACCACCACCACCAGAACGAACATGATGGGAAAGTTCGAGAAGACCTGTATCTTGGGTCAAACTATTCTTTTAAAAAATGTCTTATGTAAATAGCGTAATAATGAAAATGCCTAGATTGAGAGTACTAGACACACACAGTGACGGAACAGAGTAAAGTTGTGTGGGAGTTAAATACACCAAAACTTGCCCACCACTGATTTGAAATAACCAGGCGGAAGGGTTGGGCATGGTTTTGGGGTACAGTGAACGGTACTCCAGGGTCCACTTACCCTCAACCTATTTGTAAAACCTACTATTAGTGGCAAGTGACGGAGCAGGGGGTGGGCTGGAGCAATGTGAAGACTTTTCCCTTAAGAGCACATTGGCAACTAATGTTATATAATTTCCTTTTACTGACCACAGAATAGCTGGTCATTATAGCATCTAGGCACTATGCAGCGTTGTTGTCATGTAATACCATACACAATAGAGTTTACCACAAATACTGCAATGAAACTTTAAATGGTAAAATCCTAGTAAAATACTATGATTTGTAGAGCAATAGTTCAACAGGAAGGAAATGTGTGACTTTCTGTGGGCATTTACGGTAAGTGGGGAAGCATAATGATGATTATGGGTATTTGAAATGTGCTTTTGAGTAGAAAATTTCAAAATAAAGAATAATAAATAAAAATACTATGCATTAACATTTTAAACCGTTTCATACAAAATGATTTATACCAGTCATTTTATTTTGTTCTAACAATTCTGGGTTCAAGTGTAATTATGTGCAAGTTATCTTTCACATTTCCCATCTTCCTGCTCTGCCTAACTCCTCAACTATTCAGGTTATATGAACTGCATCCTACTCCCCTCAACACACACAGATTAAAATTTCCCTTCTGAAAAAGGATCTTAAAAGCTAAACCATACTAAGGTGTAACTGATAATGATCTTGATATCCTACCTGTTTCAAAACATTGGCCATTTAAGTTTTAGAAGGCTTAACTCAAAAGACTGAATCAAAAATGCTATAATGTAAAGAATTCCTGGATAATTTCTCCTGTATCTCCACACACAGTCCCTATTGGTTTCTCCTTCCTGCCTCAATATGACCATTATAGCTATAATTTCTCATTTTTCCTTATTAAAATGCCAATATACTTGGGAAGAAACCGTTATTATGCCTTATTAGCCAATAATACACAAGCTGAATTTATATGACCTTTTCTCTGAAAATTAATCAAAAGTGGATTTGTTAGGGAACAAGATGGTGAGATCAGCTCTAAGAGGAAAAACAGAGAAGTTCACTTATTGAGATCGTTATACGCCAAGCATAATGCTGTATCAATATGGTACAAGGCTATGTATATTATTTCACTTAGTTTTCACTTAAATGGCATGATGTAGGTAGCTTCTCCATTTTATAAGTGAGAAAACTGAGATTCAGAGAGGTAAACCTGAAAGCAGAAGCTCATGAGTGACAGAGATTCAAACGAAAAGATGTGTGAATTCAAAGGCCTTCCTTTTTCAAGGAGCACTGAAATCCGAAGGCTCGAGGCCCACAAGCCCCACTAGAGTCCAGCAAAGTTGACCCTGCCATTCGCCCTCAAAACTGGACCAGGAACAGATCTCTGATTTCCTGACTCCTGGCTGAGTATTCCTTCCACGAGACCACACAGAAGTCTCTTATGCAATCATCAGGATTAGGGCTTGGCTCCCTTGCCCAGCAGCCAAAGCCAATCTCCATGAGTCAAGCCAGACCTTTTATACTGGTATGGGGCAACTGGAGGTGAGAGTCAACCTGTGCAATGCCTCTTCTGGAAATGCAAGGGGAAGGGAGCAACAGGAATTTGGCTTTCTCTTCAAACGCCTCTGGAAAAGTATCAATTATCCTTCAAGACAATTGTTCTCATATGTGGTGCTGAGACATGGGGGTGTGTGTTGCACTTAACAGAGGCAAGGCATAGACAGTGAGTCCTCATCAGTCATGGGGTCACCGTCCTGAAAAGAACCATAGCTGATGAGACTGTAAGATCTCACCAAAAGCAGGGGGAGGGAGAATTAAATTAAATTAAACCAGTTATTTCATTTGAGTTAGAACAGTAGAAAGTCTAGGAGAACATCCACTTTTTTATCTACTGATGTTACAAATCTTCTCCAGAATGCACTCCCATAAATCAACTTCCTTCATCCATCCAGTGTTACTGAACCATCTAATCAAGTTTGATGTTTATAAAGTACAAATGCAGGTAAACAAAAAGATTTTCTTCTCCAACTGAACAATTTTCATAATTATCTGTACAACCAACCCTCTATTCTAGTTCAGGTGATTGTGAGATCCAAGCTGACTGTAATATTTTCTTTAACTTCACATTCTTGTGAATCCTACAGAAATTTCCGGTATAATAAATAACCTGTACTTCTTTCATCCTCGTGGAATGAAAGGAAGCTGAGAGACCAGTATGATACCTTTGCCACGTTTTCTCCTGGGGTTTTAGATTGCTCTTATCAATTTGTACAAACTCATTGTGTTTTACATACACCAACCATTGTATGTTATATTTGTGTGGATATTCCTTCTCAATTAGTTATTTTAACTTTGGTAATTTTAATGTAATCAATATATGGATGTTCTGTAATTTCTCCAATGATTTCTAAGCTAAGAAACTCCTTCCTACCCAGAGATAAGCTAAATATTTATCTATAGACTTTACAGATAAATCTATAGATTATCTTTTGTATTTTTAGTGTAATTTTTTTTAGCAATTCATTCTTAAATCCTATTGGAATTAATTCTGCATTTGGAATAAAGTGATGATGTAAAGTGATTTTTAGACAAATAATTAAACAATTTTTATTAATGCTGTCTACTGAATAATTGATTCAACTTCCATAATGATTTGTGATTTTTATTGCATCATATCACTATATATATTAAGATGTACTTTGGGCTACATATATTTTTCCCATTGGTTTGTCTGAATTCTCTTGTAAGCTGACACAAAAGTATGAACTATTTTATGCCTGAAAAACCAAGCTGACCTACATTACTTTTCCCCAAACTTTAAAAAAAATATATATGAGTGTGTGTGCATATGTATTTATATATATATGGATATGTGTACATATATATTCACATGTATACATATTCTCATGCTACATTCTCATACGGGGTTTGGTTTTTCTTTTTTTTGGATTACTTGATTTTTCATGCAACAATATCTAAAAACATACGATAGACGGGGAGCTTCAAGATAGTGGAAGAGTAAGACGCGGAGATCACCTTCCTCCCCACAAATACATCAGAAATACATCTACATGTGGAACAACTCCTACAGAACACTTACTGAAGGCTGGCAGAAGACTCAGACCTCCCAAAAGGCAAGAAATTCCCCCACGTACCTGAGTAGGGCAAAAGAAAAAACAGAGACAAAAGGATAGGGACAGTACCTGCACCAGTGGGAGGGAGCTGTGAAGGAGGAAAGGTTTCCACACACTAGGAAGCCCTTCGCGGGCAGAGACTGCGGGTGGCCGAGGGGGAAGCTTCGGAGCCACGGAGGAGAGCGCAGCAACAGGGGTGCGGAGGGCAAAGTGGAGAGATTCCCGCACAGAAGATCGGTGCCGACCAGAACTCACCAGCCCGAGAGGCTTGTCTGCTCACCCGCTGGGGCAGGCGAGGGCTGGGAGCTGAGGCTCAGGCTTCGGTTGGATTCCAGGGGGCGGACTGGGGTTGGCAGCGTTAACACAGCCTGCAGGGGGTTAGTGCACCACGGCTAGCTGCGGAGGGAGTCTGGGAAAAGTCTGGAACTGCCGAAGAGACAACAGACTTTTTCTTACCTCTTTGTTTCCTGGTGCGCGAGGAGAGGGGATTAAGAGCGCTGCTTAAAGGAGCTCCAGAGACGGGCGCAAGCCGCGGCTAAAAGCGCGGACCCCAGAGACGGGCATGAGACGGTAAGGCTGCTGCTGCCGCCACCAAGAAGCCTGTGTGCGAGCACAGGTCACTATCCACACCCCCCCTCTCAGGAGCCTGTGCAGCCCGCCACTGCCAGGGTCCCGTGATCCAGGGACAACTTCCCCAGGAGAATGCACGGCGCGCCTCAGGCTGGTGCAACATCACGCCGGCCTCTGCCGCCGCAGGCTCTCCCCGCATCCGTACCCCTCCCTCTCCCCGGCCTGAGTGAGCCAGAGCCCCCGAATCAGCGGCTCCTTTAACCCCGTTCTGTCTGAGCGAAGAACAGACGCCCTCCAGCGACCTACACGCAGAGGCGGGTCCAAATCCAACGCTGAACCCCGGGAGCTGTGCGAACAAAAAAGAGAAAGAGAAATCTCTCCCAGCAGCCTCAGGAGCAGTGGATTAAATCTCCACAATCAACTTGATGTACCCTGCAGCTGTGGAATACCTGAATAGACAATGAATCATCCCAAATTGAAGCGGTGGATTTTGGGAACAACGATATATATATATATATATTTTTTTCCTTTTTCTCTTTTTGTGAGTGTGTGTGTGTATGCTTCAGTGTGTTATTTTCTCTGTATAGCTTTGCTTTTACCATTTGCCCTAGGGTTCTGTCTCTCTGTTTTTTTCCTTTGTTTTTTTTATTACTTACAATTTTTTTCTTAATAATTTTTTATTTTAATCACTTTATTTTATTTTATCTTCTTTCTTTCTTTTTCTCCCTTTATTCTGCACTGTGTGGAGGACAGGCTCTTGATGCTCCAGCCAGGCATCAGGGCTGTGCCACTGAGGTGGGACAGTCACGTTCAGGACACTGGTCCACAAGAGACCTCCCAGCTCCACGTAATATCAAACGGCGAAAATCTCCCAGAGATCTCCATCTCAACACCAAGACCCAGCTCCACTCAACGACCAGCAAGCTACAGGGCTGGACACCCTATGCAAACAACTAGCAAGAGAGGAACACAACCCCATCCATTAGCACAGAGGCTGCCTAAAATCAGAATAAGGCCACAGACACCCCATAACACCTCACCAGACGTGGACATGCCCACCAGAAAGACAAGATCCAGCCTCATCCACCAGAACACAGGCACTAGTTCCCTCCAGCTGGAAGCCTATACAACCCACTGAACCAACCTTAGCCAGACACCAAAAACAACAGAAACTATGAACCTGCAGCCTGCGAAAAAGGAGACCCCAAACACAGTAAGTTAAGCAAAATGAGAAGACAGAGAAACACACAGCAGATGAAGGAGCAAGGCAAAAACCCACCAGACCAAACAAATGAAGAGGAAATAGGCAGTCAACCTGAAAAAGAATTCAGAATAATGATAGTAAAGATGATCCAAAATCTTGGAAATAGAATGGAGAAAATGAAAGAAACGTTTAACAGGGATCTATAAGAACTAAACACCTAACAAACAGTGATGAACAACACAATAAACGAAATTAAAAATTCTCTAGAAGGGATCAATAGCAGAATAACTGAGGCAGAAGAACGGATAAGTGACCTGGAAGATAAAATAGTGGCAATAACTACTGCAGAGCAGAATAAAGAGAAAAGAATGAAAAGAATTGAGGACAGTCTTAGAGACCTATGGGACAACATTAAATGCACTAACATTTGAATTATAGGGGTCCCAGAGGAAGAAGAGAAAAAGAAAGGGACTGAGAAAATATTTGAAGAGATTATAGTTGAAAACTTCCCTAATATGGGAAAGGAAATAGTTAATCAAGTCTAGGAAGCACAGAGAGTCCCATACAGGATAAATCTAAGGAGAAACATGCCAAGACACATTAATCAAACGATCAAAAATTAAATACAAAGAACAAATATTAAAAGCAGCAAGGGAAAAACAACAAATAACACATAAGGGAATCCCCATAAGGTTAACAGCTGATCTTTCAGCAGAAACTCTGCAAGCCAGAAGGGAGTGGCAGGACATATTTAAAGTGATGAAGTAGAAAAACCTAAAACCAAGATTACTGTACCCAGCAAGGATCTCATTCAGATTTGACAGAGAAATTAAAAACTTTACAGACAAGCAAAAGCTAAGAGAATTCAGCACCAGCAAACCAGCTTCACAACAAATGCTAAAAGAACTTCTCTAGGCAGGAAACACAACAGAAGGAAAAGACCTACAATAATAAACCCAAAACAATTAAGAAAATGGTAATGGGAACATACATATCGATAATTACCTTAAATGTAAATGGATTAAATGCTCCAACCAAAAGACACAGATTGGCTGAATGGATTAAAAAACAAGACCCATATATATGCTGTCTACAAGAGACCCACTTCAGACCTAGGGACACATACAGACTGAAAGTGAGGGGATGGAAAAAGATATTCCATGCAAATGGAAATCAAAAGAACGCTGGAGTAGCAATTCTCATCTCAGACAAAATAGACTTTAAAACAGACTATTACAAGAGACAAAAAAGTACACAACATAGTGATCAAAGGATCTATCCAAGAAGAAGATATAAGAATTGTAAATATTTATGCACCCAACATAGGAGCACCTCAATACATAAGGCAAATGCTAACAGCCATAAAAGGGGAAATCGACAGTAACACAATCACAGTAGGGGATTTAACACCCCACTTTCACCAATGGACAGATCATCCATAATGAAAATAAATAAGGAGACACAAGCTTTAAATGATACATTAAACAAGATGGACTTAATTGATATTTATAGGACATTCTATCCAAAAACAACAGGATACACATTCTTCTGAAGTGCTCATGGAACATTCTCCAGGATACATCATATCTTGGGTCACAAATCAATCCTTGGTAAATTTAGGAAAATTAGTATCAAGTATATTTTCTGAACACAACGCTATGAGACTAGATATCAATTACAGGAAAAAATCTGTAAGAAATACAAACACATGGAGGCTAAATAATACACTACTTAATAAACAAGAGATCACTGAAGAAATCAAACAGGAAATCAAAAAATAGATTTTGAAACAAAATGACAATGAAACAAATGACAATGAAAACACAACGACCCAAAACCTATGGGATGCAGCAAAAGCAGTACTAAGAGGGAAGTATATAGCAATACAATCCTACCTTAAGAAACAAGAAACATCTCAAACAAACAACCTAACCTTACACCTAAAGCAATTAGAGAAGAAGAACAAAAAACCCCCAAAGTTAGCAGAAGGAAAGAAATCATAAAGATCAGATAAGAAATAAATGAAAAAGAAATAAAGGAAATGATAGCACAGATCAATAAAACTAAAAGCTGGTTCTTTGAGAAGATGAACAAAATTGATAAACCATTAGCCAGACTTATCAAGAAAAAAAGGGAGAAGACGCAGACTGATAGAATTGGAAATGAAAAAGGAGAAGTAACAAATGACACTGCAGAAATACAAAGGATCATGAGAGATTACTACTGTAATCTCTGGCAACTGTATGCCAATAAAATGGACAACCTGGAAGAAATGGACAAATTCTTAGAAAAGCACAACCTTCTGAGACGGAATCAGGAAGAAATAGAAAATATAAACAGACCAATCACTGCACGGAAATTGAAACTGTGATTAATAATCTTCCAGGGGCTTCCCTGGTGGCGCAGTGGTTGAGAGACCGCCTGCCAATGCAGGGGACACGGGTTTGTGCCCCGGTCCAGGAAGATCCCACATGCCGCGGAGCAGCTAGGCCCGTGAGCCATGGCTGCTGAGCCCGCACATTCGGAGCCTGTGCTCTGCAACAGGAGAGGCCACAACAGTGAGAGGCCCGCGTACCACAAAAAAAAAAAAAAAAATCTTCCAAAAACCAAAAGACCGGGACCAGATGGCTTCACAGGCGAATTCTATCAAACATTTAGAGAAGGAATAACACCTATCCTTCTCAAACTCTTCCAAAATATAGCAGAGGGAGGACCACTCCCAAACTCATTCTACAAGGCACCATCACTCTGATACCAAAACCAGACAACGATGTCACAAAGGAAGAAAACTACAGGCCAATATCACTGATTAACATAGATGCAAAAATCCTCAACAAAATACTAGCAAACAGAATACAATGGCACATTAAAAGGATCATACACTATGATCAGGTGGGGTTTATCCCAGGAATGCAAGGATTCTTCCGTATATGCAAATCGATCAAGGTGATATACCATATTAAAAAATTGAAGGAGAAAAACCATATGATCACCTCAATAGATGCAGAAAAAGCTTTCGACAAAATTCAACACCCATTTATGATAAAAACACTCCAGAAAGTGGGCATAGAGAGAATTTTCCTCAACATAATAAAGGCCATATATGACAAACCCACAGCCAACATCATCCATATTGGTGTAAAACTGAAACCGTTTCCACTAAGATCAGAAACAAGACAAGGGTTGCCCACTCTCATCGCTATTATTCAACATAGTTTTGGAAGTTTTAGCCACAGCAATCAGAGAAGAAAAAGAAATAAAAGGAATCCAAATCGGAAAAGAAGAAGTAAAGCTGTCACTGTTTGCAGATGACATGATCCTATACATAGACAATCCTAAAGATGCTACCAGAAAACTACTAGAGCTAATCAATGAATTGGGTAAAGTAGCAGGATACAAAATTAATGCACAGAAATCTCCTGCATTCCTATACACTAATAATGAAAAATCTGAAAGTGAAATTAAGAAAACACTCCCATTTACGATTGCAACAAAAAGAATAAAATATGTAGGAATAAACCTACCTATGGAGACAAATGACCTGTATGCAGAAAATTATAAGACACTGATGAAAGAAATTAAAGGTGATACAAATAGATGGAGACATATACCATGTTCTTGGATTGGAAGAATCAACATTGTGAAAATGACTCTACTACCCAAAGCAATCTACAGATTCAATGCAATTCCTATCAAACTACCAATGGCATTTTTCACAGAACTAGAACAAAAAATTTCACAATTTGTATGGAAACACAAAAGACCCCGAATAGCCAAAGCAATCTTGAGAAAGAAAAATGGAGCTGGAGGAATCAGGCTCCCTGACTTCAGACAATACTACAAAGCTACAGTAATCAAGACAGTATAGTACTGGCATAAAAACAGAAATATAGATCAATGGAACATGATAGAAAGCCCAGAGATAAACCCACACACATATGGTCACCTTATCTTTGATAAAGGAGGCAAGAATATACAATGGAGAAAGCCAGCCTCTTCAACAAGTGGTGTTGGGAAAACTGGACAGGTACATGTAAAAGAATGAAATTAGAACACTCTATAACACCATACACAAAAATAAATTCAAAATGGATTAAAGACCTAAATGTAAGGCCAGACACCATCAATCTCTTAGAGGAAAACACAGGCAGAACACTCTATGACATAAATCACTGCAAGATCCTTTTTGACTCACCTCTTAGAGAAATGGAAAAATAAACAAAAAATAAACAAATGGGACCTAATGAAACTTAAAAGCTTTTGCACAGCAAAGGAAACCATAAAGAAGATGAAAAGACAACCCTCAGAATGGAGAAAATATCTGCAAATGAAACAACTGACAAAGGATTAATCTCCAAAGTTTACAAGCAGCTCATGCAGCTCAATATCAAAAAAACAAGCAATTTATTCCAAAAATGGGCAGAAGACCTAAATAGACATTTCTACAAAGAATATATACAGATTGCCAACAGACACATGAAAGCATGCTCAACGCCATTAATCATTATAGAAATGCAAATGAAAACTACAATGAAATATCATCTCACACCGGTGAGAATGGCCATCATCAAAATATCTACAAACAATAAATGCAAAGATGGTGTGGAGAAAAGGGAACCCTCTTGCACCTTTGGTGGGAATATAAATTGATACAGCCACTATGGAGAACAGTATGGATGTTCCTTAAAAAACTAAAAATAGAACTACTATACAACCCAGCAATCCCACTACTGGGCATATACCTTGAGAAAACCATAATTCAAAAAGAGTCATGTACCACAATGTTCATTGCAGCTCTATTTACAATAGCCAGGACATGGAATTAACCTAAGTGTCCATCTACAGATGAATGGATAAAGATGTGGCACATATATACAATGGAATATTACTCAGCCATAAAAAGGAACAAAACTGAGTTTCATTTGTAATGAAGTGGACGGACCTAGAGACCTTCATACAGAGTGAAGTAAGTCAGAAAGAGAAAAACAAATACCATATGCTAACACATATCTATGGAATCTAAAAAAACAAAACAAAAAAATGGACTTGACGATACAGTGAGGGGGAAGGGTAATCTGGGACAAAGTGAGAGAGTGGCATGTACATATACTACATACATTACCAAACGTAAAATAGATAGCTAGTGGGAAGCAGCCACATAGCACAGGGAGATTAGCTTGATGCTTTCTGACCACCTAGAGTGGTGGGATAGGAAGGGTTGGAGGGAGTGAGATATAAGAGGGAAGAGATATGGGGATATATGTATATGTATAGCTGATTTACTTTGTTATAAAGCAGAAGCTAACACACCATTGTATATCAATTATACTCCAATAAACATGTTAAAAAATAAAAAGAAAAATGATAATTCAATACTAACATACATAATAACTAACATTTGTTGAGAGTCTGCATATGCTAGAAATGATTCAAAGTGCTTTGTATATTGCAGCGGTCAATTTTACATGTCAACTTGGTTGGGCCACAGTGCCTACGTATGTGATCAAACATTATTCTGGATGTTTCTGTGAGGATGTTTTAGGATAAGATGAACACTTAAATTGCTGGACTTTGAGTAAAGCAGGTTTCCCTCCATTAATGTGGGTGGGTCTCATCCAACCAGCTGAACATCTGATTACAACAAAAGACTGACCTCCCCAGAGCAAGAGGGAATTCAGTCAGCAGATGGCCTTTGGACTTGAACTATAACACTGGCTCTTCCTTTGGTCTCCATCATGATGGTTTTTGGACAGGTCTGTGGCACTGACTTTTCCCTGGATATCCAGCCAGATGGCCCACCCTACAGATGTTGGACTTGCCAGCCTCTATAATCACATAAGCCAATTCCTTAAAATAAAATATATTTCTCCTCTGTCTCTCTCTTTCTGTATGTCTGGGGAACTGTGATGCACATATATGTATAGAGTCACTTTTTTCATGACAACAATCCCAACGGGTAGGTATACTTTTACCATTTTCATTTTACAGATAAGGACACTGTGTCTGGGAAGCTTAAATATCTTGCCCAACATCACTCAATCAGTTGGTGGCAGGATGGGGCTTCAAACATCATTGCCCACAGTTATAAAAATGGAAACTACTTTTTAAGATCAATGAAACTAACTTAAAAATTATTTTATTTCTCGCTTGAGAAAAAAGAACAAATCTAGAGGTGTCATGCTTTCTGACTTCAGACTATACTACAAAGCTACAGTAGTCAAAACTGTATGGTACTGCCATAAAAACAAACTATAGATCAGAGGAACAGAATAGAAAGCCCAGAAATAAACCCATACACCCATGGTCAATTAATCTATGACAATAGAAGCAAGAATACACAATGGAGAAAAGACAGTCTATTCAATAAGTGGTGCTGGGAAAACTGGACAGGTATATGTGAAAGAATGAAATTAGAACATTTTCTCACAGCATATACAGAAATAAACTCAAAATGGATTAAAGACCTAAGTGTAAGACCAGATACAATAAAGCTCCCAAAAGAGATTATAGATGGTACAGTCTTTGACATAAATCATGGCAATAGTTTTTAGGATATGTCTCCTACGGCAAAAGAAACAAAAGCAAAAATAAACAAATAGGACCTAATAAAGTTAAAATCTTTTGCACAGCAAAGGAAATAATCAACAAAGTGAGAAGACAACATACTGAGTGGGAGAAAATATTTGCAAATGATATTGACTAATAAGGGGTTAATATCCAAAACACATAAACATCTCATACAAGTCAATGTAAAAAACCCCCAAACAATCCAACTTAGAAATGGGCAGAAGATCTGAACAGACATTTTTCCAAAGAAGACATACAGATGGCCAACAGGCACATACATGAAAAGATGCTCAATGTTGCTTATCATCATAGAAATGCATATCAAAACCACAATGAGATATCACCTCACACCTGTCAAAATAGCTATCATAAAAAAGTCTGCAAATAACAAATGTTGGCAAGGATGGAGAAAAGGGAACCCTAATACTCTATTGGTGGGAATGTAAATTGGTGCAGCCACTATGGAAAACAGTATGAAGGTTCCTCAAAAAACTAAAAATAGAACTGCCATATGATCCACCAATTCCACTGCTGAGTATATTTCCGAAGAAAACAAAAACACTAGCTCGGAAAGATACCTGCACCCCAATGTTCATAGCAGCATTATTTATAATAGCCAAGATCTGAAAGCTACCTAAGTGTCCATCAACAGATGATAAAAAAGATGTGATATACATACATAGGATTATTAGCCATAAAAAAGAATGAAATTTTGCCATTTGCAACAACGTGGATGGACCTAGAGGATATTACCCTTAGTGAAATAAGTTAGACAGAGAAAAAAATAGTCTATGTTATCACCTATATGTGGAATCTAAAAAAATAACACAAACGAATGTATATATCAAAACAGAAACAGACTCACAGATATTGAGAACAAACTAGTGGTTGCCAGTGGAGAGAGGGAAGGGGTGGGCAAGAAAGGGGTATGGGATTAACAGATGCAAACTATATTTATAAAAAAAAAAAAAAGCAAAAAGGATGTATTATACAGCACAGGGAAATATAGCCATTATTTTGTAATAACTCTAAATGGAGTATAATCTATAAAAATTTATGTTATACACCTGAAACTAATATAATATTGTAAATCAACTATACTAAAATAGAATTTGTAAAAATTATTTTGTTTCTTTAAAAACAAAATAATACATTGTAGTTCCTTATTTGGGTTTGATACCTTTTTAGGAAAATCAAAATACTTCAGAAGGTAAGTTCTTAAAGTGGTTATCAAAAAGCAAATACAAATAAATTATTTGCCTTTCTCACTCTCATTCCCTCATGAATGTACAGTTTAGGTTTTCAGTAGCTACATGACATATGATGTCAGTGCTCTGATGTTAACAAGTAGTATGTTTATTTTTTGCTAATTTTGAGTAAATAAACAAATATTTAGAAACTTCTCAAGTTTACCTTTTAATTTAGTAAATACTTATTGATATAATCCTCATAAACAAAAGCCCTTCGGTGTACTAAATAATTAATGAATTTAAAAGAGATTCCAAGGCCAAGAAGTTTGAGAACTGCTATTTTAGAGACATTACAAAAAGTAAGACACTTTTGTTAAGTGAATACTGTTATTTACAGTTTGGCAGAGGCATTTTTACAGTTTTTACAGGGTTCTTCAATTCTTCTTACAGTCATATCTGAGCAAGAGAAGGAAAAAATAAACCAAAAATGAATCTTCACAAATATCTTCAATGTTATTTTCAATTTTTAATGTTTTTACTTGGCCACAGTCAGAATAATTTTAGGCCCCGGGTCTAGAGTTCAGTCATAATTTTTCCAATTTTATCCAATTCCCATTGGGTATATGTTAGCTTATCTTTTTACAATGGTGAATAAAAGACTAACAAAACATAGCCCCATCTTTCTCAAACGTCAAATAGCGGACATTAGCAGGAGAGGCCACTGAAGGTGTATGTGGTGGAGAAGAGATCTGCATGCTGGCACTTGGGTGCATGGTGACCCTGCACTTTCTGGTCCAGCCTCCTGTGGGCTGCCTTGGGGGCGTCCATATCCCCTGGGTATTCTCCCAAGGGTGGAGCAACAGCCATAACAACTGAACATCACTTTGCTGAGCATTGCAGAGGAGCAGCAGCAAAGCTGAGGCAGAGTGTTCTTGGACCAGTGACCTCCTCTGGAGATGCAGCTTGGCTCGGCTCCAGAGGCAGAAGCAAGAAGGAGTTCAGAAGGCTCATCTTCCTTCTCTATATTTGATAAATGTGTGCTCTCCCGTACACCAGGGAAAATGCAGCGTAGAGTCCTTGCCTCAGTGTTATTAGATGAGTCAATGAGATGGAACAAAGGAATCTCGACTGACTCCTTTCTCTCACCACTGTTTGTGGAGAGTCTTGTTCTGTCGAAATCCGGTGCTTAACACTCCACACGTCCACTGCAGGGAGCCTGGTTCCATCCCTGGTTGGGAAACTAAGATTCCACATGTCGCCCTGTGCGGCCAAAAAAAAAAAACCATCGACAACACCATCGCTCCTTGTGTTTGTATAGAATGTCACAGTTTATAGAGCACTTTCACATTCATTATCTCTCAAGGACACTGTGAAGTAAACCAAGCAAGTATTGCTATCCTTTTTTATGGATCAGAAAACTGAGAATCCAGAGTGTCGAGCAATTTACCCAAGGTCACAGGTAGTAAGAGCTTTGCCACACCTGGAAGGCAGCTCATCTGATTTCAATCCCACATCAGGTCCACTGACTATGCAGATAGTACACCTTGCTGGTTTCCTCATTATATCTGAAATTACCTAACCGCAGGCATGTTTTGGCACAAGTGTATTTGCAAAGAAGGTAGAGAGACAAAAAGAAAAAAGTGGAGATTGAAAAGGAAAAGAAAAACTAATCACAGGGAAATGCACATCCTTTTATAAAATTTGTGACTAACCTCATTTCTTAACTAATAATGCAAAGAAAGTCTGAGGTCATCACTGTCAACTTCCAGAGATTAAAACAAATTTTTTACATGCACCGAAGTAATCATTTGAAATAGTAATGAAAACACCTGTTGATACAAGTTTTCCTTTATGGGTGTCAGTGGCCAAAATAAATCAGGGTGCTTCGGAGGTTCCAAGATTAAGATAGGAGTCCTCTGGCATTCGCCAGGATGCTCTCTTGAGGTCTACTAGCATGTAGAGGCAGCGGCTTTGGTTTCACAGCTCGTGCTGAATGCAGAATGGCCTTCTGCAGGATGTGCTAGAGTTTCTTTAGCCATTAATTACTTTTACAGCTGCAGCTCTAAAAATGGAAAGGATAAAAATTGCACTGTTTGTTCCACTGAAAGTGCAAAGGGGACCAGCAGAAAGAAATCCACGGACTCTGCCTTGCAAATGAATCAAATAAACTTTTCCTTGAATGTATTTTTGATTATCTGAAAATCACTTGTAAGAGAGTGTTAACAAATAACAAAATATGCATAAAAGAAAGTTCAAAGTCATTGATGAGGTAGGAAGTGAAAAACTGATGGCCCGGTGAGTGTGAGGACTTGCAGACATGGCATCTGGAGTGCTTTTTTTTGCTGAGGAATATGACCATGCTCTGTCTCGGTAGAATGAGGGTTCACAATAAATTAAATTAAAAGGTACTTTATAGAAAAACAAAACTACATTTCATCTTCACTTTGTTTTACAGGTTGAGATGGGTACTTGCTCCACACATAAAGTCTTGACTATCCACCCTGAACACCGTTACCTTACAGCTGTATACAGTCATCTTCATTAGTTATTTCTACCTTATTTCCCATTCTCTATCTTCTAGTCTCTTCTCCATTTAGCACCAGCTTTTCACAGCTGCAGTTTCAGGGCAGATCTCTCATTCTTCCCTCGGAGGGACATTTATTTGCATAACCATTGCTGCTTCCAGTTACTCCACCGAATAAGTGCCACTTAGGAGCCTCGTAAGCCCATTGTTACCGCTATTCCAAAGCAGTAGCAACTTTGAACACCAGGTTTGAAAAATGTGTTTGAAACTAGGGAAGACATTTTAGAAGAAATTAAATGTGAATACCTACTCTTCCAACAATTCCCTTGTGAGGGTTTTTCAAATGACGAGTTGATTAATGATAACATGAAAATCATCAACCGAAGCCATCCCCATACTTTGGAGATGCTGTCTTTAAGTTACTGACCTCTATACACTCTGATTTCTGATTCACATGGTCTTTTTAAAACTTCTTTAATTGGGCATATAGTAATTGTTTTATATAGTCAGACCTCTTCATGGGGTAGGTCACACACTGACATTCTGTTCGTAAGTGCACACCTTGAAACTACTTTATGTTTACATCTGGGCTAAAAAGATAAATTATTGGATGGGGTGCAAGATTTTCTAAATCATATCAAATTCTCTTTCATAGGAAATACGTTACATCTACGTTCTAGTACATTAATGTGTGGTGACAGTCTTCCTCACACACAAGTCTGAAATAAAACGACTGCAACATTCTTATTTGACAGGTAAACTATAACAATAAATAAGCCATTATATAAAAAAGAATGTCAGACTTTTCTTTTCAGTTAGAAGATATTTTTCCAAATGAATTTAGAACCAACGATCATATTCCGTTATTAATAGTGGCTAAGAGTATGGGCTCTGAGGAGACAGACAAGGGATACACTATTGGCTTGTCACTTTGGGCTCCTTTGACCTTGAGGAAGTTCCTATACTCCTCTAAGCCTCAGCCTTCTCACTTGTAAAATGCAATAATAGTAGTGCCTATCTCATAACGTTGCTATGGGCATTAAATAGATGATATATATAAGAAGTTCAGCACAGAGGTAGGTACATAATAAGAGTTCAGTAAGGGAGAGCTACCATTTTTCTCTCCAGAATCCCTTTTTGTGCTTCCCCTTACAGGGAGGTGGCAGAGAGTACAGCATGTTAATTCTGCCCCATAATAAACCTATATATGAATATGTATTTGGGAAATGGGGAATGAGAAAAATGATAATATCAGGATCGTTTAGCTGAAAGGGTAAGCAGTTAATGGGAATTTAAACAGCAATGTTTACACTGACGATAGCACAAGAGGAAGTTTAAACTGAGGAATATAAAATTTAGGTTCAGATTAAATAATTCATTAACCACAGCTTCTCAGTTACCTATTTTTGTTGTTGTTGTTGTTGCTGTTTGTTGATTTATTTGTTTTTCTTCTAGTAGTTCTCCTTATTATCTAGCCGTAAAATCAGAGTCATTATTTTTACTTCCCACTCCAATCAGTCAATGTTTCCTTGTTCACATCCATCGGTTCCTTTTAATTCCCATCTTACCTCCCAGGCTGAGTTTCCATCCTGTCACCCCTAGATTAATGTAATACCCTCTTAGACATTCTCTCAGGCTTTAAATATCTTCCTCCTTCTATTAAATCCTGCGTTCTGCTATCAGATTAATTTTCCTCAAATACCACTTTGTTTCATCTCTCTGACTTCAGACTGCCTACATGGTAAGATTGGAATTCCTTGGTTTAGCTTTCAAGACGCTATACAACTTTAACCCACCTTTTTAGCTTCTTTCGCCCCATCCCCCCATCCCCTCTAATCCACCCGAGTAAGAGGGAAGTGGTACAGTATGAAAATGAAAACGTAGACTCCAGAGCGCGCTAGGTATGAGTGAACTCCAGCTCCACCACCAAACAGTTTTAAACTACAAGTTCAGATATTCTGAATTGTGGAACAAGCAACACATGTACCTGCTGCAGGTGGAAATGAGGGCTTTATCCATTGGTAAGTGTCCTACTTAAACATGCCAAATGGGCAACTAACCTAATTTCCATGTTTAAAGTAATCCTCTAGATGGAGATTGCAAAAGTTCCAATTCTAGAGAGACAGGGGATGGCTGGCAGCCAGAGGTGGGATTTAGGGCATCAGCAATGAGAATCTTTCATGAGTCCCTTTGCCAGATGCAGGAGGTCTGCAGAGTCAGTGGAGGAGGGGTGCTGGGATGGAGGAAGCTAGAGATGGCAGGGCTGGGAGAGTAAGCTCGCTAGAGGGCGAAGAGTCTGCCTGTCCCTTCTGTACTCTTTTCTCCCCACTCCCAGACAGAAATGAAAATTACAGTGTCCCAGGGGTCTGGACTGCTACCAACTCAGGCGCCTGAAGCGCTAAGAACCATCCAGTAGGTGTTGCTGTCACAGGTCACAGAGAGCCATCACGTTTGGGTCTGGACCTTACTCAGCAGACACTGAGGGCAACAGCTCCCTGGCCAGTTTCTTAGAACCTGTGGGAGAACAGCTCTCCACGACTCCCTTGAAGCTCAAGACCTCAACAGTTCCCAGCTTTTTTCAGCTCCACCGTGATTTGCTCATGAATGGGCTTTGGGAGTGGTGTTTAGACCATAACCTGCCCAGAATCCCCTATATTTCCTAGATGACATCTATTATTACTTTTTTTTTTTTTTTTTTTTGCGGTACGCGGGCCTCTCACTGTTGTGGCCTCGCACGTTGCCGAGCACAGGCTCCGGACGCACAGGCTCAGCGGCCATGGCTCACGGGCCCAGCTGCTCCGCGGCATGTGGGATCTTCCCGGACCGGGGCACGAACCCGTGTCGCCTGCATCGGCGGGCAGACTCTCAACCACTGCGCCACCAGGGAAGCCCTATTATTACATTTTTATATCAAACGTTCTTTGGAATAATAAAAATAACATTTGTGAGCTCCTACTATATTTAGAACCCAAGCATATCTCCTCTAACCTTCACACTCAGTAGCAGCTCCTCTTCATCAGTGAAGAAACGGAGACGCGTTTAGCTTAAGCGGCAGAACCAGGATCCTAACCCACACCTTTCTGCCTCCAGAGCAAGAAGCCTTGCAGCCTTCCCCACACGGATCTCTTGATCTCTTACTTTCCCATTTGTTTCCCACAGCTCTTACCTGCCTCTCAGCCCCAGCCAAGTCTGAACACGAATTCTGGCTCTGAGCTGAGGCACCCTTCATGTAACTTCCTACGGCTCCTTCTCCACCCTCTTCTAACATACGATGGGCTGAGAGGATGTGAAATGTAAACGTTACAGTTCCTGTGCTATTCCTCATAAAGATTTAAAAGAAAATACAGAAAGCAAAGCAAAGCAAAGCAAAGCTAATAACTCCAGGTTGTGTCTGGTAGTTACAACACGATAAAGGGCAGAGTCAGTCCTACCACACAGCTAAAGTTACATTTAGAAGATAAATGCAAGATATTTAGAAAGCACCTCATAAAAAATGTATGCTGTACTATTATGGTCTTCAAGCCAAGCAGTCGGCGTGTCAACAAATCTTTACAGGGAAGCTATTATGGGACAAGCGCGGTGCAGGAGGCTGCAATACGTCTGCCTTGATTTATGAGTTTCATCTTTCCTACTGAGTTTCTCATAAACTTTTCAATATTCCTATATTCAGGTTAAAGATGCTAAAATTTTGAATAAATTATGTTAAATGACATACTAGCATACTAGTGACTACTTTTATAAGACTGTGTTTTATTCATTCTATTCATTTTCATGACTCTTTTGCAGGAAAGATGAAACACTTTTTCATATGCAATGACACTCTTATAACTTATAAGTTGGTTAATGACTACAGTTTAGAAATTTATTTTTTACTTCAAGAGCTGATATTTGAAGGCTGGATCAAATCGCTAATGACTTTTCTGTAGCTCTCTTTTCTCCAGATCTACTTAACTGACGCTCTATTTAAGAAACAAACCAAAAACACCAACACTGGCTCCGTCACTAAAGTTTTATCAGACTGGCAATCCAGGTCATAGAAACACCTCATAATGAGTATCATTAAAATATATATATAATAATAATATCCTTTACCTGTTAGAAAATATTTCATTAGCAAGGAAATGTCTCATTTTTTTAAAGCTCGACTTTAACCACTTTATCCTCTTGATTTATGTCCTGTTGATGCCTAAATTACCGGCTTAGCTAATTTGGTCCTGTGTCAACACACACTGTGAAATCCCACTGAGCGGGGCCCTAACTGATGTTCTACTTGTCAGGTGGCCTTCTGCTTGGCTTCCCTTTTATCTTTTCTCATGCCCCCTTTCCTAGGGGAGTTATATGACTTTGTGTGAAGCACTCAGTTACAGAACAGAGCTACACGAAGAATGTACACACAGACAAGTGGGTGAGGGGTCCACCAGAGCTGAGGGGTCTTTCTCTGTAAAACTTAAGGACAACTGGCCTCTCAGTTGAAAAACATCAGAACTCTTGCACTGAAACCAAGGCAGCAATCCAGCTATACCCGGTTGCTATTTTTTTTTGGTATCCATTCTAAGAAGTTATCATTTTCATGAGAATGAGGTGCTTATTCCACCACAGAAATTTTAACTTTGGAAAGCATCTCTGTGTAGTTCTAATTTCTTCGAGGGCACTATTTTTCAGGCTTGTTTTTGTCTTTCATGTTTGGACATCTAAGTTCTAACTTTTTGAGGCTTCTGCTTCCACAGTACTCTATCCTATGGTAGTTATGCTAGCACTCTATAATGAAAGCAAAAGCTGAAATGGAAGTTAATTCACACCCAAATCTATTTTCCTCATTTAACAACTTTTCTTTTGCGATACCTATAAAATTGCTTCAATCACTACTTCATTTAGGAAATGCTAATTTTTTATACAGTGCTGCTTCTTTTTGCTCTTCCTCCAGAAAAGCGAGCGATATAGTTCTAAAACAATATGGCTTATTGGTAGCACGTCATTATACTTTCGTTAATAGCAATCCCTAATACATTGAACATTACACAAAAGTTAATAAAATATCTTTTTATGAGTACTGTTAATAAGGTAAGCTTATCAATAGCTTACTAGGATATTCAGTTTATAGCATTTTTATATAATATCTTGAACATAAAATTATTTCTGTTTGATCCAATGACCTAATGAGAACCTGAGCTTTGAGAATCAGAGGTTGGTCCATTCCTGTTACATAAAGCAATGCATTATTGATTTTGGAGTTACACCAAACTGACATTTTCACGACCATTATTGACCGAATGCTTGTGTTCCCCCACCTCAGTTCATATATTGAAGCCTTAACCCCCAGTTTGGGAGTATTTGGAGATGGAGACTCATAAGGAAGGAATTAAGGTTAAATGAGGTTGTAAGACTGGGGCCTTGATCCAATAGGACTAGGGTTTTATAAGAAGAGCCACCAGAGAGCTCACACTCTTTGCTCTCTCCCCATATGCATGCAACAAAGGAAGGCCATGTGAGCACGTGTGAGAAGGCTGCCATCTGGCATCCCAAGGGGAGAGGCCTTACCTGACACCAATCCTGCTGGCACCTTGATCTTGGACTTCCACTCTCCAGAACTAGGAAAAAATAAATTTTTGTTGTTTAAAACACTTAGTCTATGATATTTTGTTATTGTAGTCCAAGAAAACTAATACAGTGACGAACCTATTTTCTTGAAAAACGTTTAGCTAGTTATTCGTAAATTGGGCAATGCACAAAATAAAGATAATACAACTTTAAGTTTTCCAAAATAAATTTCTATATTGGGGTATTCAAAACTGTGATCACTTTTTGCTTTGGGTATTTATCTGTGAAATACCATGAAATGAACATGACAGTTGAAATCTCATTAAAACCAACTTAAAACTTATCTAGGACTATCTCAGCAACGACATTCAAGTTCTGGCATAGTTTTTAACTTCCAGATAAGGTGTAGCAAGACTGTTCATTATCATATATAGATCTGTAGAAATTGATAAGAAATTGAAAGTAAAGAAAAAACGTTCATGAGTTCTAGACAGTTTATAAACAAGAAT
Organism: Globicephala melas; assembly: GCF_963455315.2. NCBI lineage: Eukaryota > Metazoa > Chordata > Mammalia > Artiodactyla > Delphinidae > Globicephala > Globicephala melas. The sequence goes on along the minus strand of NC_083327.1, from coordinate 61,358,444 downwards.
CTTGCTTTCTGAGATTTATTAAATTATTTATAGTTAAGCAATATTAACTATGTAGTTCCATAGTTAAGCAATATAGTTATATGATTAGGTCAATAAAATTGAGCAAATTAAGTAACAATTGCACTTGCAGTATGATTTGTACCTAAGAGACATCAAACAAAACTTGCAAGAGTAATGATTTTTTTGTTTGATAAGAAAACATATAAATTATTTGGTTGTTATAAAACTCAGAACTGTATCAATCTTTAGCATCTTATTCTATAAAGAAATAATTTTTTCCCACTGTTTTCCACCAAAGAATGAAGAAATATAATTTTCCTAAGGTCACAAAATACTGTCTTTGAGGAAATAACATTTAATAATTATGTATTTTATCTCTGGACTTTTTCTTGAGTCAGAAAATAAGGATTAATTTTGTACTTAATTAGTGGAGAAACAAGCCTAAAAAATTGTAGATGAGGGACTTCCATGGTGGCGCAGAGGTTAAGAATCCTCCTGCCAATGCAGGGGACACGGGTTCGAGCCCTGGTCCAGGAAGACCCCACATGCCGCGGAGCAACTAAGCCCACGCACACTACTGAACGTGCTCTCTAGAGCCCGTGGGCCACAACTACTGAGCCCACGTGCCACAACTACCGAAGCCCACGCGCCTAAAGCCCATGCTCCGCAACAAAGAGAAGCCACCGCAATGAGAAGCCCGCGCACCGCAACGAAGAGTAGCCCCGCGCACCGCAACTAGAGGAAGCCGGCGCACAGCAACAAAGACCCAACACAGCGAAAAATAAATAAGTTTTAAATAAATGGTAGATGAAATTTTCAATCAAATTGTAAATAAGAGGGAAGAGATATGGGAACATATGTATATGTATAACTGATTCACTTTGTTATAAAGCAGAAACTAACACACCACTGTAAAGCAATTATACCCCAATAAAGATGTTAAAAAAAATTGTAAATAATTGTAATCCAACCAATAAAAACTAGTTCATTGCCATACTGAGCAAAAGTATCAAGTCAATATGGTATTTGTTCAACACCAGCAGATGGACTGGAGCCAATATGACCAAAAACTGACAATGCTGTCACAAAGTAACTATACCTGGAAATAGTGTACTGCCAAATTCAAACTAATTGCTGGTACTAGAAGGGACCTTGATAAAGTGCCATTTCCACCTCCAACCAGGTTAATTTGTACTCTCGTAATAATACACTCTCAGGCATATCTTTGCTTTTTCTTCATGATATCTGTCATATTTACAATTAAAGAAGCATTTGTATAATGCCTTGTGTGACAAGAGGCTCTAAGCTCCACTGGGGTGGGGCTACATCTGTCTTGTTCACAGCTGTGTCACCAGTGCTTGCAGCAGTGAGCTCTCAGTAACTATTTGTCAGATTAATGAACAAATGGAAGGGAGCAGACAGGAGTATCTACAGCTTGGTGGATCTATAGATGAATGCAATACCGCCAGATAAAGTTGTCAGAATGACAGACACGACAGAAAGAAGACCACACTTCAAGGTCATTTGTACATCAGAAAGTGAAGAAAACCCTGAGGACCTTCGGAAAATGATGCATTCTATTTCCTAATGGAAATCTCCCACCTAGTAAATTCAATCTATTTTTTTAAAATAGCAAATACCTAGTTCATACTTAGTTTGGTCAGGAGGCAATCTGTAAGAATATTCTCCATATTACTGTACGGAGTAGCTCCAGGGTTTACAAATATTTCAAACTAATTTAAATGAATGAATCAGGAATTTTTGAAAACTCCAAACTGTAGCATGAAAAACCATGGCATACTGAAAGGCTTATGAGAGGACATAAAGCCAGGATTTAAATAGTTTCTTACTCACTAGATTATTAGTGCACTTGATTCTTTGTAAAAGATGTTATTCTTCGTTATTGAGAGAATTTTCTGAATGAAAGCAGTCAAATCATGGAAGTGTGTTCTAAAGGCCTAAATTGTTTCTCAGTGTGGATAACAGAGTTATGTGTTTTAAAGAAAAATTCAATGCAACTATTCAAAGGCATCTTGTAAGAACACAGATTGAGGGGACATTATGTGCTTCATAATAAGTATGCGTGTGTTTTCCTCCTCATCCTGTTTCTCTTTTTGTTTCTTAAATTTGCTTTTTGGTTTTTATTTTGTTCCGTTCTTTTAAAACTTCAGATTTTCTCTCACTATCTTTTATTGAAGTATTGCAGTTTTTGTTTATTGTCCTAGGAGTTGATTTCATTCATTGATTGACTAAGCACGGTAAGGTCATCCAGCAGATGTTATGGGCAGTATTAGTGATTATTAGGTTCGACAGATTAACAGCCCCTCATAAACTAGTGGTCACTGAAATTGTAGCCCAGGGAAGCAGCTCGTGAAGATGGGCTCTGAGTCTGCTTCTGGGTGTCAAACGTAACCATGGCAAGAGGAATCTTAGTATGCATAAAGCTGCCTAACTAATGAGAATGCATGCTAGATAATCCCGCCAGGTTTGCTTAGCTTGTTTGCAAATGATGGACGTATTTCCTAAATTCGAATTTCAGTCTAACCTGGTGCACAGGTGAACTTGAACAGTTATTGTGCAGATGCATTCTCTGCATCATTTTGACTTTTCTGATCTTAGTAACTTCCCTTATTCTGGAATACTTAGTCAATCACAAGAACTCAGTGAGAGCTGTTAAGAGGTCCTGAAACAAACAAGGGCATGAGAATAGTAACTGCTTAGCAGGGCCTGGACAGGAAATTTTGACTTAGAAAGGCAGGAAACAGATGCTGAAGATAGTTCACGACTTAAAAAAAAAACAACTGTGTATGGGAGCATAATAAAAAATAATTTAGTCTCAAATTAAGCAAATATTTGAGCACTTATTATATGATGAACCTCACAGAAATATAGTCACATACAGTAAAATGACAAAGATTAAATGAAAGGCCTATGCATTGTGATAAGTTTTGACAACTGTATATAACCATGAATCTCAAATTTCTATTGAGTCTATAATCCTATCTATAATCCCAGAATGTTCTCTCATGCCTTTTCCCAATCAACCTCTATGCCCTCTACCCACAGGTACCACTATTCTGATATCTTCAATCATAGATTAGCAGAATCACACAGTATGTACTCTTTTGCTCTGGCTTCTTTGACTCAGCATAATTTTTTGAAGTTTATTCGTGTTGTTGTTAGTATCAGGAGCTAGTTCTTGTAATTGATGAGTTACATCAATATATTGTATGAATACACCACAGTTCTTTATCCATTCTCCTGTACATGGATATTTGAGTTGTTTCTAGTTTCTGTTTATTTATGAATAAATTTGCTTGGAACATTTTTGTACGAGTCATTTTATGTATATGAGAAAAATATTTCTCTTGGATAAATGCCTAAGTATAGGACTGCTGGTCCTACGGTAGGGTATATGAGAAACTGCTAGACAGATTTGCAAAGTTGTTATATACCATTTTACAAGTCCTATCAGCAATGTATGACAATTTCAGTTGCTTCATATCTCCTCCAACATTTGGTATTGTCAGTCTTTTTAATTTTGCCATTTTAGTGGATTTGTAGTCCTATATCATGATCATTTTAATTTACATTTCACTGATGATTAATAGGACTGATCACTTTTTAATGTGCTTATAAATTGTTGTGCATATCTTTCTTTATGAAGTATCCATTCAAGTCATTTACTTATTTTTATTGCGTTGTCTTATTATTGAGTTGTAAGAGTGTTTGTAGGTTTTTAATAAAAGTCCGTTGGGTTGCAAATATTTCCCCCAATCTGTGGCTTTCATATTTATTTTCTAAATGTTAGCTTTGATAAGCAGAAGTTTTAAATTTTGATCAAGTCCACTCTACCAAATTTTCCCCTTATGATTAGAACATTTTGTGCTCTAAGAAATTTTTCTCTCTCCAAGGGTTGCAAAAAAAAATCCTCTGTTTCGTCAAGAAGTTTTAGAATTTTATCCTTTACATTTTGGACTATGATCTATCTTGAATTAATTTTCGGTATGGTTTGAGGTATTTTTGTTTTCATATAAGTTGTTATCTTTTGCAAAACCATTTGTTAAAAAGACTTTCTTTACCCTATTAAGTAATGTTGGTACTTTGGTTTAAAAAAGAAAAATCAAGTGACTATGTAAATGTGGATCTGCTTCTGGATTCAATATTTGTTTTCATCTATCTACAAGTCTCTGTTTATGCAATATAACACAATCTCGATTATAGTAACTTTTGAAACCAAATTGTATAAATACTCCAAAGTACTATTTTATTTCAAGATTGTTTTGGGTAGAGTAGTTTATATTTCCACATAAAATTTAGAATTATGTTGTCAACCTCTATCAAAAAAAAAAAAAAAAGAACCCTGCTGAGATTTAGTTTGGGAACTTTGAATTTATAGATAAATTTAGACACAATTCACATCTTAAAAATATTGAACATGAACATGATATATATTTCTATTTATTTAGGTCTTTTATTTTTCCAGTAATATTTTTAGTTTCAGTGTAACAGATCTTGCACCTATTATTCTTAAGCATGTTATTTTATTCGATGCTATTATAAATAGTATTATGTTTTTTATTTTCCAATTGTTCTTTGCTAGTATATAGAAATAAAATTGATATATTTATATTGACCTTGTATCTGCAACATTGCTTAAATCACTTGTGTCAGTTGTATTTTTTTAGATTATTTAGTGTTTTCTACACACTTGATCATGCTACCTGTGAATAAAGATAGCTTTACTTCTTTCTTTTTAATATTAGAAATTAGAATACTTCTTTTCTGTCTTTTCTTTTTTGCTCATCTTATAGAACTGACTGAAACTTTTAGTAGAATGCTGAATTTACTGAACAAAGAACACATTCTTGCCTACTTCCTAATCCTTAGGGAAAGTTCTGTGTGAAAGAGATGGCTAGATATATATTGATACATGGGCTGTGGCTAACGGCTTGGTTGGATGATCATCAGTGAAAAGGAATGTGATTGGAAAATTGATAATAGTGAGGTCTGGGAAGAGGTATGTAGATAGACTTTGGGTATAGATCATGAGGATAGTTCAGTCCCACGTCAATGCTCACAAAAGAGCTGTTGATTTGTAAACCGGCCCCTGGACACAGAGAGCAAGGAGAGACCAAAGAAAGAAGCAGACCACTCCAGGTTGGGAGGTGGTAGTTTTAATCAACAAGGGAACTTACTTAGGAGATTTGTCTCTGCATCCACCTGCCATAACCTTAAAAGTTTACCTAGAGGCCTTAACCAGGTTCAGTCATGTAAACTGTCCAGATGGGCTCAATGACGCGTTTATCTCTCAAGACTGTGTCCTTGGGACAGCTTCTAGCGCAGGGAAGGCAAGTAGAATGCACATTCCAAGGATGGGGAAGGAGTGAGGAGCTGCAGATTGTCTGGGTCCAGCTTGCAGCAGGTCAACTGGTGGTCACAATCTCTCATGACCTCCTCCCACAAGAGCCACTTGAGCAGCAGAGGAGGACACGATAATCCACTCTGTGGGCATGAGTGAACCTGTTTTTGCAGCTCCCCCCGTCTTTGTCCAGTGGGCTGATAAACAAAGTGGCGGTGGGCAGCAGGGAAAGAGGTTTTGCACAGGCTAAGCTATGTACACTTCCATGCATCAAGGCTGATTTGACAACAGCTACTGCTGAGTGCCCAGTCTGCTGTCAGAGATTAACACTGAGCCCCAATAGGATACCATTTCCAGGAGGATCAGTCCAGCTACAGGGTAGTAAGTAGATTATATTATTTCCATCCTAGAAGGTGGATACTTTGTTCTCACTGGAAGAGGAATTTACTATGGATACAGATTTGCCTTCCCTTCCTGCAACGCTTCTGCCAAATCACCCTCTGTGGACTTACGGAATGCCTTATTCCCACCGTGACATTCCACACAGCATAGCTTCTGACCAAGGAAATCATTCTACAGCTAAGGAAGGGCAGCACTAGGTTGGTGTGCATGGAATTCATTTGTATTATTATCTTGTCCATCACTCTGAAGCAGCTGACCTGACAGAATGGCCTTTTGAAGACTGGCATCCATGCCAGATGGATGACAACACCTTGAAGGGCTGGAGTAACGTCATCCAGGATGGGGTATACAGTCTGGGTCAGTGTTCAGTTTATGGTGCTTTTCCTCTCATAGCCAGGACTCACAGGTCTGGGAATCAGAAGAGAAGTAGGAGTGGTTCATGTCACTATTAACTGCTAAAGAGTCACCAACAAAAATATTGCTTCTCATCTCCACAAACTTGGTTCTTCTGGTTTAAAGGTCTTAGTTCTCAAGAAAAGTATGATTCCACTGGGGGACACAGAAATGGTTCCATTAAATGGGAATTTGACACTGTCATTTAGCCATGTAAAAATATTCATGGTAGTGAACCAGTGAGTAGAGAAGGATTTTAATCTGGCTGGACTGATTGATTCTATCAACAGGATGTGAATTTTCCACTGCATTAGGAGGGTAAGGAGGAGTGTGTCCGTAATTCATAAAATCTCTCAGGACACATCTTAGTACTTCCATGCCCTGTGGTAAAAGTTAGTGAAAAACTATAGCAAAACTGCTAATGGTTTATACCTTTCAGGGGTGAAGAATTGGTTTATCCCACTAGGCGAAGAATTATGACCAGGCAAGGCGCAAAGAGGATATGGGTGGCAAAATGAAGCTTACAAATACTAAGTGAAAACATGTGACCAGTAGCAGAAATGAAGACTGTAATGTTTGAGTATTTCTTCGTTATATTTATATGAATAATTTGTATTTTTATTAACCAGCTATATTTTTTCTCCCCTCACCCTCCAACATATAAGATGTGTTAAGAGTAGCTAAACTTATATCTCAGGATTTAAGTTAGAGTATATCAAAGAGGGAATGCGATTCAGCTAGAAGAGAAATGAACATTAACAAAAATTGAGTAAAGGGATTTTATATCTTCTTTTTGGGAGAGTGTTAGCATGATTTTATTTGTGTATCAGATATTTTTATGTTATGGAGAAAGATGTTTTTACTATTACATTTATTTGGAAACTAAGTATGGTTAAAAGAGGTATATATGGGTGCCAAGTTGTGAAGGGATGGACTGTGGTAGTTTTGTTTTGTGTCAATTTAGCTAAACTGGAACCATTTCTCAGAATTACATTCACTGTATCATTGGCCACAACAAAGATATGCGTGAGGTTAGGAAGGTGGAAAAGAGGCAACAGCCAGTTTTCACACACTGAAGGTTGGCATAGGGCAAGGCATGTTGCAGCTCGTGTGTGCAGTTACTGATCTGCTGGTCCACCTTACTGGTGTTGGGGAACAACAGGAGGGCTTAGAGTTCTAACCAGAGCCGCTCTTTCAGATCCTGTGAATCCCAGGCCGGGTCATATAAATCTTCATTAAAAAAGTTGACAACTTAGCGTTTAATTCACTCACATCATCAAAACTGAAGGGGATGAGATAAACACACGTTTTATTTGTTCTAGTGGGTTCTAGTTTTTCCTCATAGATTTCAATTTTCTGCCACAGGTTCCTTCAAGGTTCATCCTTGCTTTCTTCTACTTCATGTCTATTATTTCCTTGCTGACTTCAGGCCCAGTACCAGCACAGAGGCAACAGCCTTATGGAGACTGCTAACGAGCTCCCACAATGCACAAGGTCTAATCCTCAAAATAAATTTCTTATGTATATCACTTATAGTAGTTCTTTTACTTGATTGGATCCTGCTATGCCCCGGTATGGACTTCTTTGTGTTTATTCTGCTTGGAATTTGTTGAGCTTCTTGATCTGCTTGAAATTATACCATAAGTTATGGAAATTCCATTATTATTTTTCAGCTGCTTTCCCATGTTTTAGTTTTGATAATTTCCATTGCTCTATCTTCAAGTTTACTGATCGCTTCTTCTGCAGTATTTAACATGAGGTTAGGCCCATTCAGTGAGTTTTTAATTTTTGATATTGTATTTTTTACCTCTAGTATCCCCTTTTTTATAGTTATCATTTCTCTGTTGAGATTTCATATTTCTCTTTTTAAAATCTTTTTTTCCCTTTAAATTCTTGAGTATTTTTATAATAGCGCTTGTAAAGGCATGGTCTACTAACTTCATCATCTGTGTCATTCCTGGGTCTGTTTTTATTGAATAATTTCTTATAATGGCTATGGGTCACATTTTCCTACTTCTTTGCATGTCTAGTAATTTTTAATTATACACTGGACATTACAGATGCTTTACTGTTGACTGAATTTTATTGTTTTCCTTAATAGAGTGTTGAGTTTTGTTCCTCTATGCAGTTAATTTACTTGCAGTAGAATCTGATTCTTTCAAGTTTTGTTGATAAATAGGTCAAGAGTAACATTTTTTCTAGGACTAGCCTAGCCTTTTTGGAGTTTCTACTGCATCTGCACTGTTCATAAAGTCCTTTCATCTTGGCAGGTCAGCACACAAATATCTACCTGCTCTGTCTAGCTCTGGGAGATCAATTCTCTGCCCTTCAGTATTTGTTCTTTTCTAGCATTATACTTTGTCCCACCTCAGGGAGTTTCAACCTGCGTATACACTGCTTACTATTCAGCCAAAGATTCAAGGGGTCCCCTATGCAGATTTCTGGAACTGCTTCTCTGCACAGCTCACTTCCCTCAAGAACCTTGCCATACACATTCCAGCCACCTCACTGGCTGTGAGTTCTGACCTCTGTCTCCTCAGCTCAGGGAGACTGGGGTGCTCTGTTTGGGTTCCCTCTTTCCTGAGCCACAGTCTAGAAAGTGATGCCAGGCAGAAAGCCAGTAAAATTGCAGGGCTCATCTCATTTTTTTGCCCTTCTTTCAGGGGTCACAGTCTTGTGCTGCCTTTTGTTCAACATCTAAAAGAAGTGATTTCACATGTATTTTTCCAGTTTTATAGTTGCTTATGGCAGGAGGCCTACTGTGATACCAGTTCCTTCATCAAGGCTAGAAGTAAAATTTATTTGCTCTATTCTTGTTTAATCCTTAAAACAAACAAATCTATTTACATATATTATGTTTTTAGAGACTTAATATTAAACCAAATGGAATAAACTCCACAGCAAGCAGAATCACTTAAAATTTGTCTCTCATCCCCCTCTTCACCCCAAACTGCTGAGGGTTTGATCATCTTAAAAGCAGAACCATTTGAATGCTCAGATATTTGCATGTAAGTTTTTATTTTGTTCCTTTTGTTCGCTCAGTGGTTGTCAAAATTTACAGTGCATAAAAATGACTATACAAATCAATGATCCCCTACTTAATGGGATATTTAAAGGTTGTTCTAGGGTAGTTTTGACTACAATGCATTCAATTTTAGCCCCAAGGTAAAATGTGAGTCTCTTGTATGTCTTTTGTAGATACCGGGGTGGACTGCATTCTGATTTGCTTTTCCTAAGAAAACTTTCAAGGACAACTCAATCCTGTGGAAAGGAGATTTTGTGTGTGGAGTACATAGAGGGGAAAAAACCCACAAAGAAGAACCTAGAACTGAGACAATAGACCTTAGAAAGAAAAATATAATCTATGTCTAAACTTCTCTTCCAATTTAGATTGAAGATTATATATGTCTAAGAAATGCTCTAGAAAAGTAGAGTTAAAGACAGTCTCCTACACATGGAGGAAAATGAATGAAGTTGCTTTATCTTATCAGTATATGCCACTCTGACTATATCTGTAACTTTAGTATTTGTTTCCCTGATGCTGTTTCTTAATAAAGCCTTCTTGATTATTTCAGCTTCCAAGCCGTGCTTTCAAATAATTTCTTACCTTTTGAAAAAACGTGAGTTTGACATAATTTTAGACTTACAGAAAAAATACAATAGTGCAAAGATTTCTCCTATACTTTCACTCAGATTCTCCCAATTAATATTTTATATTTGCTTTCTGTGTATATATGTGTATGTGTAACTTTTCTGATTTTTTGAGAATAAGTTATAGACATAATAACACTTTATCCCTAAATGCTTCCACACTATTTCTTAAAAACAAGAATACTCTTGTACATAACCACCATACCTGATCCAGGATGCAATCCAGAGTCACAATTTGCATTTGTCTTTAATCTTTAACCTATGTCTTTATCTTCTTTAATTTAATACAGTTCTTTAGTCTTTATTTGACTCACATGATCTTGGTATTTTTGAAGAACATAGGTCATTTATTTTCAAGGATATCTCCCAATTTGGCTTTGTCTAACATTTCCTCATTAGATTCAGGTTATACATTTTTGGCAGGAATATCACAAAAATAACCTTCTAGATGCAACACATCAGGACATTGCCGTATGGTGACCAGCTTCACTTAGTTTTTTAAAAAGAAAATCCTTTTTACTATTTACAAGGTACCACATGATTTGGCCTCTGCTCACTACTGAACTTCACTCACTGTGCTATCTCCTTTCATTCTATGATCCGGCACTGGACATACCTGTTACTTAAAGAAAAATATTGCTGAAAAAATGCCAATTTCTACTATAGTTACTATCTCTAGTGAAATCTGACATATGTTGAAGTTATGTTTTAATTTGGCACACAGCATGTTCAATGATGGTTACTCGCCTAGTACGAGAAATGGAGAAGAAACCTTTGGATACAAAACAGATGACACATCCTTCTGTTCTGCAATATATTCTGACATCGTTTTCTGTGAATGTGGTCAGATAGAGTTGTTTGGGGACTTTCTTTTTTTTTTTGGTCTCTTTTGACGGGGCAGGAGTAGGCTAAAGCCATAAGAGGAAAAATGTGATACGTGTGTCTAGTATGTACTATTTTATCTTTGTTTTGTAAGAAGAGTTGAACTGTTTTTGAAAACATGAATAAGTGGTGGAAAATGCTAAAAAATAAAAGTTCCTTCAAAATATCATGTTCTCTAAGGTCCTTCGTACCTATGGCCTTCGTACCTATACTTCAGTCCTCCCTCCTTTCAGCCCCTCCATTTTACCTGGCTGATTACGTCATTTGTCAGCTCTTCCTACCCTGGAATAGTTTTCCTGTTTTTGCTCCACTAGCAGCCCTAACCCTATCAAATCATTTGACATTATTAAGTACTTGTTTTATGTGTTTCATCCCTGGTAGACTCTAAACTTAAAAAGAGTGATATTGATATATTCTTAGCGCCTAAACTCCTAGAGCAGTATTTGGCACCTAGAACATTTTAAAATATAAATTTGCGTAAGTTTCTTTTACGGTGTAATCCCTTGGGAAGTTTGGGAAGAAGAAGTTCAAGTGTAAAAATGAAGGATGCAGGCACTGAAATAAAATAAAGCTGAATTTGTACCCAGTTCTACCACTTCTTAGTTCAGTAACCTTGGGCAAGTTCATTAAACTTCATGGGCCTTTTTTCTTCTTCTTTTTTTTAACATGTGTATTGGAGTATGGCTGCTGTACAATGGTTTGTTAGTTTCTGCTTTATAACAAAGTGAATCAGCTATACATATATATATATCCCCATAACTCCTCCCTCTCCCTCCCTCCACCCTCCCTATCCCACCCCTCTAGGTGGTCACAAAGCACCGAGCTGATCTCCCTGGGCTATGCGGCTGCTTCCCACTAGGTATCTGTTTTACATTTGGTAGTGTATGTATCTCCATGCCACTCTCTCACTTTGTCCCAGCTTACCCTTCCCCCTCCCTGTGTCCTCAAGTTCATTCTCTATGTCTGCGTCTTTACTCCTGTCCTGTGCCTAGGTTCTTCAGAACCATTTTTTTTTTAGATTCCATATACATATGTGTTAGCATACGGCATTTGTTTTTCACTTTCTGACTTACTTCACTCTGTATAACAGACTCTAGGTCCATCCACCTCACTACAAATAACTCAATTTCGTTTCCTTTTATGGCTGAATAATATTCCACCGTATATATGTGCCACATCTTCTTTATCCATTCCTCTGTCGATGGACACTTAGGTTGCTTCCATGTCCTCACTATTGTAAACAGTGCCGCAATGAACATTGTGGTACATGACTCTTTTTGAATTATGGTTTTCTCAGGGTATATGCCCAGTAGTGGGATTGCTGGGTCATATAGTAGCTCTATTTTTAGTTTTTTAAGGAAGCTCCATACTGTACTGCATAGTGGCTGTATCAATTTACCTTCCCACCAGCAGTGCAAGAGGGTTCCCTTTTCTCCACACCCTCTCCAGAATTTATTGTTTGTAGATTTTTTAATGATGGACATTCTGACTGGTGTGAGGTGATACCTCACTGCAGTTCTGATTTGCATTGCTCTAATGATTAGTGATGTTGAGCATCCTTTCATGTGTTTGTTGGCAATCTGTATGTCTTCTTTGGAGAAATGTCTATTTAGGTCTTCTGCCCATTTTTGGATTGGGTTGTTTGTTCTTTTGATATTGAGCTGCATGAGCTCTTTGTAAATTTTGGAGATTAATCCTTTGTCAGTTGCTTCATTTGCAACTATCTTCTCCCATTCTGAGGGCTGTCTTTTCCTCTTGTTTATGGTTTCCTTTGTTGTGCAAAAGCTTTGAAGTTTCATTAGGTCCCATTTGTTTATTTTTGGTTTTATTTCCATTTCTCTAGGAGGTGGGTCAAAAAGGGTCTTGCTGTGATTTATGTCATAGAGTGTTGTACCTATGTTTTCCTCCAAGAGTTGGATAGTGTCTGGCCTACATTTAGGTCTTTAATCCATTTCGAGTTTATTTTTGGGTATGGTGTTAGGGAGTGTTTGAATTTCATTCTTTTACATGTAGCTGTCCAGTTTTCCCAGCTGTCTTTTCTCCACTGTATATTCTTGTCTCCTTTATAAAAGATAAGGTGACCATATGTGTGTGGGTTTATCTCTGGGCTTTCTATCCTGTTCCATTGATCTATATTTCTGTTTGTGTGCCAGTACCATACTGTGTTGATTACTGTAGCTTTGTAGTATAGTCTGAAGTCCAGGAGACTGATTCCTCCAACTCCGTTTTTCTTTCTCAAGATTGCTTTGGCTATTCGGGGTCTTTTGTGTTTCAATACAAATTGTGAAATTTTTTCTTTTAGTTCTGTAAAAAATGCCATTAGTAGTTTGATAGGGATTGCATTGAATCTGTAGATTGCTTTGGGTAGTATATTTATTTTCACAATGTTGATTCTTCCATTCCAAGAACATGGTATATCTCTCCATCTGTTTATATCATCTTTAATTTCTTTCTGCAGTGTCTTATAGTTTTCTGCATACAGGTCTTTTGTCTCCTTAGATACGTTGATTCCTACAGATTTTATTCTTTTTGTTGCAATGGTAAATGGGAGTGTTTCCTTAATTTCCCTTTCAGAGTTTTCAGCATTAGTGTATAGGAATGCGAGAGATTTCTGTGTATTAATTTTGTATCCTGCTACTTTACCAAATTTAATGATTAGCCATAGTAGTTTTCTGGTAGCATCTTCAGGATTCTCTATGTATAGTATCATGTCATCTGCAAACAGTGACAGCTTTACTTCTTCTTTTCTGATTTGGATTCCTTTTATTTCTTTTTCTTCTCTGATTGCTGTGCCTAAAACTTCCAAAACTATGTTGAATAATAGTGGTGAGAGTGGGCAACCCTGTCTTGTTCATGATCTTAGTGGATATGGTTTCAGTTTTTTACCATTGAGGACGATGTTGGCTGTGGGTTTGTCATATATGGCCTTTATTATGTTGGGGTAAGTTCCCTCTATGCCTACTTTCTTGAGGGTTTTTATCAGAAATCAGTGTTGAATTTTGTCAAAAGCTTTTTCTGCATCTATTGAGATGATCATATGGGTTTTCCTCTTCAATTTGTTAATATGGTTTATTCCATTGATTGATTTGCGTATATTGAAGAATCCTTGCATTCCTGAGACAAATCCCACTTGATCATGGTGTATGATCCTTTTAGTTTGCTAGTATTCTGTTGAGGATTTTTGCATCTATGTTCATCAGTGATATTGGCCTGTAGTTTTCTCTCTTTGTGACATCTTTGTCTAGTTTTGCTATCAGGGTGATGGTGGCTTCATAGAATGAGTTTGGGAGTGTTCCTCCATCTGCTATATTTTGGAAAAGTTTGAGAAGGATAGGTGTTAGTTCTTCTCTAAATGTTTCATAGAATTTGCCTGTGAAGCCATCTGGACGTCTTTTTTTCTTATCTGGAAAAGTGAAAATAATGCCTCATTTGGGATTAAATGAATAGTGTATGACAAATGGTCAGTATAAATGTAGATAATTTGAATAGTGCTCCATAAGTGGTGGCTGTTATAATATTTGTTAGGAGTCTACTGTGCACACTTGGACCACGGTGTGAAAAGTAGTGTAAAAATTTGAGGCCACAGTGGAGCAAGCAGCATCTGACAGCCAGAAACCTTAAGGAGATAGCAACCTCAGGGAGGCAGAACAGTCCCATGTGCAGCCTTTCTGTTCCTGCTTAGGTATTCCCTTGCAGGAGTCAACTTTGAAGTTATGGGTGTTTGTTTATAGCAGTTAAAGGTAGCCATATGATAAATGCCAATCCTAGGCACAGTGATGATTAAACGAAAGACAAAAGGCTTTGTGTGATAAAACCTATACAGTCCAGTTTGTGACATCATGCTGGAGAGGCCACTTCCTGAGTAATATACGCGTAATCTGATGGTAGGATTGTCTGGTTGGTATCTTTATTCTCTGCATCTGTATGTGCATGTATGTGAGGTAGCATGGCATAACACAGTGATTTAAAGTATGGGCTCAGAAGTCAAAATGCCTTTGAGACCTTGGACATATAATGTGACATCCAGTGTGCCACATAGTTTTTTATCTCTTAAATGGTGAGAAGAATGGGCTGTGAAGATTAAATGAGTTAGTCTATGTAAATCACTTAGCCTAAACAGAGTAAGCATTCAAAAATGTTAGCTATTATTGTTCTGTATGTGTGTATATGTGAGTTTGTATGTGTGCAGCTATAATCTCTCTGGTCTTTAATGGTGCCACATCATGCAGAGATGTCCCTGCTTTTCAGCTTTATATAAACATCCTGGATGAGAAGGAAGATGGCGGAAGAGTAAGACGCGGAGATCACGTTCCTCCCCACAGATACACCAGAAATACATCTACGCGTGGAACAACTCCTACAGAGCATCTACTGAACGCTGGCAGAAGACCTCAGACCTCCCAAAAGGCAAGAAACCCCCCACGTACCTGGGTAGGGCAAAAGAAAAAACTAAACAGAGACAAAAGGATAGGGACGGGTCCTGCACCAGCGGGAGAGAGCTGTGAAGGAGGAAAAGTGTCCACACACTAGGAAGCCCCTTCGCGGGTGGAGGCTTCGGGAGGCGGAGTGGGGGAGCTTGGGAGCCGCGGAGGCGAGCACAGCAACAGGGGTGCGGAGGGCAAAGCGGGCAGATTCCAGCGCAGAGGATCGGGCCGACCGGAGCTCGCCAGCCGAGAGGCTTGTCTGCTCGCCTGCCGGGGCGGGCGGGACTGGGAGCTGAGGCTCCGGCTTTTGTCGGAGCGCCGGGAGAGGACTGAGGTTGGCGGCGTGAACACAGCCTGCAGGGCGTTAGTGCGCCGCGGCTGGCCGGGAGAGAGTCCGGGGAGAAGTCTGGAACTGCCGAAGAGGCAAGAGACTTTTACGTCCCTCTTTGTTTCCTGGTGCACGAGGAGAGGGGATTAAGAACGCTGCTTGAGAGAGCTCCAGGGACGGGCGCGAGCCGCGGCTAAAAGTGCGGAGCCCAGAGACAGACATGAGACGCTAGGGCCGCTGCTGCCGCCACCGGGAGGCCTGTGTGCGAACGCAGGTCACTAGCCACACGCCCTTCCGGGGAGCCTGTGCAGCCCGCCACTGCCGGGGTCCCGGGATCCAGGGACGGCTCCCCCGGGAGAACGCACAGGCGCGCCTCAGGCTGCAACGTCTCGCCGGCCTCTGCCGCCGCGGGCCCGCCCCGCACTCCGTGCCCCTCCCTACCCCCGGGCCTGAGTGACCCAGAGCCTCCGAATCAGCGGCTCCTTTGACCCCGTCCTGTCTGAGCAAAGAACAGACGCCCTCCGGTGACCTACACGCACAGGCGGGGCTAAATCCAAAGCTGAGCCCCTGGGAGCTGTGAGAACAAAGAAGAGAAAGGGAAATCTCTCCCAGCAGCCTCAGAAGCAGCGGATTAAAGCTCCACAATCAACTTGATATACCCTGCATCTGTGGAATACCTGAATAGACAACCAATCATCCCAAATTAAGGAGCCCTGTGGATGAAAGGCTCTTGGTGCTGCAGCCAGGAGTCAGTGCTGTGCCTCTGAGGTGGGAGAGCCAACTTCAGGACACTGATCCACAAGAGACCTTCCAGCTGCACATAATATCAAACAGCAAAAATTTCCGAGAGATCTCCATCTCAACGCCAGCACCCAGCTTCACTCAACGACCAGCAAGCTACAGTGCTGGACATCCTATGCCAAACAACTAGCAAGACAGGAACACAACCCCACCCATTAGCAGAGAGGCGGCCCAAAATCATAATAAGTCTACAGACACCCCAAAACACACCACCAGACGTGGACCTGCCCACCAGAAAGACAAGATCTAGCCTCATCCACCAGAACACAGGCACTACTACCCTCCACCAGGAAGCCTACACAACCCACTGAACCAACCTTAGCCACTGGGGACAGACACAAAAAACAACAGGAACTACGAACCTTCAGCCTGCAAAAAAGGAGACCCCAAACATAGTAAGATAAGCAAAATGAAAAGACAGAAAAACACACCGCAGATGAAGGAGCAAGATAAAAACCCATCAGACCTAACAAATGAAGAGGAAATAGGCAGTCTACCTGAAAAAGAATTCAGAATAATGATAGTAAGGTTGATCCGAAATCTTGGAGATAGAATGGACAATAGAATGGACAAAATGCAAGAATCAGTTAACAAGGACCTAGAAGAACTAAAGATGAAACAAGCAACGATGAACAACACAATAAATGAAATTAAAAGTACTCTAGATGGGATCAATAGCAGAATAACTGAGGCAGAAGAACGGATAAGTGACCTGGAAGATAAAATAGTGGAAATAACTAATGCAGAGCAGAATAAAGAAAAAAGAATGAAAAGAACTGAGGACAGTCTCAGAGACCTCTGGGACAACATTAAACGCACCAACATTCGAATTATAGGGGTTCCAGAAGAAGAAGAGAAAAAGAAAGGGACTGAGAAAATATTTGAAGAGATTATAGTTGAAAACTTCCCTAATATGGGAAAGGAAATAGTTAATCAAGTCCAGGAAGCACAGAGAGTCCCATACAGGATAAATCCAAGGAGAAATACGCCAAGACACATATTAATCAAACTGTCAAAAATTAAATACAAAGAAAACATATTAAAAGCAGCAAGGGAAAAACAACAAATAACACACAAGGGAATCCCCATAAGGTTAACAGCTGATCTTTCAGCAGAAACTCTGCAAGCCAGAAGGGAGTGGCAGGACATATTGAAAGTGTTGAAGGAGAAAAACCTGCAACCAAGATTACTCTACCCAGCAAGGATCTCATTCAGATTTGATGGAGAAATTAAAACCTTTAGAGACAAGCAAAAGCTGAGAGAGTTCAGCACCACCAAACCAGCTCTACAACAACTGCTAAAGGAACTTCTCTAGGCAAGAAACACAAAAGAAAGATTTAAATATAAGACCTGGAACCATAAAACTTCTAGAAGAAAATATAAGCAGTAAGCTTTCTGACATTAATTTTAATCTTTTTTTTTCTTTTTTTTGGATATGTCTTCTCAGGCAAGGGAGACAAAAACAAAAATAAACAAATGGGACCTAATCACACTAAAAAGCTTTTGCCCAGCAAAGGAAACTATCAACAAAATTAAAAGGCCACCTACTGAAAGGGAGAAGATATTTGCAAACAGTATATCTGGAAAGGGGTTAATATACAAATTATGCAAAGAACTCACAAAGCAGAAAAACAAACAACCTGATTAAAAAAAGGGCAGATACCTGAATAGGCATTTTCCCAAAGAAGACATACAGATGGACAACAGGCACACAAAACGATGTTCAACATCACTAATCATCAGAGAAATGGAAATCAAGACCACAATGAGGTAACACCTCACACCTGTCAGAATGGTTATTACCAAAAAAGACAACAAATAAGTGTTGGCAAGGGTGTGGAGAAAAGGGAACCCTTGTGCACTCTGGTGAGAATGTAAATTAATGTAGCCACTATGGAAAACAGTATGGTGAGTCCCCGCAAAAATTAAAAATAGAACTACCACATGACCTAGCCTGGGGATTTACATGAAGAAAACAAAAACATTAATTAGAAAGATATATGCACCCCGATGTTCATTGCAGCATTATTTTAAACAGCCAAGATATGGAAGCAACCTTAGTGCCCATCAATAGATGTATGGAAAAAGAAGATGTGGGGTGTGTGTGTGTGTATGTGTGTGTGTGTGTGCATGCATACACACATATATATATATACACACAATGTAAATCTTGCCATTTACAACAACATGGATGGATCTAGAAGGTATTATTCCAAGTGAAATAAGTCAGACAAAGACAAATACTGTATGATTTCACTTATATGTGGAATCCAAAAGACAAAATAAATGAACAAGCTTAATAAAACAAAAAGCAGGATTATAGATACAGAGAAAAAAAAACCAGATGGTTGCCACAGGCGTTGGGTGTGGGAGAAGTAAAGAAATAGGTAAGGGAGATTAAGAGGTACAAACTTCTAGTTGCAAAATAAGTGCGTCAAGAGTATGAAATATACAGTGTGGGGAATATAGTCAATAGCTATAACATTTTTGTATGATGACAGATTGTAACTAGACTTACCATGGTGATCATTTTGAAATGTATAGAAATATCAAATCACTGTGTCGTGTAAAAGTTGCTTACATAACGTTGTAGGTCAATTATAAATATAATTTAAAAAAAAAAAAAAAAACAACAACAGGGTTCTGAAGAACCTAGGGGTAGGACAGGAATAAAGACACAGAAGTAGAGAAGGGACTTGAGGACACGGGGAGGGGGAAGGGTAAGCTGGGACGAAGTGAGAGAATGGCACTGACATATATACACTACCAAATGTAAAATAGATAGCTAGTTGGAAGCAGCCGCATAGCACAGGGAGATCAGCTTGGTGCTTTGTGACCACCTAGAGGGGTGGGATAGGGAGGGTGGGAGGGAGATGCAAGAGGGAGGGGATATGGGGATATATGTATATGTATAGCTGATTCACTTTGTTATACAGCAGAAACTAACACAGCAATGTAAAGCAATTATACTCCAATAAAGATGTTTAAAAAAAAAAAAAAAAAAAACATCCTGGTCTAATCGTTTAGCAGCAATGCTTAGACTGCATTCTCTCAAATATGCTCATTTGTGGATTTAACATCTTCAGTAGAGAAGCACTGTATTTTTAAATGCTTTGTTTTGGATACAGTAGAGGCACCTGATTGGAAATATGCCAAATTTTCTGTCATAGGCCTATAATCAGCAGCTGGCATTCTTGCTAAATATTTGTGGTAATGTTAATGTGAAGCCTTTTCGTTTAATAAACAAATAAAATATATAAATAAATTTTATGGAAGTGAATTTTTCTAAATAATTTTTTAAACTATTTCAAGATTATTTTCTGAAATACACATTAGTCCTTTTGTTGACACATTACATACTTAGGTTTGTAGAATGTAGCTTTACTTCATTCTGCGCTAGAAAGACAACATTTGGATATGCTTATTCCTATGTGTCTGGGAAAATATTTGTCTTCAAATCCTCCAAGATTAGATTCTTTTACATCCAGTAATTGTAATCTCAGCCAGTTTTATTTGCTTTTTCTGAGAAAAGGTAATGTTATTTTTTAATGGGTTTAGTAGAATCATTTTTGCACATACAATCTTTTTATTTAAACTGTTTTAAAAAGAATTACATACTTTTTACAATTCCAAGAACTCAACTGCTGTGAGATTCTGTGCTATGGAAGGGAAAAAACAAAGCATGTAGAGAGATTTGCTAATTTATATTAATTCAAAGGGAAATTGTCCCATATGGTTCTGAAACCTTAAAAATGCAGTTAAATCACTAGACACAGAAAAAAATGTCTTTGTCTTGCTAACACACTCATGGTTCCGGTTGAACTGACAACAGAAGACAAATTTTCTAAAGCAAATTTCTCTTGTCTTTGTGCTTACAGAAACCTGTAGCTCCCAAGCCTGTTCTGCATGCTCAACAAATGATTACAGCACCTGGGATAATTTTAGAATTCACTATTCTTATTACATCCAAAATATGAGGATTTACTAATGAGAATATTTAGTGGAGTTTCACAGTCTGAGTTATTATGCAATAAAGTTTTGTTGCCTTAAAATGCAAATAAAAAAACTCAAGTTATACAGAATTTTCCATTAACGAATAATTGAGCATTAGCTAGCAGGGTGATAGGTATTCTTCAAAATAAATTATTTTGAGTAAATAAATGAATAGATAAAAACATGCTAATATTTTATTATGATTCTATTTGCTATAATCCTGCACAGATAAGCACAGCTAACTAAAATCCAACTTTCTGGCTATAAATCTGATATTGAAATAATAAAATACTGATTTTAAAAACTTGTTATTTAAATAACTCTCTAGTAAATATATTTTTTGTGTGTGTTTTGAAAAAAAATTATCATAGGTTGGATTAAATCCCAGTCTTTTTGAATAGAAGTATTAGATCCATATTTTTTAGTCAGAAATAGAAACCAATATTATGACATATAACCTAATGAGCCAGGCAAAATGTTCACAATTGAGAAGTATACTAACCATAAATTTAATTTCCCTGCAATGGCACTGCATTGTGGGGAAATCCCTATTTGTCAGTAAAATAGATAATACTCCTTGAATATGTTGGCTTAGAGCATACAGACTTTCAAAGTTGGCATTACTCATTAATGGAGATCATTATTTCAACTTGTGGAACTGGTTTGATAATATGAAAAAGCTCTGGTTTTTACTAGTTTCAAAATGGGTGTGGTCAAAAAATGAAGCTTCTTATTTCCTTAATTATAGTTGAAATAGGTTAACTTTTTAAAACATATGACCAAAAAAACCAAAAAAAAATCTGGGATTAAATTTACCTGTTTCATTTTTAAAATAAAGAGCTTTATGGAATATACTCATTATTTGCAACTCTTTTCCTCACGATATTGTGTAAAGAACATATGTTGTGCCTAGCATTTGTTTGATATTTTACATTTTTCAAAGAGTTTTAAAATACTTAATTACATTTGATTCTTACCATAGACTTTGGAGTAAAACAGGATAGATACTGTTAGCCAGGTTTTATAGATGAGTATATTATTCTAGGGGTATATGTTATTTTCTTCCCTAGCAGATGTGTCTGTGTGTGTGTGTGTACAACACACATGTAAATGACAATGTTTGTACTACTGTAGAAATTACTGAAATTGTAGGAAAAGCTCCAAATTCCATTAACATTAAAAAAATTATTTCACCACATAACACTTAGGTTAAAATTTTATTCTATAAACATTTATTATTGAGAGGTCAAAAGCACTTTTGCTTACATCTTGTGGGAACAAAAAGAGATCCACCAAAATCCTAACATTTATAGAAATAAGGAAATCTTTTGGAATCTTTAGGAAGGTTTCCTGCAAGGAAACACGACTGTAATCCATTCACTTAGTCAACAAATACGTTTTGAACACGAACTGTGTGCCGTCAGTGTTCTAGGTATCAGGCACGTAGCCGTGAACAAAACAGACAAAAATCCTGGTAGTCACAGAGCTTGCTTTGTTTTCTGATCGAAGTTGGCAAAAGTGATTTTCTGGGAAGTGTGTCTATATAAGGGATCAATGTAAAAAACCTTAGGATCACGATTCCTACTTTTCCTAACTGGCAGGTCTCCTAGCAGCCCTAGGAAGTAAATTTTCAGAAGGAAAGAAACCAAATTTCACCCCATCTATGCAAACATGCAGGCTGATTCCTAAATTTGTAACAGAAGTGGCAGTATTTCAGTATATCTGTCACACCAAAACATAAATTTACACGCTAATAACTGATAAACGATACGGAAGAAATGTCTGTTCTTTCTATACTTAGAAAATGGACCCTGAAAATGTCATACCTCATCCAGAAATACTAGTGTTAGGTCTAATCTAATCCCATTTTGAGATGTAGGATCAGGTTAAATCTTGTCTCAGTAAAAGAGGTAACGAACCTGGATAGTCTGCAACAATCTCAGTTGGACACAAAAATGGCAAAGTGAAAGATCAAGATCTTTCCAACTGAGTCTATCATCTGGCTGATTATTTGGGGATATTTGAAATGTCCTTTCCCAGGAGACTTCCTATACAAATAAAAACTTTGATTTAAAACATTGAAAACACACTGAAGATATAGATGGTTTGCTCAGAAATCATTTCTAATGATAAAGGACAAAAATGAAAGAAGACTATTTCCAATGATGTTTCTTATTTGATCTCCCTTATGGGCTTTGCTCTCTGATAATTTGTACTCACAAATGTTCCTTCTTCCCTCCTCTCTTTTTTCATCTTGAGCTACTATCATCTTACAGTAAGAACTGAAAAGTTAGAGGAAGTAGGGAAGTAACGTAGTCCATATTAGCTAGGGCCATCCAAGCTGCTGAGAAAGATAAGAATCCAGCCTCATTTTCAATATGCACAGAAAGAGCCACAGAAGCTTGTCTTTGCAACCTGTGGTAATATTTAAGAACTCATAAAACTTGGGAAGCGAGACTTATATTTAACTAAATTTCTTTTTTTTTTAATTAATTTATTTATTTTGGCTGCGTTGGGTCTTCATTTCTGTGTGAAGGCTTTCTCTAGTTGCGGCGAGCGAGGGCCACTCTTCATCGCGGTGCGCGGGCCTCTCAACTGTCGCGGCCTCTCTTGTTGCAGAGCAAAGGCTCCAGATGCGCAGGCTCAGTAGCTGTGGCTCACGGTCCCAGCCGCTCCGCGGCATGTGGGATCTTCCCAGACCAGAGCTCGAACCCATGTCCCCTGCATTGGCAGGCAGATTCGCAACCACTGCGCCACCAGGGAAGCCCTAACTAAATTTCTAATTGTTATGAAGGCAGAAAACAGCTGATTCTCATGTTTCATATAAAAATTAAATCACTTTTCTAGCTTCAAGCTAAATAATCTCGCTTTCTTTAAACTTTCTTATTATGGAATATTTCAGAAATGCAAAAAGTTATAAAATGTTTACTGTAATAAACACCCCCAAATCTACCACTTGCTATAAAAATGTTAAACGTTATCAATATAATTGCATATTTCTGTCTTTCTCTCTAGATACAATTCTCTTTTCTCTCCCCCAATATAAACACGATTCTGATAACATGTTTGTTGTTTACATGCATGTTTTTATCCTTACATGTGTATGTCCCTAGTAAAAAAAAAGATATAGTTTTCAATGTTTTCAACCATAAAAATAGTATCATGCCAAGTGTATCTCCATGCAACTTTGTGTTTCCAATGTAATGTTTTTGAGATACTTGTTTTGAACCAAATTACTATCCAAATTGGTGGAACCAATTTATACCACTACACCTTTATGTATTTTTAAAAACATCATGATTTATGCTATTTATATTAAATACAAAAAGGGAGGGAATCAGAGGTGAAAAATAATGAATTTTCTTTCCTTTTTATCTTCTCTTACTTGATCTATCTTATTGGAGGGTGGAGAATGGAAGAAAGGTGACTAGAAAGTGATACCATTAAATACTAAATTTTCTGTCAATTTGGTGCTTATATTCTTTATGGTTTGGTCTCAATATTGAAACAAAACAAAATCAAACAATGATAATGACCAAGAATCTCATAATTGAAAGTGACATGGACATGTCCTCTGGTTCATTATTCCATTTTTAGACTACATATTTTAGGATAATAGAATAATGATATATTTGAGTTCGCTGAACCTAACTAGTTGAGTCGCCACCTATTAGTGATGTGAAGACAAAGGAACAAAGAGGTTACAGGCCAGCACTTTAATGTCTATTTGGGACAAGCACTTGAGCCACTGCAAAAAGACAAATGATAAATGCTTATTCCTGAGTCTACATTAAACAATCAGCACTATCTATAATTTCTGATTTATATGTTACTTAATTCTCTTATTCAATGGTTCTTAAATTTATTTGTTACCATTTGAATCAGTCTAGATTCAAAATATGGTGAAGTATCTTTTCTCAATTTCCAGCACATTGTTCATTATGTGTTCACTGAATGGCTCATGAGATCTCTCTTTATGCTTTCACCTTCCTCACATGCAAGAACATAGCTACCACCAAGTTATCTTTAAAGAGAATTTTTGACCTGACATTTCTTATGATGATTTAGAATTTTTATAAGAAAGTATTAATCTACCTTGGAAAGTTTTATTCCTGCTATAGGAACAGAATAAAATGAAAGTAGCTTTGAGTAAACTTGCACATTTGGAAGCATTTAACTATCTAAAAAAATCTTAAACTTTGAGGCTGACTTATTTCTAATTTTTGGCTTCTTTGGCTCTGCAGGCTCCATGCAAAATGGCCCTGTCCCATTACTAGCCATGAGAAGCATTATGTTCTAGTGTTTATATTGTATTTGGGTTGCTTCTCAGCGACTCATCAAAACCTTGACTTTGTGGTTTTAATATAATTTTCATAGAAACATTAAGAACAGATGTATGAGCCAATCAAAAGGCAGAAAATATGTAAATATGACAATTAAATCAGCATAAATAAGAGTAGTCTGCATTTTTTCTGATTACCACAAAGAAATATAAGATTATTATTTACTCATCTGCATAGAAGTATGTTCTGAAATAAAAACAAAAGTGACATGCCTATACTTTTTACAATCTTACATAATTCAATGGTATTAATGGAAATTACTATAAAACTATATGTTTTTTCCTAAAATATAATCAGTATCAATTTAACATCT
This sequence comes from Globicephala melas, assembly GCF_963455315.2. Taxonomy (NCBI): domain Eukaryota; kingdom Metazoa; phylum Chordata; class Mammalia; order Artiodactyla; family Delphinidae; genus Globicephala; species Globicephala melas. Next base: position 61,333,552 of record NC_083327.1, on the reverse strand, counting down.
ACTTCAATATAAAAAAATTATTCCAATATCATGGATCACATTTTGACTGTTAAAATTGTTATCCATCTGTATATATTATAAAGTGTCTGAATATAACTTGTTTAGATAATTTAATAAATTCTCTAAGTAAATTTTCATCAGATGTGCATGTTAGAAAATATTTTTGAAGGCTCAGTAAGAAGCAGTTACTTTTGATATTACTTTTCTTCTACTCTACATCACAATTTCAGTTAGTGAGAGAATTTTTAAAGTAAAAACGTCTTTCAAGATTAAATTCAACTACCTAATTTTAGAGATCTGACAGACAGTTAACTGAGAAAGGAAAAAGCAGATTTTAGCAGTCTGATTTCTGGTTCTTTGGTACCTATCATTTAGTACCTGTGAAAGGGAACAAAATAAAATTCTAATTATTAAGTTTTAATCTTTGATCACAAGTCTAATAGCTTGTTTGGCAGTGATGAGAGAAATTTCAATGATCAGTTAAACTTTACTGTTGTCAAGCATGAATTCAATAACTTCTTTACTTTCCACATTTCCTGTTGATACAGACGATAGGAATGAAGCGGAATGATGAGACTCTGGCTCATAATAAGTAATCAGAACCAGGGGGCAGAAATAAGTAATTCTTGCAGACAAACAAGTCCCCTGGTATTTTTTTATTGCCAACAATGACAAACTTTAATTCTAGAGTCACATGCAAACCAAATGATGTGTGTTTTTTAAAAAAATTTACTTTCAAACTAAATGTGGGAAACCCTCTTGCTATCTGACTGATTCATGACATTTGTCTTACTTCAGACTCAGCTGCCAAACAACTATAATACTTATTATATACCATGAGGCCGATCAAACTTATCTTGAGAAGTAAAATTTCAGCTAATTTCCTTCTCATCTCTCTATGCATTGTAAACAGTCAAAAAAAGCTTAGTTCACTGCAAGCTGAGCAGCTGTAACTACAACTTCTTCATACCACACACATATGTAACTCTTACTATGTGAGACACTTTGGGAAATGTGTGACTTTATAAAAATCTTCTATAAATTTGTGACTTTATTTCTAACTAACACGAAGGTTTGAAAGATATTAATCGGTAGTTCAGTGAAGGACTACTGGGGCAGGAGGAAGTTAAAGGGACTACCTCAGGTAAACATGGAATTCTTCCAGATTGGCAGTTTCTGATTCAAATAACAAGTGGGTAATATTAATATAGAATATTAGTTTATATATACCTTAATTATTGTGATTCATTATGATTTTAAAATCAACTTTATGGAGGTATAATTTACATCAATAAAACGATGTAAAAAATCCAAACTGTACCCACTTTATATGTACAGTGTGAATTCTGACAAATGTAAGCATTTGTGTAACACTACTCCAATCAAGTTACAGAACATCCATCACATCACCAGGTTCTCACCCATCCCTTTCAAGTCAATTCCATACCATTTCCTTCTCAGCCCCAGGCCACCACTGATACGATTTCTGTCACTCCAGATTAATTTTCTTGCTGTAGAATTATATTTAAGTGGAATCATGGAAGATGGACTCTTTTAAGGCTGGCTTCTTGGGCTCACTGTAATATCCTTGAGATGTATCCATGTTACTGCATGTATCAATAGTTTGTTGTTTTTATTGCTGAGTATTATTTCATTGAATGAATATACCAAAAATCTTTATCCATTCCCCTACTGATGGACATTTGAGTTGTTCCCAGTTAGGCTACTGTGAATAAATCTGCTACGAATATTGTTGAATAAATCTTTTAATAGACATATGTTTGGGGTAAATACTTAGAAATGGTCAAAAAGTAGGTACATATTTGGCTTTATAAGAAACTGCTGAAGAGTTCTCCAAAGTGGCTGTAAAAGTTTACACTTCCATCAGCCATGAATGAGAGTTCCAATTGTTCCATGTCTTCAACATTTGTGCCAGCATTTTCAAAAAACAAGTTTCAGCCATTCTTGTGGGTATGTAATGGTATGTCATTGTGGCATTAATTTGCATTCTCCTGATTACAAAGGATACAGAATATCTTATAGTGTCCTTTTTGTCCATTGGTCTCATTTGTTTTTCGCTCCTTCTTTCCTCCTTTCTTATTTTCAATGAATTATTTTTAGTATTCTATTTTATCCTCTATTATAGATTATTAGCTATACCTCACTGCTTTATTTTTAGGTGGCTACTCAAGAGATTACAATTTTCAACCTTTACCTTTTTACAATCTACCATCAAATATTATAGCAATATTTGAGACAATGTGATAAAAAATACTGTATTTGTTTCTCTACGCTTGCTCTTTGTAGTATTATTTTCATATATTTTAACCTATAATACAGTCTTATTATTCTTTATGCACCAGTCAATTTTATTTTAAAGACACCATAGAAAGAGAAAAAATTATTATTTACCCACATATTTACATTTCTGAGGTTCTTTATGTCTTTCTGTAGATTCAAATTTCCATCTGGTATCATTTTCTTCAGCTTGAAGAAGAGTAACAAATTCTCTCTGCTTTTGTTTGTGTTAAAATGCCTTTATGTTATCTTAAAAAGGATATTTTCACTGGATATAGAATTCTAGGATGACAAATTTCTTTTTTCTTTTATTGCATGTAAGTGGTCATTCCAGGGACTTCCCTGGTGGCGCAGTGGTTAAGAATCCGCCTGCCAATGCAGGGGACACAGGTTCAATCCCTGGAAGATCCCACATGTCACGGAGCAACTAAGCCCGTGCGCCACAACTACTGAGCCTGTGCTCTAGAGCCTGCGAGCCACAGCTACTGAGCCCATGCACCACAACTACTGAAGCCTGCGCACCCTAGAGCCTGTGCGCCACAACTACTGAGTCCACATGCCACAACTACTGAAGCCCGCACACTCTAGGGCCTGCGTGCTGCAACTACTGAGCCTGCGTGCTGCAACTACTGAAGCCGGCATGCCTAGAGCCCATGCTCTGCAACAAGAGAAGCCACCGCAATGAGAATCCTGTGCACCACAACAAAGAGTAGCTCCCGCTCGCCACAACTAGAGAAAGCCTGCACACAGCAACAAAGACCCAACACAGACAAAAATAAATAAATTTTTTAAAATAAATTAAAAAATAATAAAATTTAAAAAGTAAATAAAGTGGTCACTCTGTAGCCTTCTAGCTTATAATTCAGTTCAGCGATCATTCTTATTTTTGTTCCCCTGTATGTAATATGTCTTTTTTTTTCATTTTTTAAAAGATAGTTTCTATATTACTGGTTTTACAAAAAATGATGAAATATGCCTTGTATGTAGCCCATTCAGAGATTTTTTCATCTCAGATTTTTTTTAACTCTAGAAATTTCATCTGATTCTTTTAAAAATAACTTTCATTTCTCTTATAGCCAAATAAAATGTCTGTATATTCATTTTTTTTTCCAACTTGGCCAAATGTCTACCACTTCATAGAAGAATCTTAAATAGCATGCTTATGGTCAGAATTATGTTTTTGTTTGTATGTTTGTACTACAAATTGGAATTCCTACCTATTGGAGTCAGAAAATCTGCCTGTGGTTCCTGGCTCCAATCCTTACTACTCACTGATCATGAACAATTTAACTTAAGTCTTGGTATGCAAAATAAGTCTACAAATCTCATTCTGGTGTCCTGACTCAATAGAATAATGTGTGAGAAAATGTTTTGTGCAAGAACTAAAACATGCAAGCTATTAATTTTTCATTAAACTATTTAATAAAATATTTACAAGAAATAACTATGTAGAATTTTGTTTACTTGGAACATTCAGAGCCTGGTTGCTAGCTCTCCAACCATTAAAGAACTGTTTGACTATTAATATTCACTTTATTGTATTGCCATGGGGAAAAAAACACATAAAAGGACTAAATAACATTTTCCAAATATCAAATTACTTCCATTGGCATAGTGTAAATCTATATGTACCTATCTTGAGTCTTGATGTGTTGTGGAAAATTTGAAGAATTGTCCTTAGGTCCAAAGAATACAAAACCTTTCTTAGAGAATGCTGTAAGAGGAAGATTTCTTGCTGCTTCAGAAGACTCTTGTAGGTGTTTTCTTCAATTAAAGAGATTCCACATTATATTTTAGTATTATAGAATAACTAGTGAGATTCTATGGTCTAAGAAAAAGGGTGACATTAATGGGTTTTACAGTTAATCCATGGCTCTTAGATTCTAGTAGATGTCTTCAATTTCAAGTAAAAGAAAATACCAACTCAACTTGCTTACACAGTATAAAAATATTTATTATCTCATGTCCAAGACCCAGGTTATTTTCATTGATCTTCTCTACTATTGTCAGTGAGCTGGTTTGCCCACAGGATGGTGTTATGAGTCGCATTGTGGTTCCCCAAATTCATGTTAAAACCTTAACCTTCCATCCCCCAGAATGGGACTGCATTTGGACACAGGGCCTTTAAAGAGGTGATTAAGTTAAAATGAGGTCTTCAGGGTGGGTCCTAATTCAATCTGACTGATATAAGAGAAAATTTGAATGCACAAGAAGAGACACCAGCTGTGTGTGCTTAGAGAAAAGACCACGTGAGGATGTGTGAGATGGCAGCTGTCTGCAAGACAAGGAGAAAAGCCTCAGAAGAAATCAAACCTGCCAACACCTTAATCCTGGACTTCCAGTCTCTAGAACTGTGAAAAAATAAATTTCTGTTGTTTAAGCCACCCAGTCTGTGGGATTTTGTTATGGTAGCCCTAACGAATGAATACAGGTGGTTTTCTTCAGAGCTGCAAGATACTGCCACAGTTCTATGCATCACATCCGTACAGGAGCTACACTGTTTCTTCTGGTATCTTCAACTGAAAAAGAAGGATATTTTTCCAAAAACAACAAAACCTAGTCCCCCATGTTCACACTGACCAGAAATGAGTCCCATGTCCATCATCCAACTGGTCAGTGGCAAGGGGAATGAGATTAACTACCATAACTGGCTTGACCAAATTAATTTTTACCCAAGGCAAGGATGGGATCAGCGCTTCCCAAATAACACGAAGTATGGGTGTACACCAGTAGAAAACTGAGATTCTGTAGCAAGTGAGTATAGAGTGAGCAGTATCTGCTACAGATGTGCTATGACATTCTACATTCTGAACTGAACCACCACACCTTGCAGTGGACTACTGTGACTTACAACTCTTTTGACTATACCCATGATGACTTTTTAAAATCTTGAGATTATAATCAGTGATTCCTTTACTCTTATCCTGGAGAAGGTGTTAATGCTGATTTAGACTCCCTTAGAGGAATATTATTTATCACAGTTCCATTGATACTTAACTTCAAAGGACCAGAACAAATATGATACATATACCTTTGTGTCATTCTTTGTGGAATAAGGGCTTTCCACACACACACAAACACAAACATACCACGCAGTGAGGAAAATAATATTTGAGAATATTTAAATGGATTTTCAAAATTATTTAAAAGAAACTATTTAAGGTACCTTCAAGTAATTTAAAAACATATATTTACTTACACATAATTTATATACTAATTATAAATCACTTTTACCAGCCCTGGTGCATGTATCTCCTATTCAACAGATTTACCTAGTTCTCAGTTACTGCACTAGTTTGAAAATGTTAATTATTCCTGCTCCCAAAGTACTTTTGTCAAGATATTTAGATTTTACTTTGCCCGTCCTTCCTCTGTTTTTTTTCTCTTAAAAAAAAAAAAATTATCCCTTCCTCAACATCCCCAAGACACAACTTGATTTTAACACTTTAATATGTGATCTTGAAGAAGTATTTACTAAATCCAGAATTATGTAATTGATGTCTCTGGAATGGGTAGTGCTAACTCATCAACTACTGGTTGCTAATATAGTTTCAGCTTAAGATACTACATTTTGCTTACAAACTGTACATATAACCAGCTCCTCATTGCATTTCCAAAGGAAGAGAAGAGGACTACAATTAACCACCTAAGACTTTCTAAAGCAGGCAGACCAAGTATTTACATCAATAAAGAAAATTATTAAAGTGTGTTTATATGTGAAAGAAAAGCATTTCCTCTTGGACAACTGAAAGAGTTTCACTTTCATGTAACTTTTACTTTATAACATACTAGTTTGTAACTGGAAGCAAAACTATATTTCCCTCCAATCTCTTGAATAAGCTTCTCAAATAAAAACACGATCCAAGTCCTTATTTTCTAAATTAGGTTTTCATTTTTATTGTAATTATTTTTATTATCTTCTTTTTATACTAGTACAAGAATCCCCAATTATACCAAGAAAAAAAAAGCTCAGTGGCAGGATCTGAAGAGATTTGAAGTAAATCTGTATCATAATATTCTTTTTAAGTTAGTAAGTCAGAGAAATGTTTCTTTTGGTTTGATTTATTACGGCATGCTACAAAGTACAATTTAACACAAAAATAGATACATGTTCTTTGATATTGCTGCTGCTATTTACATATCACTATAGTTGTAATCTATAACTCATTATATACGCTTACTAACTTCAAATTCTAAATAGCTAAATAATACTTAATATTTATATAAGAGTTTATAACTTAAAAATCATTATCTTGTTTGGCCTACATTTAAAATGAGCTGTGGGAAAAAGTATTACCAGAGCAATAAGGACGGAAGGAAGGAAGGAAGGGAGGAAGGGAGGGAGGAAGGAACTGAGATCTACAAAAGATACAATTTCTCCAAAGTTTCAGAGCTGGTAGATAGCAGAATCATGACTAGAACTCAATTTCTCATTCAAAGAAGCATCATTTGGTAAAAAAATTAAAAATTAAAATAAATAAAATCACAAGCAAATGATATTATAAAAGCACAATATCCTAAGCCAGGAGTAAGATTTCATCAGTGTGTACAAAGCTTTACATATAGAATACAGAATGTATGTTATTAAATGAGTAAATAACCAATAATCAGCATCTTAAGTTAATAGATATACAGTGGTGTATTTTGCCTCCTACTCATTTTCTGCTTCAATCTCTTCCCTTTCTTGGTCATATGCTAGAAACTAGAAGAAGCAGAAGAGTAGTGCCATAGGAAGAGCATAGGCTTTTGAGTCACAAGTTTGAGAACAAGCACAGAAACAAGTCTTATCACCTGCTAGCTCTGTGACAGTTAAATACATGTATATACCATATATGTATTCATATGTATATAAATATATATAATATACATTATATATATTATATATATATGACCTTTGAATCTAAGTCTCCTTATCTGTAAAATGGCTAAGATAATATATTCATTCATTTAACAAATATTGATGAAGCACCAACTATATGCCAAGTACTGTTCTGGATGCTTGAAATACACTGGTGAACAAAACAGGCAAATACCCCTACTGTATCGTGCTTATATTCTGGCAGGATGGTGGGAAGAGGCAGACAACAATCCATGAATATCTGATAAATAATTATTTAATATGTTAGAAGGTAAGAGGTGCATGTTTAAAAAAAAAGGAAAAATAACAGAGTAGGGGAACTTTCATTTCCAGCTATGAATGGAGTAACTAGTACCAGACTAGCCCTACTACGACAAACATCTATAAACTTAGACAATGTATATGAGTTAACTGTTTTCAGGGAGTGGACAAAGGGCCAAGAGAGTACTGTGACTTCTGGAGAAGAATAGCTCATGAGGTTAGTTCCATTACGTCCTTGAATCTCTGCTTAAAGACAATTTCCTGATTGCTACACAGACAGCAGGGTGCCACTCTAGCCCATCAGTCCCACTGAACCAACGAAGTTGAGTTAAGAGGGTGGGGTAGCTTAAGCAGCTGAAATCTGAGAAGCATGGCATTGGAATAGAAGGAATCTTAAAATTCTATGAGTGGGTTCTCTGCAGGTACCTAGCAGAGGCTGGGCTGTACCTGCACCAGGCAGCACCATCCAAGACTTACAATTAAACCAAACCCTACACGAATTCAAAATGACTGAATTCCTTGTTAAAATAACAATATCAGCATCCTTTGTGGAAATATAATGGAATCCAGAATCCCTAAAATGTATTATTTCCAAGACCCAGTGTTCAGTAAACAGTTCCTTAGACATACAAAGAAGCAGTCAAGGGAAAAATAAAGGGAACAATAGAAACCAAAACCAAGATGGACAAGATAATGGACTTAATAGATAAAGAGGTTAAAGCTGCTTTTATACACGTTCAAAATTTAAAGGAAAACATGTTAAATAATTAAAGAAAAATATGATCTTAATGAATGAATTGATGGGGAATTTCAGCAGAGAAATGCAAACTATAAAAATGAATCAAATATCACCAGCAAGTGGATGGCTAAAGAAATTGTGCTATATTTACACAGTGAAATACTACTCAACAAGAAAAAGGGACTACTTCCACATGTGGCAACCTGGATGAACCTCATAAACATTACACTGAGTCAAAGAAGCCAGACATGAAAAGTATACATAGTGTGATTCTATTCATATGATTTTCTAGAATAGCCAGAACTATCCTATAGTAATAGAAAGGAGATTCTTGTTTCTGGAGCAAGAGGTAGGGGATTGACTATAAAAGGGCATGCGGAAACTTTCTGGAGAAATTTAAATAGTCTATATTTTGATTTGGGTGATGGGTACACAGAGGTATCTATTTGTCAAAAGTCATCTACCTGTTCATGTAAAGTATGTGAATTTTATCAGATGCAAATTATACCTCAATAAAATTTACTTTTCAAAAATAGAATAGGTTAAGGAGAAGTGTTTAGTCTGATGAACGCTTAGGCTTCAGTTAACTATTCAGACAGAGAAAGAGTCAAATGAGATTTGGCTCTTACCCTATTGTCTACTGGAGGATGCAAGGGAGCAAATGGATGACTTCAGAAGATTGTGATGGACATTGGTCAGCCTGGGGAATCACAGAAGCTTCCTAAAAGGAAATGGATTTTTTTTTTTTTTTTTCGGTACGCAGGCCTCTCACTGTTCTGACCTCTCCCGTTGCGGAGCACAGGCTCCGGATGCACAGGCTCAGCGGCCATGGCTCACGGACCCAGCCGCTCTGCGGCATGTGGGATCTTCCCAGATTGGGGCACGAACCCACGTCCCCTGCATCGGCAGGTGGACTCTCAACCACTGCACCACCAGGGAAGCCCAAGGAAATGGATTTTTATATGTTGAACTCAGGTACTGGCAGTGAGGATGAGAAGAGATATGAGTGATGTCAGCTGGTTAGACTTTGAAGATTTGAGTAATTAATCAAGTGGAGTAGTGTGAGGGGATAACTTGAATGAACAAAACAGGACAAAATCCTTTCCCTCTAAGAGTCTCACTGTTGTATCGGAGAGAGATAAACAAGAAACTCCAGTTCGATGTGATTTATGTCATAGAAATACACAGAGGTTCAAGAGTAACCATCTCAGTAAGATTCTGGAGGGTGAATGGGAGTTTCCAAGAGCTAAAAGAGCACACTCATTCTAAGGAGAGGAAAAGCCCTGTCCAAATCAGGTTATTGTGAGCAAATGAGCGAATTCAGAGGTACTCATGATGATGCCTAGCATATATTCAGCAATAAGTGTGCTGCCTTAATGGAAAGGGTTTTCTCTCACTAAACCGTGAAATCCTTGACAGCAGCAGGATTTATTTTTGTTTGTGCTGACAGCACTCTTTAAGGAGATTCTAGCCCATATTAGACAACAACTCTTCTTCCATAAATGAGAATGTTCAGTTCTTATAGAAGGAGCTGTGGTATTATTCATATCAATAACATCCTCAATTGTTTACATATTCCTGGCTAAATTTCAGGTAAGTGTATATCCGACTACAACACAAATATAAGATCCAAACTACACAACAGAAACACAGGGTGGTTAGCATTAGAAAATAATGTGAGCTTTGTCTAAAAATGCCTATTTTATGCCCATGATATAGGCCTAAGTTCAGATTTTGATAGATGTAGATTTTGCAAACAGATAATATAAAGCTCTAATCTCCTGGCACCTAAGATAAAATATCTAATGATAGTCTTTAAGAGAAAAATGCTCAAGGTATACACTTTAAGTTGAACTCTTCTTTTTAGAGCAAGAAAATTTCACAAGCACAAGCTATCAACTTAGATATGTTAAATGGCTACACCACTTCGTACATTCCTAACAGGACTTGCCCAAGATAAGGCTCAGCTTTAGCAAATACATGTTTCAGAAAAATAATTCCACTAGTAGTTTGCATAAGACCATAGAATATTTTTATGTCCTGTGTTACAGGGAAAGAGTAATGAGCTTTATGTCTGAACATTTGACAAGGTGACCCTGTGCTCCTGGACAATTGTACCTCCTCAGAAAAATGTGACTAATGGTCAATAGGCATTCATAACCATGCAATACAGTAATGTTTTAAAATTGCCAGGCATATAGCATCACTCCACTTATGTTTACTCCTTCCTTTCTAAGAAAAACATTCCAAATTGATATTTCTCCTTTCCTTTAAACAGCATTCTTAGAAGCTGTCTTGCAATGCGAGAGTAACTCACCTAAAAAGTTAATGGAGAACATGCACACCCCTGGCCGGAGGCTGCACAGCACGGAGGGGGCTGTTGCTCACCCCCACCCAGTGGGCCGCCCCCAACACCTCCCCTCAGCCAGCAGCCCTCCAGCTGGGGCACCCCACCGGCCCCCCATGTCCGACACGCAGAGCCGGCTCCCACTACCAGGTATAAAATACTGGAAAGAAACAAACAAAAATTAAGAGAGGAAAAAAGAATAGGCCTTTAATTGTGGTGTACAAATTCATATATTTGGAAAAAGAAGAATGGAAGCCGAGAGAGGAGACTGAGAGAGATAAATTGAGAAATATTTGGAATTCCTGGAGCAGTGGTCTTTAAACTGGGCGGATGGAATAAACCTGGCCTGGCAACATCACTTCTCCTGGGCTCCATTTTATCATTCCAGAGTTGGAAAGAGGGAGCAATTCTCAGATCCCTTGCTGGCCACTGTGGGTGAACCCCAGACCATCAGCTCTGGACCTCAAAGGTATTATTAGTCTCATTTTAAAGATGAGGAGGGAGACCTTCAAGATGGCAGAGGATTAAGACGTGGAGATCACCTTCCTCCCCACAGATACATCAGAAATACATCTACACGTGGAACAACTCCTACAGAACACCTACTGAACGCTGGCAGAAGACCTCAGACCTCCCAAAAGGTAAGAAATCCCCCACGTACCTGGGTAGGGGAAAAGAAAAAAGGAAAAACAGAGACAAAAGAATAGGGATGGGACCTGCACCAGTGGGAGGGAGCTGGGAAGGAGGAAAGGATTCCACACATTAGGAAGCCCCTTCACGGGTGGAGATGGGGGGTGGCAGAGGGGGTAAGCTTCGGAGTCACGGAGGAGAGCACAGCCACAGGGGTGTGGAGGGCCAAGTGGAGAGATTCCCGCACAGAGGACCGGTGCCACCCAGCACTCACCAGCCCGAGAGGCTTGTCTGCCCACCCACCGGGGAGGGCGGGGTCTGGAAGCTGAGGCTCGGGCTTCAGAGGTCGGATCCCAGGAAGAGAACTGGGGTTGGCGGTGTGAACACAGCCTGAAGGGGGCTAGTGCGCCACAGCCAGCTGGGAGGGAGTCCAGGAAAAACTCTGGGCCTGCCTAAGAGGCAAGAGACCATTGTTTTGGGGTGTGCGAGGAGAGGGGATTCACTGCACCACCTAAACAAGCTACAGAGACGGGTACGAGCTGCGGCTAACAGCACGGACCCCAGAGACGGGCATGAGATGCTAAGGCTGCTGCTGCCACCAAGAAGCCTGTGTGCGAGCACAGGTCACTATCCACACCCCCCCTTCTGGGAGCCTGTGAAGCCTCCCACTGCCAGGGTCCCGTGATGCAGGGACAACTTCCCCGGGAGAACACATGACGCGCCTCAGGCTGTTGCAACGTCATGCTGGCCTCTGCCGCTGCAGGCTCACCCCGCAC